>NC_041339.1:20296683-20896683 GCF_004354835.1 Perca flavescens | reverse complement strand
GCTCTTTGGTAGGATGAGCTGGTGGCTGAATGTGCTGTCCATCTGCCACAGTTCATCTTCAAGCAGGTGGGAGGGGTTATTCAGGACAGTGTCCATCATGTCCATCCTCCTCCTCTCTGCCACTGCCTCCAGACTGTGCAGTTCCAGCCAGACCACAGAGCTGGACTTCCTTACCAATTAACTGGCATCACCAGCCTTGATGCTGCCTCCCCAACACACTATAGCCAAGAACAGTGCACTGACCACCGCTGACTTTCAGCAGCCTGTTGCACACACTGAAGGATCTCAGTTTCCTCAATGGAAGGGTGTTTTTGTCTGATCAGTCCAGGTTTGTGTTGATTTGGACCCCAAGGAGTCCACCATCTCTACCTCTTCTCCTTGGATGATACCCAGGGCAGGCGGCTTGGAGCTGCTACAGTATGGGTGTTAACCATTTATTTTTTAGGTTTTGTTGATAAGTGCTTCAAGTTATCGACAACTTAAGAGGAACAACTTATTGCACTGTGTTGTCCAACAATGGCTGTTTTGTGACAAATGCAGCTTTATACAGTTTTTTCAGGGCCTAAAGAGCATTACCATTACTATTAATATATATAATATATATAAAATTCATGTTTTCATTATTCGAGAAATCCATACTGTATGAGTGATATAGTTAGTTAGTGGTCTAGTTTCAGTCGATCAACTCAATAGTTAGCTACCTTTCTGGTGAGAATAAATAAATCTTCTATAATCAAATATCAGGTTAACTTAAAGAACCATACTTGGTTTGGAAGTTTTTAGCAAATCAACTTTAAAGGAGACATATTATGCCCATTTTCAGGTTCATACTTGTATTTAGTTAGTATTTTCTACTAGAACATGTTTCCATAATGTTAAAAAAACACATTATTTTCCTCTTTCTGTCTGAATATACCTGTATTCACCCTCTGTCTGAAACATTCTGTTTAAGCGCCTGTCTCTTTAAGCCCCCCTCCCGTGAGCCCAGTCTGCTCTAATTGGCGTGTGAGTAAAATATGGCGTACCTTTGCAAAGGTAGTTCTCAAGCCGTAGGTGGAGCTACTCAGATGGGGGATGGTATATTCCAATGAGCCTGCATGTGAAATAGGAAGGGGAGCTAAATCTGAATGGCATGTTAAATCCCTTTTAACCCTTTTTCTGATCTAGGCAGCCCACAAAGAACTGACTGGGTTATCTTATTTCACAGTTTATGGGTTGATAGGCACTGCAGATACTAAAATACATGTGCAACACTGAACAAGTGAGTTTTTCATATTATGGCCCCTTTAAGATGTACAGAACTTAAAGCGGATTAATACATGTGTGATTTTGTTGAGAGTAACACTAATGGAGCTAGTCTGTTTGTGGAGTCTGAGTTAAGGAGAGAGTATTATGACAAGTATTTCATGATATGTCCCCCATTAAATTGCATACTTTCTGCTGCTGCTGTTTTTTTTTTATTTAATTAATTTTGCTTTAAAGGAAGAAAAAAACATTCCCATCTTCCAAGCAGCCAAATGGTTTTCTTTATTTTAGTATGCTACCTCTCAAGTCTTAAAACCTGCTTAGACTATGTAATCCATCTGACTTTTATTATTCAAGTGTTACAGCTGGGTGGTAATACATTGGGATCATTGTAAAAACTATTCTTGTTGCACAATGTTGTTCACAGTTGTGTCTTCAGATCACAGAAAGATCAGAGTACACAAGCTCTGATATAAAACAATCTAATATCCAGCATGCAGAAAGTATCCATTTAACCTACACATTAACATTTTGGCCCACCTGAACTGATTTCTATTAGAGCTGGCACAACAAGGTTAGATATAAAAGCAAAACGCCTGTTTCCTATTAACATTGTTTTCTCTATGTAATTTGAATTCTTTTGTCATTTGCCCTTGATCAATGGGCTGAAACATGCACTCCAAATGCAGTGGGGGGGTGAACATTTTTTCTACTTCAGAGATATCCTGATTCGCTTACCTTGCAAACTAGAATTTCATTACTTATTTTGGAAGCACATCTTCCCAAACTCATTCACAGGGGTAATACAAGCAGATAATATACTGTTAAAATTAATTATTAAACTTGATTAAACAACAGTTGGGACAAAGAGCCATTTGCAGGAACCTAAAATAATTCCCTTTTGCCAAGCCACTTAGTGAGGGCACCATCAAAAAATTAACTTCAAATATCACTTGGAACAAAACAAGAACAGTAGGACGCTGAGTGAGTTTATCTCCACGATTGAAACCAGTGGTGTTCCTTTGGACCATGAAATTGTCATTTGTTCTGCAAGCGTTACATCAAATGAAAGTTCAGGGCCATGCCAGGACTGTTCGTTGCTGCTGAGCCTATTTTAACTTGTTATCTGACAGAATCTCCATGGATAATTATATTTGGCTCAGATAGACAGGTAGAGAATGCAGGCGAACACATGCTAATCCAGGGCTGTGTCTCCATAAAACGCAAAAGGAAAAACGATGTCGTCTATCCACAGAGCTGGATGAAAGTCACAAAAACGCGGATTCATCATGCATCATGAATCCTCACATGTGATTAAGATTGTACTGTAAGTGTAGGTGCATGTTTGAATAATTCATGTTCCTGTTTTAGTTTTGGTGTCTATTGCATGTGTCCGTGCAAAAAAAGCTTTTCAGTGTGAGTGCATGTCTGCATGTTTCTGTGCGCGTGATGAGCATTATGCAAAAATAATGTAACCAGTATGAGAGATTACATTCTGTGACTTGCTTAAAACCATTAGGGAGGGAGAAAAGACGACCAGGCAGAGGGGATTACGCTGGGCTTGAACGTGGAAGCGGCAGAATACAGTGAGGGGAGGTGGGGGGGAACAAGGGCGACATTGAAAGTGTAGCACCGACAACAGCACTAGCAGGAGATCAGGTTAAAGAGGGTGGCAGAGCGCCAACTAATTGTTCTAGAAAGAGGACAAAGCAGAGACAGGAAGGAGAGAGAGGGATATAGGAAGATTAAGACATAAAGGGAGTGGTAAAAGTACAAATACAGCAGAGAATCCATCTTGGAAACAACAAACTAAGGGCCTTTGCCACCAACAGCTTCCTGCCTTTGATGTATACTGCATTTAGGTAGCACTGAGGAGCAGGAGAGTGGTGGTGTTTGTGGCGAGAAAGCCAGAAAGAGAAGAAGAACAAGCCATCAGCATTATGAAAAGCATCAGACCCAGAGGCCTATGGAACAGCCACTTTGATGACACTACTGTTTGCTTCACGTTTGGTGGCGGAGGTGGCATTGTAATGAGAGGAGTGTTGTGATGACACAGGCTGCAGGAAGTGTATGTAGCCAGGCTGTAGAAGCCAACCCAAAATTAACAGAAAAAAAACAAACAAGAAATGCAAATCAAACAAAAAAAGGACATACAATTAAGCTGTACACCCAGCAGGCATTCTAGCCAGCCAATTAATAAATAAATCAAGATGGAAGAAAGGGTTTCGGCTCAGGTTAGTATGAGGCAGCAAACCTATTTGCTGATTTGGTGTACAGCATGGTGACATACTGACCTGGGCTTGAGACAGCACTAGTGGTGGTGGGTTCAATAATTGCTACAGGGGAGGAGAGGGGGGAAGGGGGAGGGGGAGGGAAAGAGGACATTCATGTATTATTAACAGAATGGAGACGTAAAATAAAAATAAAAATGCATGCAAGGACAAAAGGACAGGGAATGGAGACAAATCCTCTCCATGCATTACAGTGCTCATATTATGCTTTTTGGCTTTTTCCCTTTCCTTTATTGTGTTATATATCTTTTTTTGTGCACGCTCTATGTTTACAAAGTGAAAAAGCCCAAAGTTCACCCCAAAGACACTTACCATCTCCAACAGAAAACGCTGTTCACAAACTGCTCCAAACAGCTCTATTGTAGTCCAGCCTTTACTTCCGTCATTGGGTGAAAAAGTTTTAGCGTACTTCTGGTATGCTTAACAACTGGCAGTTTCTCCATTTAATTTCCTACTTTTTAGATTGTATGAACTGACAGAAGAATGAGTAAAAAAAAGGGGAACCTTTAGTTTGCCTTTGATCCCTCTTTGGACGGAACTCAAGAGTCCCAATCTGATTACCTTATGAACTCATGTCAGGCTGAGCCACTGGTGACATTTGGGAGATGGAATAATGTCAAATCCAGAAATGTTCAGTCCAGTGTGGCAAACTATCAAAACTGAGTGTATTCACGGAATGACGGCAGCAAACATGTCTTCTTCACATTCGAAGTGTATGAGTAAAATGTCACACCAAGTAGATCTTGTGTTAGTCACATTAATGGTAAAGATGTTCCTAAAGATTTTGGTATGGAAGGAACCAAACTTGTTTAGAGAAGAATGAATTTGTACATATTGACATATTGTAGCCAATAACTACCTAACACTTAGATGTTGATGATGTTATTGATACCAAGGCCTCCTTTGATTTCTGACTTTTAAAAACTTAAAGCTAAATCCCGGTCTGCTGTGGAGCAACTATTTAATGATGCTATGGTATAAATATATCACTGTAATGTAAACATTACTGCCCATTTGATCTGAAGTTTGAGACAAATAAATAAATAGCATGGTTTTCTGTTTGGTAAACAAGCACTTAATTCGAGATAAGCTGTCACCAGCTTTGTGCAGTGACTCACTCGGGGAGCAGAATCTGTGATCTGTGGCAAAGCAATACTTTACCATGAGAGCTCAACTCAAAGTAATGCGCTGGTTGGACTCATAGGGCTCTTTTCAGCTTTGTGTTTACGGCACTTACACTTGTAGCTCAAAAAGTAGTTATGCTTCTCACGAAAGGTAAAACCCCACCTTGTTCTAGAAGGCTTCATGGTGCAGAGGAGCTTATCTTTCACAAGGGAAACCATGGCAGCCATGATTAAACCTCACACCTTACTCACAAAAAATAAATCCTGCTTGGCCATGCAATAGTGCAGAAGCCTACTTAAACTCTCTATTTTAATCCATTCACATGGAAATTCAATATGGCCATTTCAATTGTGGGGCAAAAGGGTGCACTGTCGTCCACACCATGCTCTCAATCTGTGCTCTCTGTGCCGCTTTTTAGAGGTGCTCTAACAACTGTGTAATGACTGTGTTGCTGTTTAAAAAGCCACTGTTGTGCCAACAACAATAAAGCATTTGCTTTCACTTGATTTCATCATTCTTTTTGATGGGGAAATTGTGTAGGAATCAGTATTCATACGTGATATGATATGCCTTTTCTCTCGGCGTATTGGTGGGGAAATGGTCGAATTTATTTTTTCTTCCACAAATGTTTCCACTTTAAGTACTCCTGGGGGAGCCCATATGTGAAGACAGTTTCTTTTTAGTTTTTTCTTCAAACAGGCAGGCAGGTGCAATCTGTTTAATACAGACACTCGTCCGTTACCGTGAACATATCATTTGACATGCACTCTCTCCGACATAGCTCCACAGTGAATTGGGCTCTTTCTCTCATTCAGCAGAGCAACGCATCATTTCACCACTGTACTGTATGTGGCAGTCGACCTTGCACAGCCTGCTCACTTGCAAGATGAAACACATTAGTTTTCATACAGCTATTTCATTTCATGGATTGCTATTCTCTTTGTTCTCATGCAGACGAGATAATGCGAGAGATTTATAGGACATGATTTGTAGGAATCAGTGTTCATGTGGGGCCCCGCTCAGTTTAGCTCATCACATGCATAATGAGGAGTTACTACTAAAGCTGCAATATTAAGACTCAGACACCTACTGTACAGTATGTGAGGATCCTTAACATGAGGCGTGTTCAGTTATATTTTCACAATAGTAGAGACAAGGTAGCAAGCTAACAAAACCAAAGATCCAAAAGAAGCATGCAGCAAAGAGGCAAAATGTCTTGAACATTTCCATCTGTAGAGTATTTGTGCCAAAAGCCAGCAACTCATAAATTGTCTTAGTCAATAATATTGATCCTAATCCTCTAAAACCCCCACAGACAGAATATGGCCATTTGTGCTATAGTGAAGTAGAAATCTTACTTAGTACCCCATAAAAAATAGTTAGCAAGAGGATGTTCAAAAGAAACCATTTAATCTTTACTGCTTTGAGTGCATTATCAAGTTATTCTTCACACTTCTTCTACACATTGCTTTTGTAAACTCTTTAGCTGTTCTATTTAAAAAATGTTCTCACTGATCCCTCCATAATGATGGAAGAGGTAGTGTTAAGTACTGTGTTAGTTTGTGAGCCAGCAAATTACTTATTCATCCTATGTCCTTTTTAATGCTGTCCAGAGAGTGTATCATCCTGTGAGCATCCACTGGGCTCAGTCATCCAGGGATGAGCGTTCCTAGCAGTGTATCTGGCCTCATACAAGAGTCGGCGAGGGTGGGTGGGTGGGTGGGTATAAAGTCCATTGCCCGCTGCGGGATGAACACTCTGCCATAGCACCAAACATGTCTTCATCGCAGTGAGACGGGAAAATGTTAATGGCTTTTCTGATTGCCTAAATATGGAAATACAGGCATTCAAATGAGGTAAATGGCGCAACACTGTAAGGGTGCTTTGGGGGAAAATAAAGGACACTGCAACCTCGCCATGTTAAATTTATTCAGCATATTTTCATAGGTGACTATCTGAATTAAGACACCAAAAAACTGTCAAAATAATCCATTGTGTTCATCTTAAAACACTGAACGACAATCAGAAAAAGATGGTTTCATGACCAATGTAGACACATAAATAGAAGAGGTAGCAATTTTACACAAAGATGAAAACAGCTTGCTAAAACCTGCCTTCCAATCTCTTCAGTATCATTTCCATGCATGTTAAGCTGCAATCACACACCCACATTTCACGTTTCACCTTTAGCTCCCATTTTCCTGCATCTCTGCTCCGTGACTCAGGTACAATCACACGGTATGGGAACAAACAACATCATCAACAACAATGGCAGATGAGGAGACATGTCGAAATGACACCTACACATGCAATGATTGATAAGCGTGACAAACGAACACAGCGTTCATTAACCAACTAGCCAGCAGTGTCTCTCTTGCCTGAGGAAGGCTGAGCAGTGACGAGTGAGTGAGAGAGTAACTCTTTTTCTTTTTCTCCCCCATCAGTCTCTTCCGATTACTGCTCGGGGAGGGGAGGAGGGGAGAGAAGAAAAGAGGAAATGAAGGCAGAGGTATAGGTGGAGAAAAATCTCCTCCAGGGCTAAGCAGAGGTGGGCTGGGGGATAAGAGCTTGACCAATTAAGCTGGAGGACTCTTCAGAAAATTGGAGTGAACAGCCTCAGTCTTTTCATCGAAGTTCACTTCCATCTAGCACATGAAATGGGAAGTTGAAATAGGGATTGTCAGTTTGGTGATTGTTATACCTCAGCTAAAATCATCACAACGTGTGTGTGTGTGTGTGTGCGCGTGTGTGTGTGTGTGTGCGTGTGTGTGTGTGTGTGAGTGCGTGGTGTATATATAGTTTAGTCAAGAACACTCTCATCATAGATTTAACCATTTATTGTAACAAATGGAAATACAGTTATGCTTGGTGCTGAAGGCTCCACTGTAATAAAGCTCCCTGGACCAGCCAAGCTGCATGCTAAGCACAATGCTGAAACCCCCCTGTATACAAGAGTGGGCCCAAATCACGACATTAAAAACTATTTTAAACTTTAAGTCATGTTAACACTCTAAACTAGGTGCACTTCCACTTGTAGCTCAAAAGAGTGAGGCAGCATTGGTGTAGCAGAGATCAGTGAGGAGTAGGGAGACATTTAAATCGACCGGCTCAATGTGAGAATGGCTGTGATTGGTTTATGATATGTGATAGAAAAGATAGAAATTCAATTAGTGGGCGTATGACTTCCATGTCCTGCATGAACTAACACAATGCTTAATTATGTAGGTGTGCGTTACAGAAACACAACATGCAGGTGCTAAAAAATTATGTTTTTTTTTCTGTATTCTCTTATTCAGCAAGAATACTCAACAAACTTTCATCAAAGAACAACTGTTGGATACAGTATCTCTTTGGCATGACAACATTATAACTTGGATGCATGACTTATGGATGGCTCAGCTGTAGCCCTAGTTTGTGCCTCGTGTATTACCATTACATTCAAGTCACAACATTCAGTTTAATGAAAAATAAATATTCAGTAATCTTTGAAAAACCCAAAAGGGTTTTCAGCAACACAAAATATTAACGCATAATTTAGTATGAAACTATAAAAAATTGGAAAGATGGAAACATAAATATCAATAATAATAATAATAATAATAACAATAGGAAAACAATGCACAACATGGTTAAAAATATATGTTTTATTATGTAGTGGATGTCCAGGTTTAACTGTAGTTACTGTTGGTTTTTACAAGCAAGTCCAACTGAAATGATCATACTGCTGAGCCTGCTATAGTAATTCCTGCACAATTATTTGCAAAGCCACTAATGGTACTAATGGTACACCACTAATGGTACATAAACTTGTGGACACATGAACAACCTATATTGTACATAACAACAGACACGCTCACTGTAACATCTGGCTAACTACTGGGCTAGCTCTGGCTAATTTATGGCAATGACTACAATATGCACAGTGCCTGTCACATAAACTCAATAACTAAATCAACAAACAAATCAGCACATCATCTACTGTAGCTAATGATTTACTTAACTAACTCATCCTTATGTATGGAACTAGCATCTTTCTTAGTGTAAAAACAAATGCACCTATCCGGTTCCACACTCTGTAGGTTTTGTTCCAGTGTCACCGGTTTGTTTTCGCCTATTACTCTTCTATTGTTACTGGAAAGCAATTGAGACAAAACCTGTGTCTTATAATTATATATATATAAATTATAGCAGATGTAGACCTGTGGAAGCTGTGGTTCAGTTGTAATCAATTAAACACAAATATTCCACCTGCAAACATATATAGAAGCACAAAAAGCCTCTAAAGTTGTTTCAGATTTTTTTCTACATGTATGCCATCATTTTTCAGCTTATTACACCTTTGTAACATAACAACTTTTTAGCAGTACAGACGGAAGTGTAACAAGTGCCTATTCTACTGTAATATTTGTTCATTCGCTGATGACCCTGGGTATTGTGTTATTCAAAAAGCATTCAGGTATAAAAAGCTTTGTACACACACACACACCACACACACACACCCCACCCACCCACCCATCCACAGACAGACAGACAGACAGACACACACACACACACACACACACACACACACACACACACACAGTACTCCAACAAGTAGTGACAAAGAGGTTGTATGCTAACTTTCTGCTCCAAAGAACCTAGTTTGTGTGGTTACACTTTATTGAAGGTATCTACATAAGAGTGACATGACACCGTCATGAATGTGTCATAAACATCATAAACAAGTCATAAACGTTTATGACATAACGCTTTTTTTAGTAAGTGTCATTTGGTTTTTGTCATGGCAAGTTATGGTTAGGGTTAGAGTTAGAGTTAAGGTTCATGTGTCATGACTGTGTCATGCAGTGTTGGGGAGTAACGGAATACATGTAACGGCGTTAAGTATTCAGAATACAAATTATGAGTAACTGTATTCCGTTACAGTTACGATTTAAATAGTTGGTATTTAGAATACAGTTACATTGTTAAAATCAATGGATTACATGATGATATTTCTCTGTTTTACGAGTTTATTCACTCTGAATAAATTAAGGCAACTTAATGCATTTTCCAGAAGCACCGATATGAAATAGAAAAAATAGCTATTTGCGTGATCAGTCACAATGGAGTCGGAACCGGCACGACAGAGACAGGGCAGCAATACGTTTCTATCTTGGAAATTCAAACAGCATTTCACATTAAAGAATGAACAGGGAGAATGAAATACAGCTAACTGTGCCGTGCAGCCTCTGCTTGCCAGCAACCAACCTTCTTTCAGCATCCAAATTACTCCACTTCCAACCTGAAGAAGCATCTTAATGTAAGTTATTTTTTTAATTAGCCAAGGGTAGTCGTCTGCTGTAGTTTTACTGGTCACCTTGCTATTTTCACATTGACGTGCGACTTTACATTCTCCTAGGTGCTGATTTACTAGCTCCAGAGCTGTTTAAAGACTATAGGCCCGTTTGACATGCTAACTAACGTTAGCTAAAATTAGCTTGTGGTAGCTTAGACCGCGGTTAGATTTTTGTAGTATGCAGTTCGGTACTACTAATACAATAATCTATCTGCTTGTTCAGGTACACATTCAGCTAGTTGGAATAAAAAGAAAACACCATTATAGGCCTGTTTAGTAAGCTGGATGTGATAGTCGCATTCCTACACTTATAAAACACAATTCCATGTGGAAGTAATCCTGAAGTAATCCAAGTATTCAGAATACGTTACTCAGATTGAGTAACGTAACGGAATACGTTACAAATTACATTTGTGGGCATGTATTCTGTATTCTGTATCGAAATACGTTTTGAAAGTATCCTTCCCAACACTGGTGTCATGTCACTCTTATATAGATACCTTCAAGTGAAGTGTTACCGTTTGTGTTTTACCACAGCTTTAAACACACAGCTTAGAGTGGTACTTAGCTGAAAGAGATCGCAATCCTAAAACTAATGGTTTAACAGCACAAAAACCCCACGTGGTCTAACACAATTGGCAGAGTTGAATCCAAACCAGCAGAGCAGCGCACCAGTGAGGACACAGCCATCCAACTCATTTTAAAAAAATGCAGAAATTAGTCAGAACCTACCATGTCAGGATATGCACTAAGCCAGGATGCAAATTCTGTTTTTCATCATTGTTTTATTTGAAACGGAAACCAAACAAGTGTTGTCTTCCAGTGGCCGCTTTGGATGGAAGGCAAGTGTGTTTACTTTCCCTGAGAGAAGGCTTTCCAGAGTCACAGTTCATCTCATCAGCGATAATGGCAAGCCTTTTCCTGGACTGATTTAAAGTGACTGTGTTAGGTTAAAACAAAAAGGATTTACACTGCTGAAGGATAAGAACCTGTCAACTTCAGAATCTTGTCAAGAGACTAATGAAACTGAGCCCTGAATGCGTAGTATTTCAGTTTATATTTAATCTTTTAACACAGTGGCGGTGTTTCAAGAAGGCTTTTTGATTTTCTACTTTGTCTATGTGAGCTACCTTAATTTTTGTTTTCAAGATATATTTTTTTATTTTTTGAGTCTCTTTTGTTATTTAGTTCTGTAAGCAGATATTGTTGTATTTCTTTTCTTTTCTGTATATGTCATGACATGTTTTAATATTGTCTGATTAAATGTTGTTTTGGACCCCAGGAAGACTAGCTGGTTGTCTAGGCGTCAGCCAATGGAGATCCTTATAATAAATACAAATACAAAATACCTTGCAGTGTAATGGAAACATCCAAAGAAACTACTGTATACATACATAAATACTCAATTCATTCACTGCAAACCACCCACATTGTGTTTCCACTTAAAATTCACCTCTATGTATGATGCTCTATCAAATATGCATACCCATTCCCACTTCCCATCTTGCTCATCAATAGCTATCGACTGGTTCTAAAATAGGAATCCAAAGTCACCCGTGGTGAAATCTAACCTCTGGGTTTTGTTATTTGCGTCGACGTAACAGTGAGAGTGCACTGCAGCGATCGCTTGCCATTTCTCATTAAGAACGACAGCAGAATTGGCCTCTCTTCCATAAATGGAGATCATGAACGAGAAAAGGAGGGAAGAGAGACGCTGTGTGTGTGCGAGAACAAGGATGATAGAGAGGAAGAATGAGAGACAAGGGGGGGTTTTGAGGATAAAAGAATGAGAGAGTAAGAGAGTGAGATAAGAGAATCAGAGAGACAAAGCCACGATAGAAAGACAGACAAAGAGATAAAGAGAGGGAATAGAGGAGAGAGAAGTTGGGGGTGGCAGCACAGGAAGCTCCCTCCTCTGACTTTTCAGAGTGTTTCTGCCTTTGAGGCCTCGCTTGTGTCACATTAAGATCATCCATTTGAGGATCTGAGACAAGCCTTTGATGTTCTTTGTGCATACACAAACAGGAGAGTGGAGTGCTCCTTTGACAACTGCCAACTCTACGGAAATATCTTTTTGTATTCAGAGTCTCTGGTCTGCTAGGGACAATGTTATCATCAGAGGGTGCAGCGCAAACTGGTGAATAATTTAATTCACCTGTTCATATTTCATCACTGAATACATTAAATGGATTTTTTTTCCCCGCAAATACTTGCTCTAAAATGTTGAAGAAAATATGTTCATGCTTTTTTTGCTGGTTATCAGGTACAGCGGGTGGACAAAATAACTAAAATGCCTAACAGTGTAGACTTAGAAAAAGTGTGAGTGCTCTTGAACAACTTTATATGCGTAGATGGGATATTGTAACATTCTAGGAAAAGTGTCTTGTTCTTTTAACAATTAAAGTGGTTGATAGCCACTTTCCATAGAGATTCAAAGACGGGTACATGCAGTGAGTGGAGTGGCTGTGGACTACAGACTCTGGAATGTGTTAAAAAATGAGAGGAGAGGATTTTCCCTTTTTTGAAATATATATGATGTAACCCTGTCTGTGCACCAGGATCCAAATTGACTGTTAAAAAAAGGTCTGTTAATTGACCTGTTAGTAACCAGAATAAGCCTTAGGGCATTTTAAGGTGCTTTTATGTTGTTTGATAATTTCTGTGTTTTGAGCATCCCTGATTTAATAAGCCCATTATACTTTCATGATCAAGAACTTTAATCAGCCATTAAAATCACCAGCTAGCCCTATATTAGACTGATGACTTGGCCGGCTGGTTTATACCCTGCCTTTTGCTCCAGTCAGTGGGCCTTATGACTATGATAAGACGGCTGCCTACAGTATATTGTACAAGTCTACCATCACATATATTTTCAGCAGTTGGCAACACGTATTATTGTTTGGAGGCTTTCTAGACTCAAACCCATCTGAAGGGATTGAAAGATGGTCGCATTACATCCCACACCCTGTTCCAGTGCTCACGGGTCATTCACCTCCTCATACAATTGCATGTGCCTTTGTGTGATGGCTTTCTTATCAAGCTTTTTTGGAATGATTGAACCCATAAATTACTAGCTTTGTTAAGCTCAAAATGTAAAATTTCTTCTTGGGCTGTGTCACAGAGGTTTTGATGCAGTTTTGTGTTTTTCTCCTTAATGGCCAATTCCCATTGTACTGCAGTTGTTATGACTGCCTTATCTACTGTTGGTAGAGTGTTGGTAGCGAAGTATCTCCTCAAATACACATGAATCCATCAACCCTGACCAGGAGGGCCAAATACGGCCAGAGGCTCAAACTATCTGCCCAAGATCTCACCCCCTCTGTGCAGACAACCTGACCAACTGGAATAAGTTGCTAGTGGACTGACATGGACATGAACCCTCACTGGCTTCCCACCACTGAAAATTGGGTTTGTTGGAACGCACCACCAAGCTGGAGGTCCCACTGCCTCAGGATGGAACCTGGATTTTTGCCTTGATGGGCCGGTGTTCTGTGAAAACTTTTGCTGTCTTAGTTTCAGAATGTTAAGCAAATAACCTAATCCTGCAGTCTGTCTGGTTCCTATGTAAGGATCATGTTCTTTGATTCTTCAAGTGCATTTAACACCATCCAGCCCCTCATACTGAGAGACAAGCTGGTAAGTATAGGGGTGGCCCCCTCCTTGACCACCTGGATAATGGACTACTTAACATCAGGGCTGCAGTTTCTCAAGCTGGGGAAGTGTTTTTGGGTCTCTAGAATGCAGTACGGGGGCTCCACAGGGGATGGTTCTGGCTCCGTTTCTATTCACTTTGTATACATCTGACTTTAAGTACAACTCTGAGTCGTGCCACATTCAGAAGTACTCGGATGATACGCCTGTTGTGACATGTGTGCAAAGTGGACGGGAGGAGGAGTACAGGGTCCTTGTGGAGGACTTCTGTGACTGGAGCAATAGGAACTGCCTCCTCCTGAACACTGCCAAGACTAAGGAGATGGTGGTGGATTTTAGGAAGTCAAAGCCAACCTGCCAGCCGGTCTGCAAAAAGGGGGAGGCCATTGAGGTTGAGCAGACCTACAAGTACTTGGGTGTGCTCCTGGACAGCAAGCTTGACTGGTCCACTAATACAGATGCTCTGTATAAAAAGGGGCAAAGCTGTCTCTTCTTCCTCAGGAGGCCCAGATATTTTGACGTTTGTTTTATCAGACTGTGGTGGCGAGTGTCCTGTTTTATGGTGCAGTTTGTTGGGGAGGCAACATGACAGACAAAAACAGCAGACGACTCGACAAGCTGGTCAAAAAGGCCAGCTCAGTGCTGGGCAGAAGACTGGACTCATTAAGAACTGTGGTGGAGGGGCGTGCATGTAACAAACTGAACGCCATAATGGGTAAGGACAACCACCCCCTCTACAACGTCCTGGCTGGACAGAGGAGCAGTTACAGTGAGCGACTGCTCTCGCTGCACTGTAGGACAGAGAGGTTCAGCAGATCCTTTGTCCCCCCCCATCCCCATGTGTTGTGTATGGGAATGTGTGTTTATGTGTGAGCTGCTGGACACTCGAATTTCCCCATGGGATGAATAAATTATCTTCTATTCTATTCTATCGCTGATGAACCAGCAGTATGGCCTCTGAATATTTGGCCTCTTTGGATCACTGTTAGATGCCTCATTGCGTCTTAAAATCTATGAAAGGGCTGACTCTCAGACCTCTTTAAAATTTAAGTCATACTGCTACAGTACTTGGCATTCAACAATGCTGTTACCTCAAAGCTAAATTTCTTTTCAGGTTGTGTTTTTGTACAGTACACATGCAGATGTAGACTTTGAAAGCAGACACACACCACACAGACACACACACACACACACACACACACAGACACACACACACACACACACACACACACACACACACACACACACACACACACACACACACACATACAGACTTTGCAACCATAATAGACAATCAACATTCACAAAACTGATGACTAGGAAATGAGAAACCACTTCTACTGGTGATGTGTGGGCACCCAGTTGCATCACTTTTTCTACGTATATCAAGAATGCTGCAGCAAAAATGAAAACACTTCTGAAGGGCACAAACCCCCACTGACATCCACAACACTCTTTCAGCCCTCTCACTCTCCACCACTCCAGTTAGCCACAAGCAGATAGAATGACAACTTACGAATGAGAGGCACACTGGCATTAGCCGTCCCTAGCTTGTTGGAGGCGACGCATGTGTAGTTCCCGTAACGATCCTCTGTCATGTTGGTCACTGTAAGGACTGATCTGGAGCTGAGGCTCTTGATGTCGATGCCTTGACCCTTGATAATCCTGTAAACAGAACACAATCACAACAAATGAAGCTTTTATTTCTCACCCACACACAAAGTGTCAGGGGGCGGGGGAGCATGAGTCAAAGACGGTACAAATGTTTGTCATCCTTTAGTGGATCTTCAGATTGTACAGCACTTCATCACCCTCTTCAACACATCTATCTATCCCTTGGTCTGTCACGCCTGCCTTGGAGAGCTGCTCTGAAGGACTGAGAGGGGAGAGAAATGACCCAGAGATGAACCAGCTGGGTGCCACTTGACATGTTGTTCATCGCTGTGTTGCAGGTGCAGGGGGATTACAATAAATCTTATTCCAGTTGTGCCTGGCATCTGTGCTGTGACATTGACAAATGTTTAATTGTTTACTTTGGTGGTCGTGATGATCTTTAACAGCCTGTAGAGATTAAAATTCAGTCTATAACAGCATGCATCCTGATTGTGAGATTATCGTAGATATTAAAACTGAGTTTGTCTTCATCAGTGTGGTTCCTGTTACTGCTACAGTTTCACATTTGGCATTATAAACCGTTAAAAAATCCTCCACAGAGGAGACACGTTTCCTTCCTGGCCTTGCTGTGCCCGCCCCCTCCCCCCCTTTGATCCCTAGCTCGGCTCGAGTTGCTCTGAGAAGTATTCTGAGTTGAAACACTGTGTGACCTTATGTCCAGCAAATATCCACAAATCTGTTGTTCCCTCTCCCACGGCGACCTCCACAAATGTTAGCTCAACATTCACTGATAATCTCGGTGGGAGTCTCGCCTCTTCGCTAGTTCAACATCAAACTAGTCAAGGCTCCCCTCTGTCACATTGAAATAAACCTCCCACCCCTGCATACGCACACATAAACACTCACCCACTCCCATTGAAGAATGAAAGCAGTGACACATCAGGAGAAAAATTTGGTTGTCTAAACTGTCACACTACTTATGATTGAGACAAACTGGCAGCAGCACTGCACTGATAGTATGGCTGCAATCAACACAGAGCCAAAATTAGAAGTGGCCTCACACAGTAAATGGGCAATAGAGTATTCACAGTCAGTGTTAATGTTGTACAGACGCTACACATGTTCTGTGCTTAAGTCCTCCTTCTAATGTCCTTTTTATGATGAGGACCGAATGAAGAAATCACCATTCAGCCATATAAGAAGTCACAAAAGTCCTTGAATTAAGTAAAGACTAGAATCATGCCAACTTGCCTCCTTAGCAATTTGAATAAATTGAATCCACCCCATAATTACAATTAGCACAGTGTGAGCTGATGATTGAAATTGTGCTCACCAGGAGTAGGTAAATGATGGGTAATGGGGGTAATTTGGTTTTTAAATTCAAGAACTGACACTTGAATCTAGACTGATTGATGTATGTGGCGCAAATGATTTAAGCCAGTTGCCAGCAAACATTTTATTAGGATGCATGGTGAGGATAAGGCACAAATTACTCTTGCAGGAACATTTATGTGAGCTCTCCCCGAAGGACGAATAGCAGAAAAAAATGCATCGTCTCTGGGGAAAAGCAAACAAATGAAAAGCACACCTTTCCTATCACACATTCACAATTGTAAACAAGTATGATCTAATAATTGTTGTGTCAGCATGGAAGACTTTAGTTCAAAGTCTAACTTTAAACAGTCTATCTTTAAAAGCCCTGCGAAGCTCACCTTTAAATCAATCACAATGCGCTAAGCTTAGGATAAAGCCTGACATTTGGCACGTGATGTCAGGCTTTATCCCAGCAATGTACATCAGTTGAGCCAGACTACCGAATTAATAATTTGGAAACGTGTTTTTAATGTCAGCAAATAATTCAAAAAAATATTAAATGTGGCTAAAAAAACAGACTGCTCTATGACCCTTCACTTCTGAAACACTTGAGCCATGATGAGCTATGATGTCTGTTATGCAACAGAAACGTGACGCGTCTGCATCCAGTGGACATCTGAGTGATGCCGCCAACACACTTTGTCAAGACAGGTCATACCATCAAACTGGGCTCACCTTTTTTCACCTTTGTACCACTCGAATGTCGGAGAGGGCACAGCAGCTGCCTCGCACCTTAGCAGAGCTGTGCGTCCCAGACCAACTCCATGGCTTTTCATCTCATGGATAGATGGGGCAACTGGAGAAAACAGAGAGACGTTGCAGGGTCAGACATACCACTCAAAAGAAACATCTGTGTTATCACCAGCAAAAGGGCAATCCAAAGGATAATGATGTATAAGTCATAATAAGACACAAACCACTGGTGAAGGAGGGTTGTTGAGACAAATAAAAATGTATTAACTGATTTTTGAACTTGAAAATGACAACCTCCGACATCTTGGTCAGTGCACACATTACTTTGTGTAAACTCAACACTCAGAGTCCACAGAGGTGGAGTTGGGGAGGGAAGAGGGCATCCATCCCCTGTGTCTGAAAAAGAAATGAATTGCACTGCATGGTGATAAATGGCTTAATGGAAGTTCAAAGACTCAATGGCACCGGCAGGTTCTGTGAATGCAAAATGAGGCTCCTTTCATGTGCTGAAATGTGGTGTAAATCTCTTTGCCAGTGTCATGAAGGCAGCTTTACATATGGACGGTTTCTGAGGCAGCCCAGTCCTTTTGTACTTCAAATATTTACTCTGCTTAGTCTTGAAAGAAAATAAATTAATTAATTTAAATAATATAGACAGTATAATTGTGTTGAATACAGCATGGATGAAAATAGAAATGTTTAATTTAATGGCCATTGTCAGAGAAATGCTGAACTCATAACCTGTGGACAAACAAAAATGACCTCCTTCTTTAAAAGAGTAAGGACAAGCTGTGATTGCTGTAAGTAGCACTGTACAGAGCTCAATGCATACAGGGGCTTCATGCCCACTGGTATTATCATGACTGCTTGACTCAAAACAGCCTGACAATCCTGTAGTCCTACAATACAAAGGAATACAATATAAGCACAATTACTTTGTGCCTTCATACAGATTCAGATTAAAAGCATATGATGCATGGAAAAAGCTCACACTCTTAGAGCCCGTCCTACAGCTAGCAGTAAATTAGCAAACCATGTCTGAAACTATTTATATTCCTGACAATGAGCCTTTGAGAGTGACCTGTCAATCCAAGCTGTAGCCTGTATCCAGTGGAGGAGCTTGGCCAAGCGCCTGCAAACCTTTCCTTTCAATTGCATTTGGAGATGTTCCTAACAGACATTATGGACTGATGCAGTTTTGGACACAACCCCATGGTCCTAACTGACATCAAACTCCCCAAACTGCAAACAATGACAAATTAACCATATGAACATGTCTGAATAGTCTATTCCTACTGAATAAGATAGTTCTGAAGTGAATTCCAGGTAGCCAAATGCTTAATTACAGCTCCTATGTTTATTTGTGAGATAGACATACCGGTATTGCCAAGCTGTAGCTAGATGAGGTGGGATGTAACAGATCTGTGCAAGGTAAAAAAGATACATGTGAGCATTTGTACATGCGGCGTATGATCATGTAGGATAGGCGCACTGAGGTGACAGTGCACTCTGTGATGATGGATGCCCTTCCACCAACCTTCTTCTGCATCCTAATGAGCACCTTCGCATGAGTCATGAAGTTGATTTTTTTTGTCCTTGCATATTTGTGCCAATTATACAGTTATTCCCTCTCTTCTGTTGCTGGGCTGAATAATCTGAAGGATTTGAGACAGTGAATCAAGTGATGGGTTATGCTTGGGCTTTTCCTGTTCATATATCACTGTATGAAATGCTGATGCCATGCTGGGGGGTATTAGTAGACCTTGACTGGATGTATTTGCTGGCTGTGCGTGTGTGTGCTGTGGGTGTTTGTACCCTGTGTCTATGAAACATACAAACTCAAAGTATTATACTAAGTAAGTAAGTATAACACTTTTCTGGCTTCAGAAACTCCAAAGATTGCTTCAGACCTGTAAGTATTTTAACTGCAACCAGCATTAATGGTAACCACACCATTAAGACAATCTGCAAAAAAAGTTACAGTCCCATCAACATCTTTGCAGAGGAGCTACAACAACCTGCAGCAAAGAATGATAGGGTTACTAAAGCTTGTGGTAAAGTACCATCAGAGTAATTAGCATCTGACAACGTGCATCAGAGAAGAGCTGTACTATACTTAAAGAAAAGAAACAGGAAAAAGAAAGAAAATTGTAACAGTGAACTACAGCCCAGAAATATAAGCCAATAACAAGTATGACAAAATCAATGCAGTATGCCGACAGACAGAGGCTTAGTGAATCCTTGTAATCCTCCATTGGTGTCATTGTGCAGGGTCATTGATTATCTGAAGCCTCTGAAAGCAGCAGGGTGACTTGGCTGTTGCGCTCTACAGTTGCTAGGACAGTGGACATGGTGGCCCAGGCAGGTGCGTCAATACTTGAAACCTCACTCATAGAGCCACTGGCCACATACTTTTAGGTTAAAACTAAGAACTCAAAACAACTGGCAAACTGTCTGTGTAAATTTGCTAATTTCATGTAGATGTTCTTCCTTTTTTGAAGTTGGAGCATTTTGATGTGTCCCCTTTTATTTATTACCAACTGGATGAGCCTTTTGCCAAAAAGAACATTGTGCTTTCTTCATTAGACTCAAAGGATATCCTATTTCTGGTAAACTTGGATTACTGTCCTCTATTAAAAATTCGTTAAAATCCTGGCAAGCTAAATTAGATTAAAACAACAAAGGAATCAATATATATATATATATATATATATATATATATATATATATATATATATACACACACACACTTTTTTTTTTTTTTTTTAACATCAGCATACAATATGAACAGTATAGGCCATCCCTCCCAGTGGTGTAACTAAGGAATGGTAACTTTAAATATAAATCCAGAAATTACCCAAAGCTGGTACAGGGATATTGATCATGTATCATCATCTATCTTATCAAGGACACCTCTCATAAAAGTTCCCCAGACTATAGTTTCTATGCTCCAAATGAGCAGAATGTTAACTTAACAAGAAACCTTTGCAGCATGTTGGAAAAGAAAAAAACACCCCCCGTCATTTTGTAGGTGGTCCAAAATGCTCCGCTTTTATATGCATATCAATAATATCAAGTCTTTCCAATTTAGATCCTGGCACTGGGATCTGTTAAGACGGATCACAGCCATAAAATCCAGTCCAATCCAATAATTCCAATTTCAACATGCTGGCACGTCCTATATTATCATACAGTATATTGTGCAATTCACCAACAGGATTTGGAGAGTAATGCAAAGCAGTGCACTAAAAATCATGAAGGCCCAATAATCCAGGTAATTTAGTGTCTGGAGCACTGGAGATCTGTGGTGGTGCTGTAAATCTTGCCTGGAGTCATGGTGACTCCACCAGATGGGGGTAAGGGTTTGGGTCCAGGAATAGCACAGGCATGGCAGAAAAATGGGAGCTGTAAGGCCCTGCCGGGTGACAAATGGCCAGTTGTAGGTCGATCACAAACAGACTTTCATTACATCTGCATTATGCGGAGCTTGTCATCAAAACAAAGATGATGTCTCCAATTGTACATCTCTATAACGTGCATTAATACAAGCATGTTAATGACAGTCTTGTACAAGTATTTTACCAGAAAATGTAACTCAGCACAAATTCTTTCAGGAAGACCTAACAAGTAATCAGTCCCTCCTAAAGCAAATCAGCGCTGGAGTCGTTCACCTTCTGATAATCCAATCAGGAACGGCCAAGGATCCCATAGGCCAATCACAGCGTTACATCAGCGTTTTAAAAAGCTGCTTCTTTCCCTGTGCTATCAGCTGTCATTTCAGGAAGACGTCGTCCCTCCTCCTCCCCTTCCGCCTCCCGTCCTAGGGGTTTCTCCGGCTGTCGCTCCGATGCCTTCTCGGTCTGGTTTTCCGGCTTTCTCCGCCACCACCGGTGTCTGGATTCCATCGGGGGGGTTACATCTTGGTTCCCTACCCCTACATTAAATGTATCAATATATTAAATGTATTAATAACGATGGAGTTCAATCTCCAATATACTGTACGCTATATGCTGTTGTACATTAAAACCTTTTGCATATCTGCAAACAAGTCTATCCTGATTGAAATGACTTTGGTAGAAGTTAAGTCTCCTTTTAGAATTTTACTTGAGTAAAAGTCTTAAAGTATCAGATATTTACTGTACTTAAGTATTAAAAGTAATTTTTTTTGTATTAAATGTACTTAAGTATTAACAGTAAAAGTAAAACAAAACTTTGATTATGAACTTTATGGCCAGAGGTGTGTAATGTCATCTTCATCACCACTGTTTTGGGTGGTCATCGTCTGTTACCGTGGTGGCAGAGCCTGCACCAGGTGCTTCCATGACACACTGTCATTATGCTTCCTCTTCTTCTTCTTAAGTTTTGGCCTATGTTTTTTTATTTTTTTTTTATTTTTTTGCAGCTTGGCAACAAACGGCAAGGCATGAGGTCACCAACTGGAATGAAGGGTGCATTATCTTGGCAATTTAGGAGGAATGATTCGCCAAACCTGCTTTTTTCCAGTGTAACAAATTTCTTCTGATTTTATTTTCTAGTAACGAGTAACTAAGATGCTTAGGGGAAATGTAGTGGAGTAAAAGTATACATTTAATTTAGGAAATGTAGTGGAGCAAAAGAAAAAGTTTCCGTAAATATAAATAACAAAGTAAAGTACAGATACTACAAAATTCTACTTAAGTATAGTAGCAAAGTATTTGTACTTCGTTACATTACAACACTGGTTAATGATGAGTAAAATGGGGAACCTTCTCTCCTAATATTAATGAACACGGTTTGTTCAGAGAGCATTGCACCTTAATGTACAAGGCTTCACTGAGTCGCTTGCCTTAAGTAGATCTCACGTGACTATTAATGATTAATTGGTGTGCTTTAAGACCGAATATGATTTATTTAGCTACAAACTATTGCTTGCCAAGAGAACCCAGAGAACGCAAGCTTTTTAATTAAAAGATCAATTAATAACCCTACCTCTTCAGCCAGATTTGAAAATGAGTTTTCATTGCAATTAAGAAATGGACTCATCAGTGCATGACTTATCAGCTTACACACAGAGACACTGTTCCCCACTGCCATCTGTGGGCTTCATTGTCCTGTTTTTTTTGTCGGTCAGGAATGGTTCTGCTGCCAAGATTTATTAATTAATTAAGATTTCTATTCAGAACAGCTAGGGAACATTGTGTTCCTTCTTTTTATACAATGCGAGGCATATAAATAACCGGCTTAGTGTGCAGGACTGTGTGGGTCGACAGCACCAGGGATCTATTGTCTGTATTAAACACTAAATGGTTCAAGGTACACAAATTTCCACCTATCGCTCTGATGAGTACCACACCACAACCAGCACAAATGGAAATATCATTAATGCTACAGGAGAGTTCACTAAGTCACCCCCAGCTGTGTAAACACACAAAACATTCACACAATAGACAGATTAATGCAAGCCTGCCCCAATGTTAAAGACATTTGTCTTTTGTCAACGTTTTTTGATCGGTCAAAAAAAAAAAAGCAGACCAAGCTAAAAGATGAAATTGTTGTGTGTCAATGTGTTTTGAAACAGTACCAGCAAGACCACTTTTTTCTGCAGAAGATCAAGATTCCGCTCACTTATTCAGGCCCCGCATGCAGCAGGGAATCCAAATAGCAATCAAGACGAGAGCTTTGGAGAGATGTAGAGAGATGGATTTACATCCAAACAGCTCGAGGGTACTGGCTTTAACTCTACTTAGAATTGGATCAGTATCCAATTCGAGGAAGTCTTCTCTTTTGAATTGTAAGCCACAGTATTTCAATGGATACTGCAAACTGTCGACAAATGCTCAACTGAGACTCCTGATGCCTGATGTTAAAATACTCCCAATAAGTGATTTCATTGAACTGTGGAATGAACATTTATTCTACCTTTGATCCACTAGTGCAATCCTCCCCTGCACTGAGGTAGATCTGGACACACACTCACGTGCACACACAGTATGTAGGGAATACAAATGTAAATGAAGTGTACAGCTATGCAAATGTTATATTGTATAATGATTCTTAATAAGAAATGCTAATACTGTGCAAACATGCTCACACTCCACTAATAGTTGTTTACTTTCTTGTCATGACTTGACATTGTAATACTGGGGGGGTCATGAAGATGTGTCTCCTGACCATAAGTAAACAGGTTTAGCCTCTTATTTATCGGAGATGGTCATGACTCCCCTGAACAACTCTGTCAGGGGAGTGAGAGGGGCATGTTGTGGGTGTATCTAACAGAGCAGGGCTTGAATTCAAACAAGCCCAGATGATGGGAGCTTTAGAGGGAAAGGCAGGGTTGGAGCAAACAAAACACAAGGTGATGTAAAGAATTTGAAGTACTGACAGTATGTCCCTGCATTTCAATTATGCCCAGAAATCTATCAATACTATGGCTGGACGCACTTCTAACTTGCATGCTCATAATTCATTAAAAATGATCACAGTTTTGTTGGCCAATTAATGTGAGCAGGAAAAAAAGTGAGGTGCTCTTCTTTTTATAAATACAGCAATGGGGAATATGTGAGCAGAATTCACAGCTGTAGGGTACTGGAGGAGGAAGGAGGCGTACAAATGGCTGGCAAAGTCTGAAGCATACAGGGCCCAGCTTCACTCTGCAAAGCAAGTGAAACCTTGCCATGAAGAAAAACAAGTGATGTTGAAGAGGGAGAGGCGCCTGCACTGGTTTAAACCTGAACTCTACATCGAGATGGGAAGGTACAAGATCATACAGACTATCCTAGCAAACAGTAAGAAATAACAAAATAACAAAGTTGAATCTAGTGTGACAGAGCTACCCTATGCTAAAGACCATGCCATTAGTATTCTGCTCTAACTTTCTCAGAAATGTGGCTGTTACATAACCACTGGCTTCATATAAAAAACACAACAACATTTTGCATCAATGTAAATAAAAGAGAGACCCATATCCCAAAAAAGCCAGGGCCTTCCTACTCCGCATCAATAATTCAAACATTTGTGGTGCTAACATGGCATCAACTGATCTACTCTGGGCTTCTTTACATTTATTTCCTGCATATTGACTTGTGGCAACCCTGGTGATTATGACACGAACGAGAGATGGAGAGATGATCAGAGCATCTGGCATGGTTTCAAACAGCTTCAGTTGAAGCATGGGAAACAGTGACGAGCAAATAAAATGTAGCAAAACAAGACAGTTGGTTGTCTGTGTACCTTCCACGTGTGACTAAAGTTTGTGCAAACTGTCAAATCCCATGTTGCAACATGATGCTCAAACTCTGTAGTGTCACTCTTCCGATAAGGAATGAGAGCAGACAGCTCTCTCTGTCTACACTACAAAGGAAGGTCAGGCACCTTTGATTTCTCAGTTTGAAATAAAAAAAACAGGTTTTTATTATTGTTTTATCGGTATGCAGTTAGTAATGGACGCCTTCATTCTACAACAAGGTGGGTTCATTAATTAATCAAACACTGGCTTTTAATCTCAGGCGGAGGTTTCCCACCGTTGTTTCCTTCTCATTCATCCCTCCGACGCAGCCACCTAGATGTGATATTTATGCCTTTGAGTCACACTGTGCTGTGAGAATTTCAGCCAATAACGGAACCCACCTGCAGTGAAGATGAATATGTAAATTTGGAAAGTAGGCCAGAGATCAGATTTCATTAGGTAAAATCACTGCTGATACATCCTTTCGCCAAGCAGGGCTTTTCAGCGAATCTGATTCAAGCATCACCCTCTGGATGACTGATATTCAGGTTGATAAAAGTATTCAGTCGTCATTCATTCATCCCTGGAAGTGTAAAGACGAGAGACAAAGGCAGGCCAAGTCATTTAATTAATGCTGTCTGTTCAATGTAGTCTTTTGAGTCTTTGAGGAATTCAAACAGAGGTTACTGGACTTAACATTGCTGCACAGTGACAATGCCTCAAACCTTCTGCCTCTAACTCATCGTATCATAGAAAGCCAAATGGCAGGCTTAGTGTTATGGACGGCCTCGTATTATTAAAACTCCAAACATGCTCAAGCTTAATTTTGTTTTCATTACTCTGGTTTGCTTATTTTAATTAGTGGCCTTAATCTGCAATTAGCCCAAAGGTCAAATATGTTCTTAGCTTAAAAAAAGGAATTGTTTTGAAAGCAGAGAGAAATTGTTCGGACATGTATTTAATTAGACTGTTAACCCATGAAATGTCAGTGTCACTCACTCCTATGCTGTCTTTTTAGAACGATAAAAGAGAAATAGCGCAGGCATAACTGATGGATGTTCATGACTTAATTTAATTTAACTGCTATTAACGAGATGGATATTCTGAGAGGATCAATGCTGATGCTCTGATGGGGTCAATGTACACCATCATAGCCTTTTACATAATTTAACAATGACATCCAATGAAACCTGAATATTTGTATGAAAGAAGAGACCAATAGTTTTATTTTCTGTCATCATTCTGTGTGGTAACTTAAAATCTTTTAGATGGCATATTTCACGTCATTGACTGACAAGGTAGTAAAAGTGACACCTGCAGAATCTCTCAGGAGAGCCTTACAAAGTTCAGTGGCTGATTTTGTCAGCCGAGTAAAACAGCTGTATAAACGTGCCCATACAGTGTAATATTTTTCAATAACGTTCATTTCTTGATTCTTGCTATGTAATTATCCTCTCTTGTTTGAATTCCTCTGTCAGCTAACGTCTTTATTTTAACCCAGTATTTGGCATGCTGAGCCCTCATCAACGCCCCACGCTCCTGGGCACTTGGTGAATATAGCTTGATGTGTGACAGTAAAGCATGAATGACACAGTGGATTGGGATATGGTCCAAATGCTTCGCTTTTTCCTTCACAGAGGGAGAATCGCACTGGGGTGGAGAGGAGGCAGTGAAGAGTGGCCACCAGCTGGCTCAGGCTCTGCCTGCTGTGGCCATATCAGCCGCTCCAATGGACAACTTTAATTCATTTATTCTACACCTTTTCTTGGTAAATGAGCACGTCATAAATCCACATGTAGAGGGACAAGGCAACTTACATGAAAAAGACAAGAATAAAGTAAACATACTTACAAAATTGTTTTGAGAGCTTAAACACTGACTATATAAAGCTACATAACATAAGGCACTGAAGTTGAGATTTTTCAAACAGCTACCTCTTGCTGCCATTTGAAGGTCTTGCACACCAAAATTGCTTTGCACTGCTTTAATGTCAGAGACATCTTTTGTTTATGCAGGTCTCATAGTCATGCAGCACTTTGAATGCTAAATAGCCGCAATAAAACACAGGTCTTTTTATGTGAAAGGTGCTTGTGAGGACAGAAAGGTCTGACTATGGAGTTACACGTTCTCCATCTTCAATGATAATAAGTTACATGCTACTTTATGGGCCCTTTGGGTGGCCCTAATGGGCCCACGTGGGATCAATGGGAAGTTAGAAATCAAACGTAAATAAGTGTACATCATGCATGGTATACAACTGCATTGCTTTTATTTTGAAGGCCACTGTTTTTTGTTGTTGCTTTGTTTTTGTGTGAACGTATGTAGCTTCTTCTTCTTCTCTGATTGCAAGTCGCAACTACAAAGAAGAACTGCAATGTGTCGGCGAGCCAAGAACTGAGCTCCCAAGAGACATTAGCATGGACGTGAATGAGCTGTTATCCCTAAAAAATGTAAGCTCATGGGAAAAAAGAAAGGTTGATACAGAGTGCTGAGTTTTTATAAAAATATGGACTTCTAAGTATTTATTTACTGAAGTCAAAGGTAAAGCCGTGTGCTTTGTTTGCGGAGAACAGATCGCTGTGTTAACGGATTATAATTTGAATCGCCACTACAATACTAAACACGCAGAATACAACAACTTGACTGATGCAGAGCGGGCACGGACATCTGAAGCTTTGCTAGTTAAGCTGCAAAAGCAACAAGGCTTTTTACCAAGTGTTGCACATCCAGGGATGCTGAAGTCAAGACCAGCTTTGTGATATCGCACAAAATCGGCAAAAACAGTATGCCATTTTCTGAAGGGGTGTTTATCAAAGAGTGTTTTGGTGGACTCTGCTGCGCTAATATGCCCAGAGAAAAAAAGAGCCGTTTGAGAATGTGCCGCTTTCCAGGCAAACCGTAACGAGAAGGACTGAGGACATTGCGGGAAACCTGGAGATTCAGCTGCAAAAAGAAGTGAAAAACAGCAAATGAGGTAGTAAGATTACAAACAAAAAGATAATAACACTTGTATGAAGTTCATTTAATGCTGTTTTCAAAAATCGCAAAAATATGCACATTTTGTTCACAATTGCTTTCGTGGATGTTGATTAAATAGTGACATAATTGAATGCTGTTCAAATAGAGAGAAAGAAAAAAGTGAAAAAAAGCAAATTCTGTAGTTAGACTACAAACGAAATAGTAATAGCACTTTATAAAGTTAATTTAATGCTGTTCTTTGAAAACTGGCAAAAACATGCACATTTTGGTCACAATTGCTTTCGTGGATGTTGATTAAATAGTGACATAATTGTCTGCTTCACTTTTTTCAAGTCCTAATCATTACATTTACTCTTACCAGTCATAGCTTATCAAAGACCTTACAATTTACTGCTTTTTATAAAGAGATGAAATTAATATTGAGCAGAATTGAGTTTAGCCTATGGGTTCGGCCCGCCACAACAGTCCCTGTTTCTCATGTGGCCCCTTGGGAAAATGAACTGCCCACACCTTCTATACAGCATACCTCATTTGAAATAAGAGATATTTTTCAGCAACTGAAACTGTGCTATACCTAAAGGATTATGTAAAATATCATATTAAACATACATCATAAGCAGTTTTCATAGGCCAATTTATAACATACCACTGAAAATTATTGAAGGGGCCTATGAAAGATATTTGGACAATTCTCCTCAATAATAAAGAATGAGTAACATGGCCAATGACAGGAACAGCTCTGTAGCTCTGTCAGCTTCAGATAACTCTGGGCAGTGGGCAAACACTGCCTTAACACTTGGCCAACTAAGTATACTCCCACCCATAGTATCGCTCCGGTGCTCAAGCTGTGGTGATTTTGCTTGACAGCAAAGGAAAGTCTTCCTCATCAATTCACTCAGTTTGGATACTAAACCCACATAACCCTGCTGCCTCGCTTTAAAATACGGCCTCTGCCTATGACATGCCTTATCAATCATTGTGAATATCTATTTTGTTCTGTAGCATAAAGACACTCCCAGTTGTCAAAGCACTTTTCATCCTTGAACCCATGTCTCAGTAGAGCTATAAATAACTGGCATCTAAAACTCTACCACTCAGACCCAGCTAATTAGAGCAAGGCATTACACAGAAATAATGGCCGCAAGACTTGGTTTAATAATGATCCAAGATGAAAGCTGTGTTAACTCAGAGAGGTGGAAATACAGTAAAAACATTATTGGATTTAAAGTTGTGGCGAAAAAAAGAGTTAAATCGTAAATATTGTGTATGAAATAATTGCACAATAATGCAGGATAATGCAGGATCAGCTTTCCAGATATGACTCAGTAACTGGGCGAGGACTCATCCTCTCCCCCCTGTCTCTTCAGCCGACTGTCTGATAAGCTTTGCCAAAAGTGAGATTTAGCACAGGGCATCTATGCAGAAACCTCCATGAATAACAGTAAAGTAAAGGAGCACTTTTAAAAAGAGAGGGAATGGCAATAATTGTCAAGCACCCATTTCCTGCTCATACTTACGAGTGGTGATTTCCATGTGACCACGACAGCTAAAGCCCAGTATCATTCATTAATGCCCTGGCTCCTCATTACTGTCTCCTCACTCTTTTGAAAGACTCATTACCTGCATAATGGAATAGTGCTTAGAACAGTCAGAACTTTCCTTAGTGTGAATTAATCACCTACATGCACAGACAAAAAGGGAATTCTCACATTAAATATTAAGAAACTTCAAGCTCCAGCTTTCTACTTCTTCAAACTTCCAGAAGGTGTACTTTCTTGAAGTGCACCGTCAGGGACATGACGCTGGTATCGCAGAAGACTGCCCCGGTGTCTTTCGTGTGCCTGCAAGGCCAGTGTGGGAAAATAGGGAAGCAAGGAAGAAGAAAGAGATATACTTACAGTTGACTGTGACTTTTACTGCTTTGGTGTCAGGAGAGGCGATGTCATTTAAAGCGCTGCATTCGTAGTCTCCAGCCTGGTCCCTTGTGATGCCGGTGATGTTAAGATATTCGCCACTGTCATACTTCCTGGCTGTAAACAGAAAAATGGAGGCAAAGTACTTACACTGTGTCTACAAAGAAAACAAACACAGCACACAAACATTTAGCACATATATTATACACACACACACACACACACACACACACACACACACACAGCGCTAGGCTTTCTCTAGCCTATGGTTAGTGTGTGGAAAGCCTTCATTTAGAATAAAAAGCTATCAAGTTTAAGCCTGAGTAGAAGACGCAATGCGATTAGATATATTACTGAACTCCTGATTACATTCCTTGCATTCTAAAATAGCAGAGTATTAGCTGTGCATTGATCCATTCGTATTGATATGGTGGCAGGAAATGAAATAATGGTGCATTCTCAGTCATCCACTTATCATTTGCTCTACTCCACACCATGCAGTTTCAGCTGCTTCCTGGAAGATGGACAGATTCAATGGCTCAATGCACATGTCAGTGCTTTATAGTTAGTTAACGGTGCCAAAGGCAGTAGCAGCAAAGCACCATGACTGGCATATTAGCAGGGGGCGTACTGCACCTAAAAAGCTGGAGAGAGTGCAGTCCCACATAAACAGTGTCCACTCCAATCAACAAAGAAACATTAAAATACTCTAGTACTGTAGTGAAATACTACAATTTTTTGTAAATGTATTGCTGGTAAGAACTGAAAGTATAACTGGAAAAAAGCAAAAATGAGATACAGTATGGTGTCAAGTATCAGGGGGAATTACGGATAGATGGATGGATGGATGGATGGATGGATGGATGGATAGATAGATAGATAGATAGATATATAGATATATAGATGGATGGATGGATGAGCAGGAAGCACTGTGTATGTGTGTTAGAAATACTGTTGCAGATTCTCACCTGACCACAATTCACTTCCAACTCAGTAGTGCTCAGTGTGAAAACCTATTTATATACAACCTGTCAGGGATGCGCTTGGAAAGTATGGAGATCAAACAATCAAGCAAAACTGAGCTCAACATACTGTTCAGAAAGTATCAGAGACCCGACACTGACTCAGCAATATCTCAAGAGAGGCCAGAATCAAGACAACCCATGCTTCAGGAGAGGGAATACTACCATTCTGTGCTGCCAATCTCCCCAGCAAGTGAGCTGAATTGTTATATATTGCCACTTCCTTATCCTGCAAACATGGTGGCTTTTTTATCTACAGTACTAGCTATTCTGTCAAAAAACTTGAAACTGAAAGCATTGTCGATAATGAGCTTTCCTGTCTCTTCTCACACAACAATGGAGTCCAAGAGTCTTGGCAAAGATACTGGTGGCTACACAAACAACAGCAAAGGAAAGAAAAATGTTGATAAACAACCACCGGATGTCTCTGAAAAACAGAACCGTTAATATGCCAAGAGAGCACAGGGGCGGAGAAATAACACAAAGGGCTCTATTTTTGTGGCGGTGCATGGCTCATGGCTGGGCTGTGCACCAGTGAAGAAGCTTCTTTTTTTCCTTTTTTTTTTTTTTACTTAATCCCATTGATGGGGGGTAAGGGGTGCAGTACACAAAGTGTCAGTATAGCAATGAAATGGTGGAGTAAAAGTTTGACGTAAAAAATAAGAGGGATTTATGCAGACGAGGTTATCATGGTGCAATTCACTGTCATTCTCTACCTTGTATCTTTGATTTTACCTTGCACTCAACCCATTCAGCCTCTTTTTTTTTTTTCTTATGCAACAGTTATTTTGTATGCATTTATTTGTTATTCTGTATTTATTGTTTATTTCATATTAATGTTCAATGTTTGTTTGTTTGTCTATGCACCTTTCACCAAGGCAAATTCCACATAAGTGTACTTATTGTGGCAATAAAACCGATTCTGATGTTACTGTCAAAATCAGCCGCAAAGTCTGGGATCTCTACAGGAGAACAGGCACCCGCTATCAAGTGTTGTACTTGACCGTACTTAATGGATAGTCTGTCAGCACTAAATCTAATCCAAAAGAAATGAATACATTGCAATTAAATTCAACTTAAACAGTTTGCTTGGTGTGAATTGTTCTTCCTGTAGCTTCAGAGCAAGTCATTGTCCGTGCGGTAGCCCTACAGAGACCTATAGCCTCAGTAATAAACCTAGAATTAAATGGCAGATGCAGAGGGACTGGATTTGATCTGTTTCACTGAATAAGTAGGTCTCCTGCTATGCTAGGCTACAGCCAAAGCCCGCACCTCGACTCCTGATAAAAGACATCACATCCTCCTAGAAACCGGAGAATAGACAGAAACGCATGATCTTACCGTCCAGCTATCTTTCTTGCAACAATGCTGCTTAGAAAATAATACTGTTAAAATATAATGTAACCGCATTGTCATTTGTGTTTGTGATAAGGAAATCTCCTCTTGGTTAAGTAATACTGAATTAATTTTTTGTTTGAATTTAAGAGATACAGTATTGATGAATTAAAAGGAAATAGTTTTATTTAACACGCTATTTAACTGTTGATTTTTGACCTTATTTCAGCACCAAGCGCATACTACACCTACTGATTCCCTCAAATATCCAACTGTGTAGCTGTGCTTTGTACCTCTAGCCACACAAATACCACAATACATTCTCCTTGCCGTGTGTATCTGTAGCATGAGCCGCTTACTATGTGTATAATAATGCACCAGTGATTGATAGAAAGATAGCAGGATGTGTACATGTACAGTAGTTGGTATGTGTGTCAGAGGAATACTAAGTCCACCGTACATGACAAAGCAAAAAAGCAGATATATTCATTTTAATGATTGTCTACATATCGCAAACACAGCTTTTATGGATTTTTGAGAACCATTAGTGGTTCCACTGTGTCTAGCTTGTTTACTGCATGCAATGATTGATGCTACAAATCAAGGAACCTACACAGACAGCAGGGTTATGTTTGTTGCTTTTGTCTTTTATTGTGAAGCACTTTGTGACGCCTGCTCGGGACGGCTGCTTAACAAATGTGTTTTATTTGCGCAGTTATGGATTATAAAAGATCTACAGACTTTCACAGGACTTTATGTTTCGGTGCCCTGTGTATACTCCCCCCTCCTTTCCACCAAGTACCGGTAGTTACTGTAACATGGTTGACCTATACACTGCTCTTAATGCACAGCTCCAGTGCATTTCAGTGTAATGGGGAATTATGATACGCAGGATGTGGAAATCCACTGTGTGCACTTGTGTCTTTTACTAGGGCAATGAAATCAAAAGCAGTGACCCATGAGGCCAAGTATGCCTGATGCTTCCAGTGCCATTTATCAAATGGCTGAATCAAATGCAGTGGTTTTCACAGGAAAGCACAGAAACTTATTTGTCACATCCTGGAAAACCCAATGAATCAGTTATTTGCCACTGGGGGATAGTTGGTGGCATAGGGCACGTTGGAGCAATCAACGTCCTAAAACAATAAGCATTAAATAAAAATGAAACATATATATGAAACGAGTCATGTTCTATTGGGTGTTGCACGGTACGATTAGCAAGATGAGAACAGAGACAGACTTTCTTCCCTTCTGTCTTACTGTGTTGCACAGCCCCTCGGTCTACAAATATTGTCATCGGCAACAGAAGGTTGGATATCATTGACAACAACTTTGAAAGGCATCCATATTATTTCTAAGCCTCTATTTTTGTGTTCAATTTGACCTGAAATCAGGGAGGTGATTCCACCTGCTCAGGGGATGTGTAAGTGCAATTTTCCTGGCTTTAGCTGACAGAAGTACACACATGCACACACTGGGAAAAATCACAAACTATCAGATTTTGAGATGAGCACTTCACTTTGATGTAAATGTTACATTTGCAATAGTGCAGATTAAAATTAACATTAGATAACAATTTTTATGCCGTTAAGACAGAGTCTGAACTGGGTTAAAAATCTTACAAAAGAGTCATCTACACCAGCTTGAAGGAGGTTTATGGTCCTTTTCTTTCAGTTCATTGGATATCTCTAGCCTATAGACAATGTTTTTAATGTAAAGGAGTGCAGATACTAGGGCTGGGCAATATATTGATATTATATCAATATCCTGGTATGAAACCAGATATCATATTAAATTTGGGATATTGTAATATGGCATAAGTGTTGTCTTTTCCTGGTTTTAAAGGCTGCATTACAGTAGTGATGTAATTTTCTGAACGTAACAGACAGCTTTTCTATTATTTGCCATTACCCACTAAGTCCACATTATCAATGCTTATTTATCTAAAACGTCATTGTAAAAATATTTTTGTGAAAGCACCAATTGTCACCTACAATATCATCGCAATATCGACATCGAGGTATTTGGTCAAGAATATCGTGATATTGGATTTTCTCCATATCGCCCAGCCATAGCGGATGCATTAAAGAAGTAATTACATGTGTAATTACATTTCTATTTTAATCTTCTGACATAGCTTCTGAAGTCTGAACTTTTATTTTAAATGGCAAAAACCCAAACAGGAAATGTTATTTTTGCCAGCAGAACACAACTTCACTCTACTGCACATATCTGTGTTCACCTGATACTGCCTGATTCAATTAGGTCTGAAGTTGTTTTCTTCAAGGCAGTCGGTCTGATGTCGTCCCGCCTAATGTCCAGCTGTATGGCACCATAGACCAGACAATCTTTTCCCCCCTGTGGCTTTAAGTCTTTTAGTCCAAGAAATCATGCCATTTTCAATACAGTCTGAGACTTAATTACTAAAATGATTAATTGAATTTCCTTTTAAAACATATTTTTGGTTTTGTGAGAGCAAGACATAAAATATGTATTTTAATGACGTTGCAAAGTGAGAAAACATCAGAATGCCAAATCAGGCTAAAAAATCAATAGAGAAAAATTAAAGTGAGTTCTCAAACGCCACTAAGTGTAGCTTTCACGATAGTGGGTACAAAATGGGTCGCCTGTGCATGGTTGACCATATGATATAAAACAGCATCTATCTAGCCTGAATTATGATAATTGACAAAAAGGATTCAAACCAAACAAATTTTAACATGGAATATATATATATTTTTTAAAGATAATATTTTGGGCTTTTCCATCTTTAATTGATAGGACCTCTGTGTCGAGGCATAAACCTCCCAGTATATGTGTTCTACCCGCTGAGCCAACCCAGCCACGGAATATTTTTTATTTCAGACGCAGCAGGTAAAGCACAGGAGGGATTTATGAAAATAATGATGGCTCCATTCTTTTGAGCTATCCCAGTAAGCCAAGCCAGTAAGCCAGCATGCACAATACCAGTGCCTTAAAACTGGCATTTCTAAATCGATTGCAACCATTATTAATGTTATCAGTCCTTCCTGTAGTGTTCCTGATATTTAAAATGTCTGCTTGCACAATTCATACGAGGCTCAATGTAACTGGCACATTCATGAGGAACAGGTGTGAGTAATAATCAAGGCCACATTCAATAGTACCCTTTAGTGATATCCACAGGTGGCATGTAGGCTCCTAATTAAACTGATGGCGCTAGATATTACAGCTTGCAAGTGCTCACTAACATGAAGAGAATTGTGGAGCGTAGGGCTGATGATTCAGCATGAAAATACCTTCTAATGACATCTTTCAGATGGTCATACATTAGTCAAGCCTTCAAGATGAGTTGAACCAAATGAAGTATGGTGGGAGATATAACATATAACATCATCACCATGATTGTATCAATTTTGCCAAGCCTACAAAATGACTTCTACTGTGCTCTTACATCCCACATCCATGTTCCTACTGCTCATCTTTGTTCTTGATGCCCAGAAAAAACTTTAAATCAATCTAATAATCTAACAAGTTTGCTGTTAACCACTAAATCCACAAATTTGCGCATGTAACACATATCTGTTTAACAGAAAAAGCTCTACAGAACTGCTAATAATAATAACTATACAACTGAAATCCCGCTGTGAATTTCTTTACTAATGATAGTTCATACAAACTATAGTCCCACTGGTGAGTGCAGTAAGAGTGTAGAGGTAAATGATTAACCATTACAACCATTACTATTACTTGTCTTCGCACTGAGCAATTTTGATTATGATTGGAGAGATATGGATTTCTCCCTGTCTTTGCTGCCAAATTGATTTTCGTACAACAGACAAATTCTGTTGCTAAGCTGTAATAAAGACATCCAAAACATGGTCCCCATGCACAAAGTTATGATTGGATACATTTTGTGGGATAAGAAGAAAAATGTTTTGACAAAACACAGAACAGTGGCCAAATAAAATACTTACAGTGTTTAGGCTGAGGAAATTCAGGGGGAAAACACGTTTGCTGGTAAGTGAAAAGATTTCAGTCATAGGACTAAATGTGAGTTTAGATTTGAACCAAAGCAGTGCTGAATAGATTGTTGTGTTGACCCTGACATATGTAATCATAATGTGCAATCTGTTGACTGTTCTGTCAGTGTTACAATTATTTATAGAAAAAACCTCATCAAAGCCAATCAGTTATATGCTGCCATAGACTTTTATTGCAAGAAAACAATAGGATTCGACTATGACAATACTTTAATTCAAATACTGTCCTGCAATGTAGTGGAAAAAATGTGAATTTTGAAAGATTTAACTTGTGAGTTTATTTGTATTTATTACATTTTTGTAAATGTTACCAAATGTTGACCATTGTAAAAATGCAGCTAAGAAACAGCATATTATTTTGTGCCTATATCATCCACATCTAAACTATTTATATAGTATTAAGTGTGACTTAATTATGACAATGAATGCAAGACCTTTTGTGTTGCAAGTTCTATGGTCTCCTGTTCGAACACATAAAGATAATTCCGAAACAAATGGACAAATTTCCATTTGAAAAAATCTAATTAGGCTGCAGTCTTTCTTGAGAAATGAAGGCCAATATATTTAGTAGCATCATCCTGCCCAGGCTGCAAATGGTATTCCTATCGATAACAGCAGGAAGAGGGCTTTGCAAAGGTCATAGAAGCCATTAGACAAGACACGCATCCTTGATATATACTTTGAAGAACATTATATGTTGAGTGCTCAGCCTTTACATTACAGAACAAAAACAGACATAGCATTATGTATCCTTAAAAAATACAAAGAATGAAAAATGGAAAAAAATAACCTCCACTGTTGGTGTAAGTTACTTAAAACCACAAGGAGACCTAACAAGAGTTGTATGTGACTGCACACAGAGATATTTGAGAGACTGACAGAGGCTCTTCTCACCTGAGGGAGATGTCACTCCAAGCAAATTAAAGAAATCATAGTGAGGTTAATTTCACATTCAGCGCCAATGCTTGCTAAGTCCCGCTGCAGTAAGCAATTTCCCACATTGTGTAGGGGAGCTGTGAGTACACTTCCTTCAGGGCTGCAATACACAGATAGGGCAGGCACCACTGAAGAATCCATTATGGCATAGAGCAGCATTTTCTACATCAATTTATCCTTTTAACTCCTGAAGATGGAGAACAACCCACGCTGCTACATTGTGTACTGCTGCCTTCTGGCCCCAACTCAAGGTGTGGGCCAGAACTAGGGGTAGAATTGCATGATGTGCAGGGCCTGCCTTAAAAACAGGCAGTTAGTCTGCCTTGATACATAACCCCTACCTTGTTCCCTGGCTGTCAATCTAAGGCTGCTAAAATCCAGGGAGTGGAAATGGGCCAAAGGAGCCCTAAATCATGTCTGATTGCACGTGCTGCCACCTCAGTGACCCGTAGAATTACCTCACTGTTACTTTCTGTGCTGACATATTTAGCCAAATGCACTGTCGTCAGGGAAACACAATTTCAGCTGCTGGACATAGCTGGGTTGAGAGATCTATGTGACTGAGAGAAATAGCTTAGGCAATGCAGAGAATAGCATATGTCATATAGCAAATAAGCATACTGAGTAAAGGGCATAATTTGTGTGACTGAGGAGAATATTGAATCAACGCGTTTTATTATTTTTGTGCATTAGAATTTATGCATGAAACAATTTGTTGATTACAGTCAAAATATACCAGATGTGAACATCATTGTGAGAGATTTAATTTGTTTTCTTAAAAACGGAATGGGATTCTGGTGGCAGCAGGTAACTATTCAAAATATAAAATACAATGGAATATAATGCAGTAAGGGGCCTTTCGCTTCCAGGACCTGGGCCTACTACGCTTGATCCCAAAGTTCATTTTGTTTAAAGAATATGAACAGGGCTTGATGGTAACTTTTTTCCCAAGGAGCAAGTTTTGCTACTAAATTGAATTTAGGAGTGACTTGCATAAACTGCTATTAGGCTCATTTGTACAATAATACAATCATGTTATGAATAAGCCTACAAAACGTTATGAAGTGCAATATTTTCTATTTTGAAATACATTCTATTAATCAAGAAATTATTAGATGTTGAATATACAGTGGTAGTGTAACGGTCCACCACGGTAGTTTAACTGCTGTTATGAGAATCAGGCGCAGCAGAGTCTCTCTGCAGCGGGACGAAGCCGCCTCTACAGCTTATCAGGCAGTCAATGCCAATAAAGCGGTTCTAACTGTGGTTTTCATGTGTACATGTGTTCATGTGTGTCATACGGTTTGCATCAGGTGTTAAAACCAACTGTACCAAAACACGTGATGTTTTTAACCGGTTATGAAACTGCCTCAATTTAATACTGATGCCATTGGACGGCAGTGCAGCCCGCCGCATGGGCAGACAGCGGTCGGAGCTCCGCGCCCGTCAGCAGCGACTTCTAACTGCGCCGCCAGTCTCCAGGACATGGAGAGTCCGGTACAGCCTCACTCTACAAACGGAGATCCCATTAGCGCTAGCTTCACAGCAGAGTATTCAGATCCAGTCAAAACAATGCAGCTTCACTGGCTTATCAGTGCCAGCAGTTCAATTTCGGAGGATTTAAGCGAATATATGAAATACATTTTACCCTAGCATTGAATTGAAACATACTGTAGTGTGTAAGAACTAAGCAAAACGTTGACTCCATACCACAGCTCAACTGTGCTTATTGTTTAATTAACTGTCTTGGCCGCCACAGTGAGCGGAATTGAATCAATCTGTCGAGCTTGGCCAAAGCCTGAATACTTAACACACTGCAATAAGTATGTGAAGTTATATTAAACCATATTCCACTTATGCATTCAGAATAACTGGCTCTTACAAGATTTGATGAATTGCAACAAGAATGGAACAAAATGGAGCAAAAACAAATGGAGCTATATCTGCCTATACATATCTACAAGGTCAGTATTATAGTGATCCAATTCAGAGTCATAGAGTCAAAGCAAACACCATCACTAACCTTTTACCACGTACTTTCTTGGCTGTGGGAAGGAAGCACTATGTAGAACTGCTTCTATGAAAAGTTAAATATGAACATGTTGATATACTGTGTGTATGAATATATCAGACTCTCCTCTTTTTTACTCGTGGTCATTTAAAAAAAGAAAATCCAGGAACAATGCCCAGAAAAGTAAAACTAAAACCTAAAACATGTAATTATAATAAAACCCTGTGATTAGCAGACAACCTGCTCTACCTGCTGAGCCACAGCAGCCATGATTAATCACTAAAGAAACAGTATATAAAAATAATAATATATAAATAGTTGATTTATATTAATTTAGAGGAACCTCCTTCAAAATGAGGTGGGTGTTAACAAGGTTTAAAAAAAGTGGCTGCTTGGAAGGAAATCTACTACGGCTGCCAGCTGCCATTAAATATGTGTAGAATGGCTACTACATCATGTTATTAACACTCAAACAAAAAAAAGCATGTGCCCATTGAGCACCTCTTTAGTTTGTTAATGCTCAACAGCTGAATGGGGAAGTGTTAGATATGGCTTCTGTTGTTGAAATCTGCGCCTAACTCTTTATCTTTCAGCTCCCATCGTGTTTAAAGGGTGCTCAAGTGTCAGCCCTTGAACTGTGTATCAATTCATTGCAAACTATGAGAAAAGGAAGCCGGTGCTAAATGAGGGATCCCTGGTGAACAGACCGCCAGTAACTTATTTAGCATCTCTTAAAGACCTGCCAAATTCCAGTGCGACATGGCAGGCGCAACTCAAGGTGTGTAGGAGTGATATAAAGTCAAGTTTGAATAATTCATTGCACCGCTCACATTGAAGCCGACTGAGCTACTGTACTTATGCACTTGCTGTTGCCACTTAGTTCAGGACCAATCAAGTTCTGTTGGATCCAGCTTTGAGTAAGCTACAGTACATATATCGTAGTGAGTTGTCAGTGTAGAGGATGCCGCTGTCTGTTTCGTGGGGGGATGTTTTGGGGAAGTATGTAGTTCAGATATATGTACAGTAGTTGCTTGGAAACAGAGAGAGAAAACTGTCCCCCAGCTGAGTCCTTTCACAGGAAACAATCAAATGTGTATTCTAGTATTCTAGTCAGCCATTTTTAAAGGTCACACTTCTATCACATGGATTGAAATCTCAATTGAAAAAGCTTATCAAAGCAATTTTGCCCAGCCATCCATCCCGCCATCCACCCAACCAAACCGGCCTGAAACAGACTATGTTAAAGGCTATTTCACCCCCCTCCCTATGACCTATGAAAGAGTGGTGAGGAAGCACAGCACAGTACGCCATATGTAAGCAATACCCTGAAAGGCTGACATGTCACCCAAGCTATTGGGTGAGGTTTAGGAGTAAAGTAAGTAGCAATGTCAAGAGCTAAATTAATAATGAAAGAGTAGCTACTGGGATTATTACTGTACTTCTTCTAATTGTATTTCTCCTTTAAATTTAGCTTTGATTTAACCATACAAGTTGTTTGAGAAGATCAACATCCTGGGTTGGGAGCTGCAGGGTCCGAAATGATTGTATTGATAAACACACAAACTTGGCAGCCCATTAATTAAGCTTCCCATTAATTCTTTTCAAATGGTGACTGGGCTGCAGCACTGGAACAGTCGAGGCAAGGATCCTAGGCTCAAGGGCACATCAAGAGAGGTTAATAAGGGTAGGGAGAGCATTAAACATTTGCTTTGCACCCTTATCAGCACCATTATCATGCAGCAATCACCCCAAACTCCTGAGGACTTTAATGTCAAGCACAATTTTTATATGGGTAATTAAACTGTTAAACAAAACAGCGATGATTCTTTAAGCATATTAAGCTCCAGACATATGCCGACACCATCCCTTCTCCTAGTAGCATGTCAACAAAGATGATCTGTGTGTTACAAGTACTTGCTTCAGTTTGCATCCCTCTAATTGAAGACTACGCATTCACTTTATATGCACAGATACTGAACCAAACTATTGTCTCAATAAACAGTTTATGGCCACACTTCACTGGATGCACAAATTTTATTATTAGCTGGCAGTTTGCTGGTTGGCAGGAATGCGAGAGAAGGAAAAAAATGACACACAAAACAGGCCGAGTGAGAATAGGAACTTGACAGTCAGTCAGGGCAATTTATCATCCTGTCAAACTTCACTGACTGCTGCAGCAGAACCACCTACAGTGCAAAAAATCCCCACCCCCACCCCAAAATGGGTGGGGAGTGTTGAAGAGAGTAGGGTCGGCAAATAAAACATGCCATGTAGACATGTTTGTCACTTTATAGAGATTTCACCTGCTTGGCCTCAACCAAATTGGTGTGGGTGTAACGATACAATCTACAATATAGTATTTGCATGACTGTGATACAAAAACTCATGGTTTGATACACTCACAAAAGGTTTGACTGAAAATAAACTATGAAAGTTTAAAATGTGTTATTCTATTCTTGTTTTTCTTATACACTGTGTTGCAAATGCAAATAATGCTACTTTAAATAAATAACTGAATCCCTTTTTTATAAGTAGATCTTTCTATAAATCTACTGAGAGAGTTCAACACACCACTCACTTCACCACTTTGACAACAGAGGCAGCATTTTAAATAAAATATCAGCAAAGATAAAAGTAGTTTTCTGGTTCTCTGGGAATTCCTGTGGTGTTCATACGGCTGGGTATCGTTAAAAAAATTCTGATACCGGTACCGATGCCAGTAGCGTGACTTTGATACCGGTTCCTGAACGATGCTTTTTTCGATACCAATTTTATAAAATCCATTTTAACAAAAAGAAATTACAACATTAAGGTACAAATCCTTTATATATTTTTCAGCTCCTACTACGTGAGCCCAGTCTCTGTGCGTAATATAGAGTTTTTCCTGCATGCCTCTACGACGTCTAACGTTAGACAGCCAATGACAAACATTATGAGATCTTGGTAGAAGCATGCTGCATTATTGGCTCACTGACGCTGATGAGATTTACTCCTTAGGTATTGCAATTTGGTATTGAATGAAGAGGCTTTTTTCGATACTCGATACTAAGGAGGCAATTCGGTAGGTGCCTAAAAAGTATTGAATTCAGTACCCAGCCCTAGGTGTTCGACTTGCAGAATTTGTGGATTTGTTTGTATTTTCTGTATTAGCATCACTTTTTTTAGGGGGTGTGTGTAAATTGCAGACATTGGCAAAGTTTCAGTTTAAGTTAATCTCCAAACAACTGTACTTTGTAAAAACAAAAGTATAAACTTGTTTGGACCAACAGTCAACTTTACAGCCACAAACACCAATTTTCAAAGCAAATGTGATGAATGGCATAACGGTTTTAGCATTGATATATCATCATAGAAATTATATCATAATCCATTCCTCCAAACTTCCCCATCTCAAGTGTAGTTGGATTTGATAACTTTCTTAAGAAGACTGGAGTTAAGACTATATTTACTGCAGCCTGTTGGCATTTATTTTTTAAATGCTTGCATTTTAGTTTTATTTTGTGTGTGTGTGTGTGTGTGTGTGTGTGTGTGTGTGTGTGTGTGTGTGTGTGTGTGTGTGTGTGTGTGTGTGTGTGTGTGTAGGTGTGACGGTGTGTTAATGGTATAGCTCAAGTAGTTCAGTTGTCGGTTGCAGGTCTGCTTTTATCTGATGGGTCATTCATAGCTGAGATGAATATTTCCATATGATGTGGCTGCACATTCAGGTTGCCTGTGCACTGGTCGGAGCAGACTGTTCTGCGTTTCCAACAGATTGAATGTAATTCCATCGATAGGTAATTAGCCTATTACAACCTTTCAGTTGTACCACGTCCTTTGGACAAATCGCCCGTACTACAATAACCGACTCAAAGATCCCATGGAGCCCTTTCATTTGACCAGCATATCATTTCTTCCCTGGCATACTTCAAAGTGTGGACCCTTCAAAGTAGAATGAGTGACTGCCACTCGGACTCTGAGGAAGACTCTTTTGATCATCTTCTGAAAACCCCCCTAACGCAATCAGGGCAAGCCCACCAGAGAGGAGGATTTGACAGCCATAAGATAAATGCAGTCATGCTGCAAGCTATCAGATAAGCACAGCATGCTCTAATCCATTAACCCTTTGGGGTCGAGAGTTTCCCCGGCGGAGCTCAGCAGGATTAGAATACATTTTTTTATGTATTAAGATTAAAAGCCTCACAAATTTTTATCATACAAGCATACCAAAAATATTGACAGAAACCTTGTAATTTACACCTTCCAATGTGTTCACTGCCAAATAATATGTGTTTTTGTTTTTTTAAATAACGTGAATTAGATAAAACATAAAACCTTTTCCATTACTCAGTCACAGCAGGTAACATTCCACAGCTACAGCGCAAACCCAACCCCCCCGTTTTTGCATCTCTATTCACATGCCGATTCGTTTCGGTATTAAGAGAGGACCTACAGTAAGTCACACTGGAAAACGCCCACGGTAAACCAGAGAAAATGCAAGGTTCAAACATAATTCATTTGGAGACAAGCTTTGCATCTTTGAAGATAGACGGCATTATGAACAGGGGATGTCCACACTCCACACACAGCACAGCAGAGTTATAGTGTGTTACAACATGTAGCACATGAGAAGATAAGCAACGGCCCCTGATGTAGATGACGACTAACGTTACGCTTGTTACTGTAAGTGCAATAAAAACTTTGTGAGTAAAAAGCCAATACTTGATCAATCTGTTCGACAGGCATAAACATGCAGAAAAAGCAAAATGTAAATCTGCTAGGTCTGCCTCTCATTAACTTCCTCTGTTTTACACAAGCACAGCGCGCTACTCTGCAAATGGCAAATTGTTACAAACATGCTAAAAAGGAAGCTGTCTGCATGTAGTCTATCTGTTTATCTTCGTTTGCCACAAATCTTGAAATTTGGCAAATACTTGTAAACTTATGCCGACCTTACACCAAACGACTTTTCAAGCCATTCCACTGTTGCAGACAAATTTCCAATATCGGAATGAAATCCTGAGAGTCTTGCTAGAGTTGGGGGGCGCTCCTGTCGTCTCAATCGTTTAGTGTAAGGTGGTCATAAAACTTAGTCTGAGTCAGTCTTTTTTCTGTCTTGACGTTCCAACTAAATTAAACATGTTTGATATTATCGTAAGTTTTAAGCCTTGGTAGTGAAGTTAAATCATGTGAACATTACTAAAAACCAATGGGTGCGCTCCCTCTAGCACCAAACAGGAAGCAGCAAATGGCTAGAGCCAGTGTTGTTTATGGTTGCTATGGCGCCGTGCTAAGCTAAACGCTAAAGTTGCGGATTTTCAACACTTCTGAAGCGCGTCATCCAACAGGAGCTTTAGCGGCGGATAAACGCAGACCAAAAAAAAATATCATGAAATCAATCATGAAATACATTGTACTTAGATATTATTGTAGCTGGACTTTTGCTGAATACAAAAAAAGTTATGCTACTTTAAAAATACTGCTTACATCAGTTCAAATTGACAACAATATTGCATATAGAGCATTCCAAAATCATCTGTGAGTCTCTAATTCCCTCAGACCCCTGAGGGATAATATGACAATGAAGGAGTACTAGAAGTGGCTGGCTGAGGGCTTTGCATCAACAGCTAAATGCTTTGGAATGAGTTTTCGAAGGAAGGATTCAGTTTCAAAGCACTTAATGTGTGATTTGACTAGAAGCCACCTAAAAAACTTGTAATGATAAAACTAATAAAAAATCTTTCTTAATGCACCTTAAATGATACTTTACCAACTGCCAAAGCGAATCAGAGGCCCCCCTGCAGTGATGAGTGCTGCAATTACTTTAACTAGAAATCCACAATACGCATATTTGATTCAGTGGCGGAATGTGCTTTGGTAACACAGTAAACTACTGCCTTGAGCGAGAAACAAAATCCATGGCTTGGTCTATTTCTTGGTGTGTTTGAAGAGCCATTTAAAAAAACAGAAATGTATAAGTATAAGTGAGAAGTAGGAACATTTTAGGATGTTTCATTTTTGAATACTAATTAGGGATGTACCGACTGTGAAACTTCGGGCCGATACAGATGTTTAAAACATTATTTTGGCCCATACTGATGTTTTGTTGTTTTTGTTGTTTCCCCTTTTGTGACAGGGAAACGAAGAAATCTTCATTATAAAAAATAATTGAAGTGTTTTAGAGTAATTCATCCCTTCTTCATCTTAAATTAGCACACATTCAAATTCATGAAACAACCTTTAATGTATCCTTCTTTCAAATGAAAAATAACTGCTTTAGCCTGCTATTACAACAAATGTTACCAACTCAATGACAATAATATTTCAGTAATTAGGCTACATAGCCCAACAAAAAAATTTTGGGAAACAAATTAAGTGTAAAAAAGCCATTACAAAAGCAATAACATAATAATATATTATCCTTGGAGTGTAAAATTGCTTAAATCAAGTTAATGTAAAACTTTTGTCAATCCACTGTGCCATGAGGATAAGCATTCTCACATGAGCCAGTACCTTACGAATGTGTGTGGCCATGACGTTGTCGATCTTGGGGAGACAGACCTCAGCAAAACGACAACGACTGGGCTGTGTCTAGGCTTCGAAACGGCTGGTCATTTCATGCGATGAACTCCATCACCTTGCTAGTTATCCCTTTAGCTTTGGCGCCATTTGTTTGTTTCTCTTACTGTAAACAAACCACTGGTGCGCACGCCAACCTTTGACCTTTTACTGTACATCATGCCAGCGTTAGTCAGCGTTAGTCTAGTTAGTGGACTAAATCAGCAGCTGCAGTAACAGCATATGCTAGCGGACTGTTGTCCGAGTCGGCCTCTGCCATCGGTGAATCTTTTGCCATCTTTTTTGCAGATAGGCCAATGGCAGGCAACGAGGCAAATATTGTCCATTAACTATGTTCTGTCAATAAATCAGTGCATCCCAGTAGTTAAAAGGCATATGGATAAATTTTCCAGGATAGATGGTCTGAGGCAGAATGTGGCTGCATTTGCCAGACACCCCAAATTATGTGTGATGGACCAGTCTGTGGCTAAGTCTGAACTCAGGGTAAAGTATATAAATATGATCGGAATGTAGGAATGTAAACAAGTAGTTCTTTCTTACTATTGCATCTCTCCAGCTGTTTAGAGCTAAGGCGAGTCTGCCTTATAGTGGAAACTATTTTACAACTGATTCACAGAAAAACAATGAATTGGGCATTGCTTCTTTCCTTAAATACACAGCACTCACTTGCAGGAGCTCCATATGTTCTCAGATCTCACTGTCTCCATGATACTGTATGTTTCCTTAAATATATTATTATTTATTTTAGATTATTTTTTGGGGGCTTTTCCCTTTATTAGACAGTGACAGTGGATAGACATGAAAGGGGGAGAGAGATGGGGGATGACACGCAGCAAAGGGCAGCAGGTCGGATTTGAACCCGCGCCGCTGCAGGACTCAGCCAACATGGGACGACTAGATGCCGCCCCTTGAATATATTATTAAATCCATTCCTCTTCCCTTCTTCTGTCATGAATCCATCCATCCATTTCTTGCTCCATCCCTTCCTCCTTCCATCTCTTCATCTGCAACATAACTACCAGTCCTCTCTTGTCCTCAGTCACTCACCTATTGATCCTGTCCAAGCTTCCTCATTTCCTCTCAATTCATCCATTCATCCATACGTCCTTCCATCCATTTACCCACCCACTTATTCATTAGCATAGGTATGTATGAGAGGTGAAGTGAACTCACCTAATGGGGTTATATGTCTCCAGGAAATGCTTGGCTCGGGTTTCCCACTGGCTGTGCAGATGAGCGACACATTGCTGCCCTCGTTTACCGTGATGTCAGAGGAAATGTCATATATCTTGGGAGGAACTAGAAAAAAGGAAGAAAAAATATACAAATTAGTATTTCGCATCTGCAACCTCTGGCTCATTCACCAACATCATCTATATGTATTATCACATTACAGTGAATGTATAGTGGGTATCTTAACGATGAGATCTGGCCTTTGTTCCAGTTTCAAACAAGGAGATACAGTACATATACAGTACATGCTATACTTGATCCATCACTTTAGGTAAAATCCCACTAGGTACCTTATATTCAGACTGCATGATTCAGTTTGACATTTCCATCTAGTTAAATGTTCTCTGTAGGATGATTTGATTTTCCCCTTGTCAAACACAGATAATAATAGGCAATTCTAGCAACTTAGAAGGCATACTGTTATGGCATGGATACTAAAAAACTAAAGAAAGGTGTTTTAAAGGATACCAATTTTTCTGTATTTTCTGTCATATCTATATTGTTACGATGTTAGCTGTTCATATTAAAAGTGGCCAAAGCTTCATATAATAAGGTAAACGTATGCCTGTGAGCCAAAACCTCAGATTTCACACTGTTCTGAACGCTCTAGTTTCAATTTTTTTTAAACTCTCGGCTCGATATGACGTCATGCCGAGCTGGTTTTCTATAGATGGTCATCTGCTCCAGGCATGCTTCTGCAGTGTTTACATTACATACACCTGCTGCATGAAGCTCCATGCTAACGGAAAGAAACCTGTAATCTTGGTTGCAGATGTTGTTATTTTTCCCCAATTTCCGGATTACATTCCAGCTGGAACATGTCCCTATGTGTAGTTTTTGGTTCAGAAGCCTTTATCTGTGATTTTTGATGGTAGAAATTGCTGCTATACTCTGTTCCAGTCCACTGCTTACTTCATATAGCTACATGCTAACGCCAGAGAAAACTGTAGCCAATGTTGTTAATTCCTCCCCAATTTCAGATCACATTCCTGCTAACATGCCTGTCTGTGTAGTACCTGGTTCAGAAGCCTTAGTCTGGGATTTTTCACGGTATAAAATCCTGCTATATAATCGGACTGTACAGAGATAGCGAAGCAGAGCAGGCACAGATTTGAGATTCTGCATACTCAGAAACGCTGACCAATCAGAGCAGACTAGGCTTTTTGGGGACGGTGGCTTAGTGAGACAGGTGCTCCCACAGAGGGTCTCAGATGGAGGGGAAATACAGGAGCAGTGGATATTTTCTCATGTTACTATTGTTTTCTCACAAGGAACAAACACTTAACTTGAGATATGTCTTGATAATATGAGGAAAAATAGAAGAGTGTTTTGGAAAGAAGCAGGACTCTATTGGTGGCTAACATGTTAGCTAACACAGCTTGCCAGCAAATGTTAGTGTAACATATGCCTCTTGCATGTTACATTAAAACACAGTTTGAGTTCTAATTCCTTTTCTTAGTAATTTAAATTTTATTTAGTAGTTGTAACATGTACATATTTGTCAGATTTTCATATTTTTATACTGTTATTTCATATTTAATAAGTTACTAGGTTACGGTATCCAAGGTAACATTCCAGCTATAAAACTTGTATCCCTCAGGTGAGTGTGTACTGTAATATCAGTTGATGAAACCTGTAAATATTAATGTATAGTTTTAATGAGACATCCAGAGTAGGGCTGAAACGATTCCTCGAGTAACTCAAATAATTTGATTACTAAAAATCCTCGATGCAAAATGATTTGCCTCGAAGCTTCGTTTAATTAATGTCACCAACGTTGTATCGCTCACAGTGTTTCCGCACAGAGGATTATTACTGTCACACACCTTCTGCTCTCTGCTGCTGCTGCTGATGATGATGATGCTGATACTTAGGGGTGGGAATCACCAGTGGCCCCATTATATGATATCATCTCGATATTTATGTCACGATACAATATTATTGTGATTTTAAATATATTGCAATATTCTGCGATATATTGCAATTTATTAAATTTTTTCCAACTTCCCAATTTCAAATTATGTCCCCAAAAGGAAACTTTGTCAACATCTGTTTTATCTAAAAAGATAAATTTCTGTTTGTTCATCTCACTTCAATTTTATTGCTGCAAAATGGAATTGTCACGCAGACAAACTGACCAACACATATATAATAATAGATCGATACTTGGCGTCTGTGTATTGATACAGTATTGCCACGGAAAATATCGCGATACTATGCTGTATCGATTTTTCCCCCCACCCCTACTGCTACTGCTACCGGGCAGTAATAGTGCTTAAAGACGTCTACAAATTACAACACCGAAAAGAGATGCAACAAAAATATTTATTAATTTAATGATTAAATAAGGTAATGTCTCCAAACTTACCTCAATTATAACTTGTATCCTGCTAGTTATAATACAGCACTTACTTTAAAAAAAGAAGTTAAATTAATAAATATTTTTGTTGTATCTCTTTTTGGTGTTGTAATTTGTAGACGTCCCTAAGCGCTCTTACTGCCTGGTAGTAGCAGCAGTAGCAGCAGCAGAGAGCAGAAGCCAGCAGGCAATTGTTATTTACATAAACTTCTGGTGTACTTACAAACTTTACAATCCATCGTTTTATGATGATTTATGATTTAACCTATTTGTACTAGTGTAGAAGTTTGGTATCATTTCGGGCATTATTAGTGGGGTCATTTACGAGATACAAACGTGGATCTATTAGCGCCTACACTAAGCTATTCAGCTGATAACGCTAACTCGTCCAATGTTCGATCCAGGTGAGAAAAGCTTCTGGGGGGGTGTTTGGCTCGAGGTCATGGTGCAAAGGACCGTAGGGGGAAATTACTCCGAACCATCACTTTAATCATCCATTCCACGAAGTGGACCCGACAAAAGTAAATCACAGAGTCGTATGGACGATGAAACTACACCAAACACAACTACTATCAAAAATAAAGACAAGAAAATACGTAGTGGGGACCACAATTTGATCTAAAGAGCTGGAAAAACAGCTGATTGTTGCGCACCGTTTTCTCTCATGCTCTCTCTTCACGGAGAAACAGCTGATCAACGATCTACTAGCATAAGTGTAACAGAGCTGTGTGACATTGTAATCAAATATATAAATGAAAATATGTTGAGTATAACTAATATTGACATATAGGCCTACATACAGATCAGTCTCAGGTTGAAACCTGTAGTTCTGAAAGTTAAGTTACACAACTTAAGGTAATGTTTATGTATGTTTAATGTTTGCCTTAGTTTGAGGTTGTTTCAGAAAATGTTTTCTTTAAAAAACAGTGTAATATGGCACTTAAAACTTAAAGGAACACACCGACTTATTGGGAATTTAGCTTATTCACCGTAACCCCCAGAGTTAGATAAGTCGATACATACCCTTCTCATCTCTGTGCGTGCTGTAAGGCTGTCTGACGGCAACATGTTCCTATTTACATGTTGTGATTACATGTTACATTGTTTTTTGTACACGCTGTGACTCTACAAATCACAACATGTAAATAGGAACATGTTGGCATTATTTTGTCACTTTTGTCACAATTTGGAGCAGTAGGCTAGTTGGAACCAGTTACCTGCAGGATCTGTGCTAGGCTAAGCTAATGCTGGAACCGTCAGACAGCGTTACAGCACGCACGGAGATGAGAAGGGTATGTATCGACTTGTCTAACTCTGGGGGTTACGGTGAATAAGCTAAACTCCCAATAAGTCGGCGTGTTCCTTTAATGTTTAGTTTTTTTGAGAGATGATATGATATTGATTGCTTTTTCCAACAAAAAAAATATATATTATTGCTCTTCAATAAAACAAAAGTATTTCTTATCCGATTACTCGATTAATCAATGTAATAATTGGTAGAATACTTGATTATTAAAATAATCGATAGCTGCAGCGAGCAGCAGAGAGCTTGGCCACAGAAATCATTATTGTAAGTTTTCTTTATTACTTAATTTTATATTGAGTAGTTTTACTGAGACCGGGCTTGTAGCCCTCAGATCCCGAAGCTTGTTAGCAATAAACGATTAACGACAGAGGTAGGTGGAAGGACCACAGACGGAGCTGTCTGTGGTCCTTCCGTTGGGTTCCAACTGTCAGTCGTTAGTCTACAACCATCACACATCCCAACGCAGAGATTACCATCAGCGGCAATCAAAGTGTTAACGGGGACATTATTAACTGTACACAAATGAAGAGATGCGAACACCCGTTACATTAGCCAGGCAGTAAAGCCACTCGTGTTCAGTTGTCTGTTTCCTTACAGTAAATGATAAAGTCACCTTTCTTTTAAAACAATGAGATCATGGCATGATTCATTTGTCTTTATTTAATAGTTTTTAGGCACAGTTAAATATATCATGAGCAGTGATTAAGCTGTTGACCATAACTATGTTAAATATTTTCTGACAGAGCTTGGCAGTCAGTTAGTCCCACTCCCAAAGGCTTCAAATGGCTCAATCGTTTCTCAAACAGCTATTCACCAGAACAAAGCTAGACCTTTTTGAATCACTCAACAAAAAAATGAGACGTGGGCAGTGATTCATAGGTCTGGAACCAGGCTACACTTTCAGGGGTTTGAAAGCTGTGTGTCATAAAGTCCCTAAAAAAAGCATTATTTCAAAAAAGAAAAGTGTAGTTATTCTTTTTTTTATTGAGAGCAGCTCATCAACAGTCCCTGCTGGACATTACTTACAACCATAATTGTCAACTTTCTGGGCACCCAAATCCTCTTGGAGCTTTGATGTTAAAAGCTTCGGTATTAAAGCTGCTCAAAACACAGGCAGACACACATGCAGCCATCCACAACATATTCAACCGAGCACACATGCAGACAAGTGAGCGCACGTACACATATGCAGGCTTATAAGACTGAGACTGAGACTATTTTAATCTGTAAGATTTGAATCTCTGAGGGAGCTTTTCCGCAGTGGACTGTGCTATACAGTAATGGCTTCTCAGTCGTCTGGGGCTTCAAACTATTCGACCCTCTGATCCCTCCTGATGCCTGTTAAAAAACTAACAAAAGAAAAGTTGATTCAACAATTTCCTCTTTAGACCCACCAACACTTTTTGGAGTCACATGCTCTCTTTTGTCATTGACCGCTCTACAGTTTAGCTGCAGCCACCATCCTCTTCACTCTATTGTGAGCAACAATACAGTGGATGTGGCTAAGAACATACAGTATGAATAATGACAATATCCACAATATGTTTTACATTAATTTAGAGTTACCTTACAGCTCTTGTCTTCCCTCCTCAAATATTGTACAATGGAGTAAAAGAAAAGTAAAAAAATAAATAATAAAAAAACTTTTTTACTGTACTGAAAATAATGATTTGTGGTCTAGATCCACTCTTGCACCAATATTCATCAACATTAAGCCCATAAACACTCCGCCATAATCTGAATGCACCAACCGTGTGTATTTTACTTGTATATTAAGAGCAAATAGCCTACAGTTAAATACAAGATGGTGCATCATTAAAAGCATCAACACTCATATACTGGAACTTCTATGGAGCAAGGAGAAAAAACATCTATGATTCACAAATGGTACCACACCAGCCTGTATTGACCCAGCCAGACACAGGCATAGCCCTCAATGATATGAGGGACTGCCCTGGAAAACATTCTCATCACTTGTGTTTTCTGTTTTGCGGGGGATATGCGTCATTTTTGATCAACAGATCTGGATCTAAATGAGATGAAAGTGGCGAACCTTCTGTGGGAGAGGACCGGAGGCAATGTTGAATCTAGGTTATTGCTTGTCAGACTCCTGTGTTTACTTGCTGTAGGAGCCCACTGTTGACACATCTCCTCAGTGTCTGATAGCACAAAATTGAAAATGTTGGGGTTGTCTACTGATCCTATCTCTCCCTGGCAGGGACTGAGAGGTTTTCAAAGGTTCAGATGAAGAGCCCTCAGTTTTTTTTTTAGCTCAGAGCTACTGTAGCTCAGTTGCTTTACTGTATAACACTGTTTGCTCCAGCACAGAATAACAAAAAAGTTCTGGAAACAGAATAAAAGATCAATGAGAAATCTGTTAAACTTTAAACAAATAGGAATGTCTTTGAAGAAAAGAACAGTCATTTATTCACCAGACAATAACCCATGCTTTTGTTTCATGTCTTTAAGAACTATTGTAGTTAGACACCATCAAACAGTTCAGACTTGCGGCAACCAACACTGCTTCAGGTAAGAAGTAAGACAACGGATGTGTCCGGATATTTACTTTCTTTATTTGAGTCACCACAAACCTATTTCTAAGTCTGAATTATGTCAAGTTTAGGATTGGAAGAAATTCCAAAGATAGAAAAAAAAATAATTGCATTTACTACTTTTTGCTAAAATCACCACAATACAAGCTCATTTAGGCTGTCAGGTATGGTGCAAAATGCTGACGATTCACAAGTCTGAAATTACTGCTCACTGTTCAATACGAAGCATTTATTATAATGATGGGGAATAGTGAATGAGTGATAGAGGGACTTCGGACACAGCTAATGCATTTAAAATGTGATTCTGCCATCTGTTGTCCCTTATTTAAAAAAAAAAAAAAGCATCCTAAACAAGATCTTATATAAGTGAGAGTCTCGTTGCTAGGTTACAGTGCTGAGGCATTGCAAGCATTGTTGCTAAAAGGCAATAGGATGGACACTTGATATTGAGGACTGAAAGGGGCTTCCATTTGGCAAATAGAAACTTAAATCTATTTGAAATTCTACACCCAGTAATGAGGAAATCAAGTTACCAAGTGGCTGCAGAAGTTAAAGTGTTAGTTTATGTCTACCTTTCGGTTAATGGTGCTCTTAATGGTTAATGTATTACTGGGTAATTTCCAACTGAATTATAATTGTTGATGTCACACACTAATTATTCTTATGAATGTATGAGTGGTGGTGTGAATAGCGCTGTTCAGTTCAATTTACATACTATCAAAAATGGCAACATTAAAAGCCAACACAGCAGAAAGTTTAAGGTAGCTCCACCATTACCTTACTTGACAGCATTAAAGCTATTTCACACCATGATGCAGAAACTCAGTGCAAAAATGCAAAACATTTGCATACAGAATTACAGCATTGAACCTTTGGTCACACCGGCTTGGATGATTTTCTGCTTTTTTTGTGTTGCATTTCACACCAAAATAGAGAAAATGCACCTGGATTGGATGAAAGGAACAGAGTCTACAGGTAGCGTCGGCAATGACAATGTTCCTCTTTGAGTTGAAAAGATACCATGGATTCTTTGGCATGCTGAATGTCAGTGCAGGCAGTGTGCTTTAAGCGCATATTTTCAATTTTGTATTTAAATTATTAGCATATTATAGTACGTATAACACAGTTGAAGTGGGATAAGTACTAAAAACTCTTTCTGCTACGTGTTTTTTTTTTGCGATCAACATTTTATAAGCACCTTCAGACATACAAAACAAATTGCACAATATGTAACAGGCAATGTCAGATAGCGCACATAACAGAGAAACACAAATTGAACAAGAACAAAAACCCTCTCTCACCCCCCTACCCTCTGCGGTCTCGAGGAAAACAAAACAAACAAACAAACACTAACCACACTAACACAATGTCGATGCTACAAAATCTCAACAGAAAACATCGGTCTACTCGTCCATTCCACAAAGTGGATCCGACACAAGTAAATCAAAGAGTCGTATGAACGATGAATCTACACCAAAAACCAAACAAGGCAAGAAATGACTTAGTGGTGATCACAATTTGATCTAAGGAGCCAACTGCCAATCTCCCAGTCAAATCACACTGGCCCTCATTTATCAACCTAACGTAGAAACCAGCGCAGATATGAGCGCAGAAATCATCTTACGACAGGCTTCACGTGTGATTCATGAAACGTTCGTATCACACCAATCAGAGCGTAAGAATGGTCGTACATTGATAAATGCAGCGGCTGGAAACGATAATAACGTAATTTAAATATCACGCCCCAATATATTCTCGGTTTTGAGGCCTCTCCACTACAATTTACGACATGACGAGACGTAATCCGGCTGAGAAGCGGAACTTTTCAGAGGTGGAGATTGAAACCCTGATATCTCAGGTTCACTTGCATTAAAGTGTGTACTATTTGGCAGCCTGAAAACTGGTATTAAAGGCTGTAGAAAGAATGCGGGATGAAAAGAGATCACAGATGCGGTCAACCGTGTTGCCGTAGTAAATCGGACTCCAGCTGAAGTTTAGCCTATTTAATTTATACATCCTTGACACATTTTCTATAGTCCTAATAGTAATATACAGGCTTCTATTGCAATCTCTTAGGCCTACATGGTGTACCTATATTTAAATAAACACACGGTAGTGGAGTTTATGCAGTGTCTTTTATTTTACTCGTGTTTTTTTTCATGAGTCAGAACGAGGCAACAGCTGAGGGAGAGTGCGTGTCCTCCGCCCCCCGTGCTGAACCACCACCTCTCCTGACAGCAGAGGGGCTGGGAAAACAAGCCGAAATAACTCGGTCAATGGCAGAAATAAATCGTTCAGGACATAGAAATGAAAACCTGAATAATAAATAAAAATGTTGTGCATCGTCATGTTTCCTGTAGCCTATGAATATCCTTGCCAAACATAACACTATAGGCTACCTTTTAAAAGCGAGGAATAATATCCTGTCTCCTTCGTATAGCCCCCAGTTGGGGCTGTGCTGGACACTGCTCTCTGGGCATCGGGTCCTCTGGCTCCATCACTACATTTATGGCACCCAGTTTTCCTGCGAGATGTTGTGCAGAACCCTACAGGCTAAAACAATGTTGCAGACTTTTTCTGCCGTGTATAGGGTCCCCCCCGCTGATGCAAGCCATCTGCCCTTAAACAATCTGATGAAGCGCTCCACCGTGGCACGTGTGCGTACGTGTGCACCATTGTACCGGCTCATAGAGGTCTTCTAAAAGAGCCAGATCTGCCATTGCTGATAAGTGATCAACTGATCCCTTCTCCTTCTCCTGTTAAACTGAGTATATGCTGCACCGCAAGGCCACGCTGACTCTGAAACTTGCGTACACAAGTTCAGACCAGACGTGAGATTTTATTGCAGCCTACGCTCACGTTCAAATTGATAAATACCGAGATTTGCGTAGGAATCGGCGTACGCCCGTCCTACACCTGTTTTAGGTCGTACGCACGTTTCATAAATGAGGGCCATTGTGTCTTGTTGACTATCCCTTTGCAGAAAAACAGCTGATTGTTGCGCACCTCTCTCTCTCTCTCTCTCACTCTCTCGCCCCTTCACGGAGAAACAGCTGATCAACGATCTACTAGCATTAAGTGTAAACAGAGCTGTGTAACATTTTTATCAATTATGCAGTATAAATGAAAATTGGTTAAGTATCACTAATAGATATACATATAGGCCTATAGAGATCACTCTCAGGTTGAAACTTAAAGGCAATGTTTATGTATTATTATGTATAGTATGCCTTAGTTTGAGGTTGTTATTGCATTTCATAAAATGTTTTCACAGAATGTAATAAAAATGTAGCTTTTTCCAAAAAAAACCCCACTCTATTGCATTTTTTTTTTCAATTACTCTAGTTACAAAATCTCCCTACCAGCACCTCTTTACCTCATTAGAGGTTTACAAAAGAGTAAAAGTGACAATTCACCATTTTAGGAGGTTATAAGTTGGACTATTTCTTGGCTCTGAACAGTTGCCAGGCATTTGGCAAAGACTCCAGTAAGTTACTGCCTCCAGCAAAGAAATATTCTGGCGCACATAACTAGAGATGTCAAAAGTATTCACATTAATTACTCAAGTAAAAGTATAGATACTAGGGTTTGAAAAGACTTCTGTAGAAGTTGAAGTATCAACTCAAGCTTTTTACTCAAGTAAAAGTGTAAAACTACTGGTTTCAAAACTACTTAAAGTATAAAAGTAAAAGTAATGCAAGGGGAAAAAATGCCATTAAGGACAAAAGCTTAGGCTGCCCCACAGGGGCCTATAGTGCACTACCAAACATCCACAAAAAAAGGAGCACCTTGTTCAATTGTATTTGTCTGTTCAAAAATATAAAATAAAAAGTTGAGCTAAAAAAAAAAAAAAAAAAGCACAAGGCGACATCAAAGAACAGTTTGTGTATTGCTAAGGCCAAAGGGTCAAAATTAAATGATTTATTAAAAATGTAATAACAATAACTTATTTCAGACTGAGTCTGTTTTTCGGCAGCTAGAGTTTGGTGTTAGAATCCTCTACAGTGAAATACAGACACTTTTACACCGTTTAACTGTCAGTTAATGTTGATGTCGATGTTTCAGTTCCCTCTAACGTCCGTTTTCGGAGCATCAGAGAGAGGTGCCATTATTTAAGTGGCACCTAATAAGGCACCGAAAACCGGGTCTGTGCAGGTGCGATGGATCGCGTACAAACCAATAGGGTGTCGGAATGGTATATGTTTATACTTCTCATCCAACCGCAATCAAATTCACTCTATCCGGATGGTGCGATTTATCTGGATAGGGTTTTTTTGTGTGTGTGTTTTTGAATGATGACAAACCGGAATGAAAACAAGCCAAACTGAAATAGAAGTTACGAGGCTATTTTTAAAATGTAAGGAGTAGAAAGTACAGATAATTGCGTGAAAATGAAAGGAGTAGAAGTAAAAAGTCTGCTTTAATATAATTACTCCAGTAAAGTATAGATACCCAAAATTTCTACTTAAGTAAGGTAACGAAGTATTTGTACTTCGTTACTTGACACCTCTACACATAACTCCACGTAGAACTACAAATTGTAATTTTTACACTTTTTGTACCGATTAAACAAATTAAATATAACATGTTAATCATACATTTTTACAGGTGCTAGTAGTCAGATTGTGTTACTGACAGAGCCAGGCTAGCTGTTTCTGGTCTTTGTGTTAATCTAAGTTAAGATGCTAGCTGTAGCTTCATATTTGATGGATAGATATGGGAGTGGTATTGGTCTTCCCATGTAACTCTCTGCCAAAGCAATTAAGCATATTTCTCAAAATCTCAAACTTTTCGTTAAAACATGTCCTTCGTCCAGAAATTCCTTTAAATCAGTTGAGTGTTTTGGCAAACCGGTGCCCTCCTCGGTTACTGCTTGTGACTAAAAGCAACTACTTGGTTAGAGATGGTTAGAGAAAGGTTGTCGTCATGTCTGAGTTGCAAATTATTCACATGGATGTTTGTCGTGAAAAGTCTTTTAGACATTGTTGCTGGAATCCTTGCTTGCCAATTTCTTGGTTACCACATTATCTTGAAAGCCTGCAAAGTCCATTACCATCATTCTTTTCTAGGGTGCATCTCTCTGAGTGCCCTATATTATCCCTTTTACACCTCATAAACCTCTTGAAAGATCAGAGATAGGCATGACTGTGCTGCCCCTTGAACAACAGAGCATTATAACCCATGCCTCAATACCTACACACACACACAGCATGTTGTTTTCTGTAGGTGCTAATTCAGTAACGATGCTATGATTGTCATGTTTGCCCATTCCTCTCTAATTTCCTCTTCTCCAGCCCAGCGGGAGGTGCTGAGAGTGAGCTGCCACAACTGATCTGGGCGGCGTCATCTCTCTCCTGGCAAACGCCTTGGGTGAATAAATAAGCCTCTAATGACGCCACCTTGAATTACGGAAATGCTTACAGCTGCACTATTAAAATGCTGGGGTTATCTTCTGGAGCTGCAAAGTGGGATGCCCACAACTGTGTTGTTCTATGAATTCTGACAAGTCTCTCCAAGATGACTTCTGCTACCAAATTGCAGGACCCCATTACTGGCAAAACCTACTGCAATCCAGCTTTCCAATTAGAACACAGAGGGGAAGCCAAGCCACTTGTTGTAATGGACGACAGTATGGGCGGTGGGGAGGTAGAGCAGTCAGGGAGAGCTGAGAGGGGGGGAGACAGAAAAGGACATAAATTCCTGCTTCATTTTCTGTAATTCAAATCCATCATTTGTCCACCATTATCCTACACAAACTGAAGAAATGGATGAAGGTGCTGTAACTGCCCCAAGCATATTTCCTGTCCAAACACAATACGATGTAACGCAAATGCTTACTGATCTGAGGACAGATAATTTTTAATCAACCGCATGCAGCACTTTGGAATTGGATTAGGGGTAGCTTTGCTTAATACATTGAGGAAATCCTGAGATCTTTGAATAGCTTCTTGCAATTCTAAACATACCTACTCCAAAGCTTCCCCAAACCGCAGGTTGTTTGAGATGACATTGATACAGATGGATCATAACATACCTGTAAAATATATGTGTGTTTGTACGGCGTAATATAAACCTCAGTAATGAGACAATTTCCACACAGCTATTCCTAAAGGTTTTCAATTCCCTTTCCTCACTGCAGGCAGCAAGAAAGAACCAACTTCCAGCCTGTTAATTAGGTGTCAGACACGGAAACTAAACATAAACAGTGACAGATTATATTACTCAAAGGGATTACCTCTATTTGCAGTGTCATAAAGCAGACACAGAGAATTTGTAGTACTTAACTTTGTAAAAAGTTCATCCAAGTAGAAAGAGAAATCTGCCATTATTGGCAGGGTTTTTCCACTGCACGTGACACAAAGTTAGTGGCTGGAAAAACCTTGGCCCTCCAATTTAGCAATTTGTATCTTTTACTGTGAATATGGCTGACTTTCAACATTCCATAGCCTTCAGCTAAGCCAGCTGACTTCAAAAATCTGTGTAATTATGAAGGAAAAAGGTTTACTTTTTGGACACACAGCATAGTGTGTGTTTGTGTCTAAGTAGGTGGGTGTAACGATACAGGTATTCGTATTGAACCGTTACGGTACGAGGCTTTTGATTCATTGGACTAATCCTTTTTCATTTAGGAATTGTCATTTAGGATTGTGTGAAATATAATGTTCTCAGTGCCGCTGCACTCAACAAGGCAGCCCAAACGAGGTAACAGGCAACCAAAGAGGTTATAATAATAAGAGGCGACACTCCATTGGGTCGCCCATACAACATCTGCGCCCAGTCGCCGAGTCGCTGCCATTTTGGACTGAACTGAAGTGTTTGCATTAATGACGGAGATACGTAAAATATGCCATTCCTACTCATGACCAAGGTTATAATCATTAACGAAAACAAATGAAATAACGAAAACTAGGTGGGAAAAAACATTGTCGTTAACTGAAATAAAAATAAAAACGAGGCATTACAAAAAACGATAACTAAACTAAAACTGTAATGTCTGTTTGCAAAAATAACTAAAATGAAATAAAATTATCGAGTAAATTTCCTTAGTTTTCGTCTTTGTCAATGTCTTTCACAGAGCAAATAACGTTATATCATTCAGAGTTGACATTTCCGACCATAGACCTGTTTTATTCAGTCTATTCCATAGACATGTAGTTTCCGACTGGGAACCCAGAAATTACAACATTCCACGTCAAATTGAACACAACATGTCTGTACCCCTCGCCTGGCATCATGACGGTACCGAAAGTCGGAAGAAAGCGGCAGAGACCTATACGCAGTGGAAGGTGGTAAAATTAAGGGAAAAATCCCACAAATTTGAAAGTACATTTGAGAAGCGCGCACAAGGAGGCTAACCTAGCTTAACTTAACAAACAGTGACAGGGCAAGGAGAACGCAAAGCCCCCTTCCCCCAAAACAGAAGCTAATATAACCCCGGTACAGGGCATGGATGTATGGGGCTAACCTGACTCCGCCAGATGGATTGCTTCGCATTTGCTCGTCATATCCATCTCTGAACTTTCCGTTGGAGAACTTTTGGGAAGGGGCGGAAATACTGGTTAGCTGATTGGATGAACCATCTGTCTATCACCTATGTTGGTGATAGACGGGCCAAATCAACCAATCAGATCCACGAAGCGTATGAAAATACAACCACAAGCCCACCCCTGCTGCTGCAGGCAAAGCATAGCTCGTTAGCTCAGCATGCAAGCAACATGTCGGTAAAGGATATTTGCCGTTTGTGTAACGAGAATTTAGGAATAAAAGGCACCATTTCAGTTTCCCGGACCATATTCCAAAAGAAGGATCCAAGAGAAAAAAAGCATTAGCGAGTGGCTAACAGAATTAGGGCTACCGCTGTCTGAAAATACTGGTTAGCTGATTGGATAAACCATCTGTCTATCACCACATAACCCACCTCAAAACCAACGCTGATTGGCCCGGTCGTTTGGCTAACGGCTCCAAATATTCTCTACCTCAAGATGCCAGACTGATCTGCGAGTGGAAAACTGGAGCTCGCGAGATCAGGACGGTCTCACGAGGCTAGTATGGGGCCAGGGCCAAGCAGCATGACGGAGACAACCGCAGGACAGAGAAAACTACAGGAGGGCTTTCACTGGCGACCCGATATAGCTGCTGGTTAGTAAATACGCATGAACACTAAAAGCATGACGAAGCGTGGGTTAATATGTGTATTGATACTGGGATGTCTAGCTACACAACTGTGTGAGTCAATTGACTTCAAAAAGTTCGCCACTTTACTCAAACCAAAGTTCAAAACACCTGTTTAGTCTTCTTTAGTCTGTTGGCTATTTAGGTTTTTTCCTAACACATTTTGCACTTACTGCTGCGTCTTGTGTAGACTGTTTACATACAGTATCTCAAAAAAGTGAGTACATCTTCACATTGTAGCAAAGTGTAATTTCTTCAGTGTTGTCCCATTAAAAGATAAAATGAAATATTTACAAACATGTGAGCTGTGTACTCACTTTTGTGAGACACTGTATTTGTGCTCATCATTATATGTACATTTTATGTACTCGTGTTATTGTTGAATACATTGTGAATACATATTTCTAAAATTGTATGATGTTTTTGTTGAGGCCCCAACCAATAACCCATATTACAAAAAAAGACTAAAACTAAAACTAATAAAAACTAAACTAAAACTAAGCATTTTCAAAAAATAGAAAATGAACTAAACTAGCAAACCCGCTTTAAAAACTAATTAAAACTAAACTGAATTTGAAAACAAAAAGTCAAAATGAAAAATAAAAATAAAAACCAATGAAAAATGCAAAACTATAATAACCTTGCTCATGACAAGGGATTAATCTGCTTAAAACTGCTAGAAAACAACAACCATGGCAGTAATTTAATCTAAACGCCTTCCCTTGCCTCTTTTGATTGGCTGTGTACATGCTAAAAGTATTGGTTATTTACATGGTGTGTTTAGTGACAGCGATCTAGGAGCTATTTCTGGTTAAACAAAGATTATACTCTTTAACAAAAGGTATATCTCTGTAGGGATCCTTGTCATAATGTTGTCAGACACCTAATAACAATCTAAGCCTGTCAGTGGCAAAAACAGTGGAAAAAAAAAAATAGTGGACTCCAACTGATGATGAATTTTGACCATGGCTCTATTATATTGACTGTGACACAGTGGAAAATTCAGTCCAAAATGGTGGAGGCACTGTCTGAGCGCCCTCTGGTGGCGGTTGCGCAAAAACCATGTGTCACCTCTTATTATTATAACCTCTTTGAGGCAACGTGCTGTCTGCCCCTCCTACTCCCAAAGAAAAGCACTCTACTCCAGTCAGGCATGCTACGCTGAACTAGCTCGTTGCAATATGGCTAGTAACATTAATGCGACTATTACCAGACTACAATTAGAAGATCCTCCAATAACCAACAGGTCTGGTGTTTGGAGCCACTTTGGTTTCCCTGTAAGTTATGAGGGTGATGGCAAGACAGTGGTGGATAAAAAACAACGCTATTTTGCATATTCTACACAAGAATAGTGCCCTTTATATAAAGAGTGTGGCCAACTAGGGAATCGAATGTTCTGAGCTATCCCGTTATGCGATTGGTTCTGAAGTGGTCACGTGTTTCATGGACTCCATGTTTGATACCAACATTCATCTGATTCTAGTGGTGCACGATATATCGGCAGCCAATATAATATCGGCCGATATAGTCATTTTTTTACTCATCGGTATCGTTCCGATGTCAAAATAGGGCCGATGAATAGGGCCGATGTGAATCATTCCTGTGTATTTGACGTGTGTAGGCTTAGATGTGTGTGAGAATTTAGATTTAAATCTGACCTGTGGAGGGCAGTAATACGCTTAACAGCGTCTATACTGCTGAAATCAGAAGAAGAAGAAAAAGTGTGGGCGGGGACACTGGAAACTTTAGTAGACCACCGGCTCTCGGTGGGCGGGGGAGAGATGAATGTTCGGAAATAAGAGGTTGCTGTTCGGTTGCTGCGGCCCGCCGTACAGGTTAGTTTGACCAGCGGGCAGCAGCGGCGGCCGAAGAGTGGGCAGCAGCCGCGGCCGGAGTGGGCAGCAGCCGCGGCCGGAGTGGGCAGCAGCGGCGGCCGGAGTGGGCCGCGGCCGGAGTGGGCAGTAGCCGCGATCATGGGGGGACATTCTCAGCGGTGAAACGCAAACGGGGGCTGGAGTATAGCTAACCTAGCTAGGTGGAAAGCTAACGCTAGCCAGCTCCCTGTTCCATTAATCCCGGTTGCAAGTGTCTGCTCATTAGACAACAAACTGGAGTACATCCAATTTAAACGAAACTCCCATCGCGAGTTCAGAGACTGTGTTTTTCTTGTTGTGGAAACATGTCGCCGGGTAAGAGTGGAGATTTTGTTAACACGGACTTGTGCAGAAATTAGCTGCTTGTATCCAACTCAATGCTAACTGCTGGGGAAGTTTGTGACTAGTAAATGCCGACCGTTCTACATTTCACGCAAATTTACAACTGTGTTTATAATCTGCTACATTTAGCTATTGCACACACGTAAAGTTCAGCTAATGCATACTAGCATTAGCGCTTGGTTGACTGTAAACACCTGTTTCGTATGTCGTTTTTATATATTTTAAATGCGTAACCATTACAGCCACGGTGAAATGTTGTTTCGTGTATATGGTTGAAATGACAATAAAACACATTTGGGTTGAGTTGAATGCTGCCTCACTGTCGGTCTGTAGGTGGATGTGGCTTGGGAGTAGCAGCGAAGCAAGTGCATTCTGGGATTTGGTGTCTTTCATCCATATGAGCAAAAAACTAATTTTCTGGCTTATCTCGGCCTAGAAGGCACCAATTTCTATAATTTCAAGGGTTAGGCCTAACCTTATAGTACTTGGCAGTTACTGTACTTCCAGTTCGGACTGCAAAAGCCAGTGTCTGTTCAGTCTAGTTTGTTCTGGCTCCATTTTCACATTTTACCTCTTTCAATACTTTTGGCTTTGGCCATTTAAGGCCTACTACTGTACAATGTTCACAGAATACAGTGACTTGGTCTCAAGTGAGTTAGATGTTTATTGTGAATACTCAGTGTTGGCTTATTCATAGTGTGAATTCAGGACACACTTGTATCCTTTTAAAAATGTATTTTTATATAAATATTTATTTTTTCTTCTGAAAGTCATATTTTGCACACAGGTAAAGGTGCCCAATATCAGTGATTTCTAAAAAATAAATCACAAAAGTAAAAAAAATGCCTTTTGGAAAATAGTTCCTTATTTGATTATCATAAAAAAATGTGTTCTATACAGAGATATCGACATCGGTAAATATCGGTATCGGCCATAACAGCAATATTAATATCGGTTATCGGTATCGGCCACAATTTTTACATCGGTGCATCACTATCTGATTCCCATTGAAATAGTGCAGGGAATAGTGGAAATATGTAATACATTATTAAAAAAATGACATAAATCACTGAAAAAAAATTCCCTACTGTTGCGCATTTGGCTGCAGTGAAAGACAGGGAAGCGGCAAAAGATTTCACAAGTCTCCCCGTGAACCAAAAAGGCGAAAAGTATGGGAAATGTTCATTATTGTGTGAGGTAAATGTCAATTTCTCTCTTTGATATGATAACAAATTACATAGGACAAATATAGTAATACCATCGTTAATGTGTACCATGCTGTCAAAAAAGTTCTAACAATGCTTTAGGATTGAATGAAGTTTGAAGTTAGACTTATGCTAGCGTTAGCTGTTTCACTAGCACTCCATGTACCTAAATGCTTGTGATCTTGCCATAGTCATATGGCTTTTGGTCTTGAATGTAGAGTCATCTGACGTTGGTATCCAATATGGCGTCCATGATTTGAGTTGGCCATACTCTCTATATAAAGGGCGCTAGGCTACACCAGTGGGAATCCTACAAACATGTCAACTCATTTACTCCGACATCACCTCAGTGTGTCAATAACTGGAATTAGACGAAACACAATCTCCGCAACATTTAAGCAGCAATTTTCAACTGATTCAAACGACATCACTATTGCGATTGGTACATTTATAGCCGCGGATATTAGACCCTACTCTGTAGTGGAAAACGCGGGTTTTACAAACATGGTTAAAGTAATTGAGCCCCGTTACACTATTCCGTCACGAACCTATTTCAGCCAGACCGTAATTCCTGCTTTGTACAAAAAACAAAAGCCCAAATAGAGAACCAATTGTCCAAAGCACCAGCTGTTGCTCTGACAGCAGACGGCTGGACATCAAGGGCTACACAAAGCTACCTCACTGTAACGTGTATATTTTTTCATAAGGAGCTGTTTTTGTTTTATATGCTGCTAAGAAGACACCCCAGAAGATGCCAGACAGTATAGCTCTGTCATTGTTCTAAGTAAAAAAGATCATATTTTATGATGTTAAAAAATTTGTAAATATCAAGTAAATTTCTCTGGCATTTCTTTCTTTTTGCTTTATCAAAAACGTACTGAACCGTGACACCACTGTCTCGTATCGACCCGAACCGTAAATTTTGTGAACCGTTACACCCCTAGAGTGCATGCTCATGTTCCTGCAGTGTGTGCTTTCAAATAAATAGCATACAGTACTTCGGTCCCAGCCCATAAACTTTGAAAGTCACTCTAGCTTTACCTCCAATATCATCTTCTGCTCTCTCTCATTCCGTTATTAAACATATCAATCTCAATCATTTTCACCCAAAAAACACATACAACCATACGCCAATAATAAAAAGCAATAAAAATGTTCAGAAAAAAGGGGATGTTTTCTTTTTCTTTCAATTTATTTGAGCCCAGCAGCAATAGAGGAGCTGGACTAAGTGCTGAGAATGGCAGGGCCAAGACATAAAACCTCATCAGCCCTTATTGCTTGTCTGGTCTTGGCATCTCTTCATATTCTAAGATCTCCTTGTGGCAAGATAGCGCTTAGGTTAATAAAGAGTTAAGATGTGAGGAGTTGTAGCAGACAGCAAACGGCTAAAGACACAAATAGATTCCCAGCAAGTGCACATTAGCTGATGAACATTATTCCATAATGGTATCATTACGTATGATGAATCCAGTGATTTACCCTATTAATGTACTGCAGGAATTCGCCTGAGGGTCCAATGATAGTGTGTTATAGTGTTGGAACAGTACTGTACAGTATGATGTTATATTGCATATCAGCTTCAGAACAGTGCTTTTGATATACAAATGTGTCTAATATAGTGCAAGTGCAAATTGTTCTCTTTAACATTAGATTGGCTTCCTCTGTAGTAAACCTGTTTGAGTCGTGATTCACTCGGATCTTTAACCCAACTCTTTAAATTAACTCATGAGTCACAAGTCTCTAGTATCATTAACTCGGATCAGTTGCGTCCTACTACAATTCAATCTAAAATGATAACATCGCCACACACAAACCTCTTGCAACATTAGCTACTACTAGTCCTAGCCATCTTAGCTGCCAAAAGCTTTATATCTTACAATTTCGTAGGCAACAACAACTCCACAAGTCAACTCAAGCGACTGAGTGAGTTGTCATGAGTGGATCTGATTCAGACGAGCGAGTGAAGTCTCTCCTCGAGCTCAGGGTAAAGCAAATCACCAACAAAAGCCATTCTTTCACTTCTGAAATGACATACAATGTTCTGCACGTAGCCTAGCTAGGCCTACTGTAGGTTTGGTGTATAAATGTAGTATGTTAAAATGCAATTAGATCGAGCAGACATTCCGAAACATTGCAAGCTCACCTATAGATCAATACTGACTTAAGTGACTCAAGTGACTCGCACAACCCGGATCAGTTTAGAATAACCAGAATCTTTAAAAGGAATAGAGTTTGCCAGGCTTATTCTGTAGTAGCTTTTTTGTGTAGGTGTGACCTAGTTGTAATTTGTGTTGCTGCATCTCCATAAGCACCTACACCTCACTGTATCACTGTAAATGCACCTGGCATAAATTCTTACAGTAAAATATATGCCTATTACTTTAGTTGTAACCCTGAAGTTATAAATTACTCTCGGTTTATTTCAGTGGCAAACTTTTTTTTTTGTTGCTTCAAGGCAGCATTCCTGTCTCTGACTGAAACAGAAATGACCCCAATACTGTGGTAACAATAATGTTCTGGTGAGGTGATGATAGCTTTGGAGAAAAGCATTAGACAATTCTACCTCAAGCCTTCAAAATGTACAGACGTCGAGTCATAAGGTGAAACTGTTTTCACCATGTCCAACTTCTTGGTTATTTGGTGGAACAGCGTCAGAGGTTTCATTGTTGCATGTGTATGTATTGGTCATAACCATTGTCTGTAAGTAATTATAATGACAGATAGTGAGTTAATCAGGAAGAGGAAGAAGAATAAAATGTAGTTTTAAACATGCTGGTAACAAGCTTTGCTCCTTGCAGTAATCTGAGGAAACTGAGAACACCATTTTTGTTCAACTTGTGATTAACCATTAGTTTATGATAATATTCCTGTCATGACCTAATGGTGCAAAAATAACATGCTTCCGCAAATGTCACAACCAATACATATGATGAGTAATTGCCAATGAAGTTAACGATGCAGAAAGCGTGATTATGGAGAGCTTGTTACCAATTTCATGCACTTCTGGGGAATTCATGAAGTAAGGGAAATCAATTGATGAAAATGAACTTTTTGAAATACCTTGTGAGAGGCAATTAATCTTCAATGGGAGAGCTGCACTGGGCATGTAATTCAAGATAAGCTATCACCCACTTATTGAAATAGTTTCTAATTTATTCATGCTAATCAGTGTCTTTCAGCCTCAGCATCTTGCTTATGATAAACAAAATTCCTCAGCATGGGCCACTCTGCCTTCGCTTTCAAGAATGATCACTGGTTTTTCAATTAGCTTCGTGGCTACAAAGTGTCTTTGATAGGCGCAGCCATGCACAAGGCTCATTTCAAACAGTTTATTGTCAAAATGAAGCGCTGAGACTCTCAGAAGGCACGCTGCTTTCCAACAACGAAATATTACCTGGTGACCGAACAACCGTTGCTATGGGTGATCCTCTGTGCATCTCAGCTCTCAGCCCATGCGTGTGTGTGTGTGTGTGTGTGTGTGTGCGTGTATCTGTGTGTGTATCTGTGTGTGTGTGTGTGTGTGTGTGTGTGTGAAATGGATGATCTGATATGAGGACACAAAGCTCAGTGTCCATCTGTCACTGAGCCTCGATACAGCGCTAAAGGTCAAAGTTCAAACTTTAGATCCCGGGTCGTGATTAATGGGGAGAGAGGAGCTGGCAGCTAACAGACACACACTTCACCGAGTCATAGGGAAGGAGCTTGGCTTAGTGGGCGGTTGGATCTGCTCTATACTGTCTCTTTGCTCAACAGTTTATCATTTCATGACTATGTACTGAATCAAGACAGACAAAAGGCTTTTGGTGCCGCTGTTATTGTAGTCATTATCTATTTAAATTCAGGACAAAAATTAAAGATCCAAAAACCACTGTCGATAGTCCAACCCCATCAGAATAAAGCCCTTTTAATCTATAACGCAATTATCACTTAATGTATAAAATGATAATCTGCATAAAATACTAACTTGCATCTGCTTTTTTTAGACATTTTGTTTTATTGAAACTCCCCAGTTGCTCATGGGAAATGAATTCTCCGAGAAGTGGAAAGCCTTTTTGGGAACATAAACTGTCAACTGTCATACTTCTCAAAGTGCCCTTGATAGCTGTGATGAGTATCTTTTAAAATATACGAGTTTGGGCTTTCTCAAGAACCCACCATCATCAAAGCAATGTGCAATACCCTTTTTATGTCTTTTTTTCATCCATTTGTAATGACATCAAGCTATTACCTTGAAATATTAATACAAATTTCTGATTGTGTCATCAGGTAGAATAGAAGCCTGACATTTTGAGTGAATTGTCTGTGAACAAAGTTTCGTGGGCAGAGGGTCTAAACAAATTCATGCACTGGTTCTCAAACTCACTCTTCCTTTCTTTCTCCGTCTCTCTCTCCTGATTTATTTTTCTCATTGGTGAGTCGCATAAGTCCATGATAAATAGCACTGGCTGCCAAACAATTCAAGGTTCAAGTGCTGAAGAGGATTAGTGATTAGTCTCAAAGGGTGTGTGGGTGTGTGTGTGTGTGTGTGTGTGTGTGTGTGTGTGTGTGTGTCTATGTGCATGTATGTGGTATGTGCACACCCACAAACACTGAAGGTGTGTGCATGTGTATTGTTTTTTTGTGCGTGTCAGCTGCCACATTCTCGGATGGTGCCCGGTATTGACTGCTTTTCTTCCCGATCCTTCCCATGGGGATGGTAGGAGAAGATTTGGACTTAACAACACTTACTCTAGGTGATACAGGGCAATTCGTACCCACTCAGAGCTTTGGAAATGGCAAAGTTATGATTATTTAATACATTGCTGAGCTTGTACTTTGCAGAATAGAGATGTCAGTGATCATTTTAAATAGGAAAGTGTCTCTTATCTGCTTTGCCTGATTGTTGTGTCTTTGATAATACATCCTTTGCCACGCTGGTGTATAAATAAAGCTGACCACTGGATTCTCTAACAAAGCAGGAGGGCTTCTGCCACTGGACCCTAACGCCAGAAACACACTGCACGCGGAAGCGTTGCGAATAGCCACGAAGCGGATCTATTTTCATTTCGCCGCCCATGTTATCCAATCTGTCTGGCCACACCAGCTGCAACCAGGCGTGGAGTGGCCGCGTCGGCACAGGGCAGCCAGGCGTGCGATCAGGCACTAATCTATGCTTCACGGCTATCGCTGTGCTTCCGCGTGCGGTGTGTTTCTGCAATTTAAACGTGGTTTGCGCCGCACTTTTCGCACATCCACAGCACGCCAAAGTTTGGCAAGCTTGCGCTGCTTGACGCAGGGAAATGCCGTCGTTGCACTCCGCAAGCCATTGGAAACAATGGGTTTCAGAGCGCAGTGCTGCTGTTGCTGCCTTTTGTCTGAAAGGCCCTTAAAGCAGCTACAAGTCAGGGTAGCAGACTGATGGAGGAAATCTTTTTGCTTCTCTTTAATTGCACTTTGGGCAAAAGATACATTTCAGGGATGAAACACGCGGGCGGCACCCCACTGCTGGTGGTCAGTTCGCATTCAGGGTGATGTATGCAACAGTGCTGTAGGGCCAGGGAGCACAGCCTGTGATATTTATCTGCCCAATTAAGGCCAGTGTATCCCTGAGATGCCTGCCAATGCGTCACCACCAGCAAATCTGTTTCACAGCTATCCCACTGTTGATGAAGGTTGTATTGTATGATAAACACTGCCTCAAGGACTGTGCTTGGATCCACATAGAAGTGTTTTGATTTATACCTCTGAAACTAACTGTTGCACAAGACAAGTCATGGCCTAACACCACTGGTGGATGAAAAAAAAAAAATGTCACTCTCAGTTTGTGTTGCACTACCAGATGAACACGATAGAACAAAAGTAGCCATGACAGTAGACAAGATCATTGTCACCAAATATAGTATCCGACCAAATGTGGTCACAATCTCCCCTTCTCTTACTGAGATATGGTGTTGAATAATGGCCAAAAAAGTGTAACACATTATGATGTCAAAAGGTCAAAGTTCAACTTCACTATGATGTCATAGTGAAGCTGAACTTTGACCTTTTGGATATAAAAAATCATCACTTAATCATTTTATGCTATTGGACATTTTTCTGTCACCGGCACAGAGGCATAACAAGACTGCAACAAGGAAAATGAAGGCATTTGTATGGGTGGTTAATACTTGCAGATGTTGTAATTTAAGGATATATTAAAATGACAGTTTTGTCTGGCTAAAAGTCCAACCCAGAGATACTTACTATATTATTTTAGAAAAACAGCAAATATTGACATTTGAAACCAGAACGGAGGCTGGAGCAGTTGATTTTCTATTCATTTGATCTTAAAAATTACATAATCAGATATGTGTTTACTGCAAGCCAAATGGTTGATTTCTCTTGCTTGGAAGGATGTGAATAGGCCTAGTTTTGGTCGGTGGCTTAGAGAAATGTCTTTTTTTTACTCTGTTACTGTGATTGCTGTCTGTAGTTTGGTTGTTTTTAAGTGTTTGTCTTGGTTAAAATGAAACGCAATAAACACATTGTTTACAAAAATAAAAATAAAAAATGACAATCAATTGGTTATCAACATAGCTGCCTTTTCATTTTTTTGTCAGACTAAATCATTATTTGGCTAATCGTTTCAGCTTTATATATCAGACACCTTTGACCAATAACCTGAGTTTCCCGCGACTTCAACCTATCCCAGCAGTCCCATGTGGAAGACTTTGCGTCAGTATGTGACTCTGAGAGCCACTGACCAAGCGGGAGTGAGGTTGAGGTGACACACATATGTCACCAAATAAATTTCCTTATTTCTGATATGAAGACGGGACGTGTGTGACTCGAACATCTCACATTTCCCAACAAAACGTACACCAAAAGACATTTCAGACCGTCCTGCCAACCTGTATACATTTTAACATCAATGTACGCTGTAACGTTTTTTCACTCTAAAGTCGCTGAAAGCGGCTGCTGTTTCAATCTTGTTAGCTCTCTGCAGCAGGCGGGGCTGCTGCTCATACAGTTCCCCCCGTGACTGACGCGCGCACACACACAAACACACACGGTGGATTCAGAAAAAATGGAGATGAGACGTACACGATGACCTAAATTGAGGACAGCTACATTCATTATTGTAAGTGCAATGATAAGTTAAAGTCCAATAAGTACTTTATCAAACCGTATGAATGTGAGTCCCAGGCCATGCCAGGTTAGGAAATGAACTAATAATGTAAAGATCAACAAGCCATTCCCACATATGTTCAAATTTCATTCATTCAATAAATTATTATTTTTTTGTCTTAAATCCACAAGCCATTTTAATATTATACCAACATCCGCAGCATCCTGAGCCTTTTTGGTAAGGTTACTAGGAAAACTCAGCCAGGAGTAATTTTATTCTCCCCGAAACAAGTTTCATTTTTATTTTTAAAGAACTATACCAAAAAAACATCTCAACGTCTCCCGCAACTTCATTCCAAAAAAAATACAAAAGACATTGCAACTTTTATCGCAATTCTTTTACAAAAGCTCCCGCAAAATCAGGCATTTTGGGCCACAGCAATCTCAAAAAAAGGCCACGGAATCCTGGAGGGACTGATAATTGTGCAATCAAGAAGACAAACGCACATCGGAACAGAAAACATGACAACATGAACAAGATGTCAGGCTGAATAATGAAGTGATAACAAAATGGCAATTCAGCTAATTAAGTAATGAACAAAAAACAGGTAACTGGATTAAAGGCCTATCAATAGGCCAGGCTCCCTCTTCACAAAAATGTAGGAATTTGTTTTTTTTAATTTTATACTATGTTATTACACATTTCTTTGCAGGCACCTGTAATGCAGCGTGATATTTTTACTTGACTATCATCACAGCTCTGCACCATGACAACTTGCTGTGTTTTTATAAATATTTACTGCAATCAGCAACAGTGACAACAGAGATGATTAGACCCTGCCCATTAATCTAATGTTATCCACAAGTAGGCATGGAGTGAATTTGTTGACCAGGTAAGCATAATTGAAGTGGGACAGCGTCCAAGAAAATTCTTAAGGAGTAAATCTACGGGTTTTTTTTTTGCTTTGGAACAACCCCATTACTATAATCTGAAGCTCATTTTGATGTACAATTGTAAACATGCATTTCAAAGTAGAAAGAGTACAAAAACATCACCCTGCTATTCCCTGTGAGTAAAGTAGGTCCAGAATCATCATGCAGAAAGTAATCAAGCTTTCCATAATGGATCGCTCTGAATTTGAGATGAAAAAAGCTCTGCCTGGTTAAATGAAATGTGGAAGAATAAATGCGCAGTAGTGACAGTCTACCTTTACGTTAAGATGTGTAACCTGTAAAGACTAAACCAAGTGGACATAAAATACTTAAAATGCCTAAGTTACTCTCCACTCGTGTTGTATCTATTCCCTCTCTAGAGAAGAGAGACGTCAGAGCTGAGTGGCTGACCTTTGTCCTTAATAATTTTAATTAACCATGGCTAATACCAGCCATTTCCGTGATGAGGAATCACATTAGTGCAAGTGCACAAACACACAATCACCTACGCACACATGCATTAACAAGCAAATGTGTAATGTTGCATGCACACGCAAACACATATTAGAGGACAGAGATTTACAGGGAACTAGATAAGAATTCACAAACTCACAATCACACACGCACAGACACACACACACAAATGACAATGATTAGTGGCTAACTAAATGTCAGGGGCCATAATGGCAAATCTGTTCCTTTAGACACACTCATATTCTCTCTACTCTTTCCCTGCAATATTAATGGCAGGCCACATTGTTTTAATGCATTATTATTCCACTGAGACTCTTGTTATTCCGGCTGGGGACAGCAACACCAATTCACTATCCTCTTCTCACTGCACTTAAAACACATAGTCTTGAGGTACTATTGCAGTAGGGTTTCACAGTGTTTGTGTGGTGCGAAATTTGTTTATTTAATATTAAATTATCAAACTTTCGGTCTTTCAAAGCGGCATCAAAGGAATAACATGTATGTCATCCCATCCACACTGCTTTACATATTTTTCTATGAGACATATTATACTGTACATGTAAGCTTTTTGCAAGAGGGGATTAACTAGGGGATCAAGCCCAAAACTACAATACCCACTTTAAGAAATAAAGTCTGCACAATTGAGGGTGGACCTTTATCTACTGAAATGGCTACTCAATTAGGAGGATGACTTCCTCGGTTGTTAATTTGTTTTTATAACACTTATCGCTATTATAGGAAATTGCCAGTCAAATAGCAGTATTCAATTTTATTGTTGGTTGAGACACAGAGCATATTGACAAAATGTCCTGCTACGTTTAAATGAAATATAGAAGATTTAACATTAACCTGTTTAAGCTACTGAACATCAAGTTTAAATGGGTAATTGTTTGACCAATATGTTCACACAGTGCAATTTATTTCTAATTGAATAAAGAGCAAGAAAGAGCTAGGTTGCAATTATGCTCAAACTTTAGAGTTTTGATATAGCTAATACTCAAGAGGAATCCACCGCAGTAAATGTGGGAGAAATGTCATTCATACTCTGGATTAATTCAGAGAGCTGTGTTAAAGTGGAGCTGACTGTATTTTCGGACTTTTAAGTGCACCCAGCAATTAGTGAGAGGGACAGAATCATAGCATATTAAGAATAAACTGCGATTTTTGAAAAATGTATTGTGCCCAAACTCTGTAATTATACTCTATCTCTGTCCTGACATCAAAGAGAGGGGAGACGACCTGGAGGTTTAACCCGGCATTTCACTTCTTGCTGAGAAACACTCTTCCAACACTGAATCACTCCATGGGCGTGGGTGACGAGTTTTCACTGTGGATCCGCTCTGATCCATATTAATGTCCAAAGCATTTTCATTCCATACAGGATTATGCCTCACATTTAAAAAAAAAAAGTGTTAATCCTATGAAGTACTACATCACACTGAGGCATCTGTAAAGTCTTACATAAAATCATTTAAAGATATACTGCTGTTCATTTCGATAGTGCGTGATCCTGTGATAGTTTGGGAGCAGATGCATGCTGGGAACAGTCACGTTGTATTCATATAAACTGATTCAATATGTCTGCAAGATTCCTCTAAGCTCAACACCTTGGCCTAGAGTTTTTGAGTTCTCAGTGATGAAAGCTTGAAACACATTACCAGTGCCCATGTAAGCAGTCACCGCTGAAGGGATGTATGCCTCTTTCCCCCTCCTCACTGTGACAAGATATTTTTAGATGAGGTGCTGTGCATATTTAATACATTATCACATCTACAATCTTAATTAACAGAGAGGGAGGAAAAAGAATGGCGGCTGAGGAGGAGGGTAGTCATGATGTGTAGAAGGGTGGGTTGGGCCTGATACCAATCTCTCATTCCTCTGCATCCTACATCAGATAACGGTCAGGGTAGACTGTAAGTAGGTCAGTGTATGCATGGTGGAGATGAGGATATGCAGATGAAGACCAGGGGTACAGTAGAGAGGTAAAACAAGAAGAAAAGAGCTGGGCTGATGTGGACCAGGAGTCAGTAATGGTCATAGTTCATTATGTTGTCAGTGATATCACAGTTTTACTTAGTAATCAGGGCACAGCCACAAGGCAGAACCCTCTCAGTTTAATCGTGTTAAGTCAAGTATATAAAGAAAGGGTTTAACTGCTCAGCAGTTACCCCTGCCAAATGTACCTGGAGGAAAACAGGGACCCTTTTGGTAATTGAGCAGACCCGATGGCGCTGATGATTATTGCTTTTGGCTAAGATTATTTGAGAGACCGATTTAGGCACCGGTAGGTGTGGCTTGTGATTAACATTTTTACTCCCTAAATGACACAGTGTGATAGCCTGACAAGCCAGACTCACATCAAGATGTTGGGTCTGGGAACTCACCATTGACGGGGCTCAATCCGAGGGACAGGATAAACGGTTTTCTTTCAAATTCCCTCTGCACGTAATAGGATAGCACCACAACCAGGCAGAGCAACGAAGAAGGTAGCGAAGCTAGTTGATAGATTAAACTTTTGCCGTATCCGGCCGGCAAAACTCCCAACACCTCTTCCTTTTTTAAGAATGATTTCAGTGCCGTTCTTTGTTCTTTTCTCAAAGAAAAGCTTAACTCCAAGTCTTCCAGAAGACCGCTGTTCCCAGCAGCAGCAGCAGCCATAGGCCCGCCCACCGACTCTATACACGATGTGATTGGCCTGACCAGAGTTTGGTTTTTCCAGCTCGCAAGCCAACGGAGAGTGCCTAGACCCACCTGGCTGCAAATAAAATTTTCTGCTGCTAGGGCGCGTCTAGATTTCTAGGCTAACAGTGTGATGCTGCAACAACACTTTTGCAATACATACAGTATGTAATATATAATATATTAGTTGATCTCCGTCTTTGCATCACTGTACAAAATATTAATATTGTCATAGGTTTCTCTGTATCTGCTGGTGTATCATACTGACTCTAACCTATTGCAATGATTTATTTTTCACCACCAGCATATAAAGCGTTGGAGTTACTTAATAGACAAAGAACGAAGAGCAAAAAGAACTAAGAGCAAAAATAAAGGTAATGTTTTAAATTACACACTTTTCTGACGGGCGCTGTTTAATGGCAATGAAGGTATGCGGGGGGGAAGGCACAGATGCAAACGTCTAATTTGTTGAGATGCAGAGATTAAATGATTCTGAGAGATGAGTAAGCAGACACAGCTATATCTGACCTCCTGCCTCTAATGCAGCAGTTTGTGATTCATCTGTTAGGAAGTGCGACGATAACTAGAAATTCTTGTTGCTGTAAAACTGTTGTAATGTTCAGGTAAGGGGAAACCCCCATGGGATGTGATTAAAAAGAAATATTTGTGGCTCCAATGGCAAAATGAATGGTTATTTCCCATTGCCATTAATAGTTAAAAGAGCTTTTTGCTACAATGAGGGCAAAATAAAAGGAAAAACACATGGAAAGAGGCTTTAACAATGGCGTGGCACGATTACTTTCAGTTTTAGAACTTTCTGTGGTTTCAATCAGAAATGTATGATTTTAAGGATTTATGAAGCAAAATGCTCCATCTCCATCATCAGTATGAAACAGCAGTTTCAATATTTGTATTTCAGCATTCTTCTATTCTGTCCATGCCCCAAAAACTTAAAAATGTAGAAATAAATGTGTTGGCAGAACTGTAATGCCATGACCAAACACAAGAAAGCCCTGCAAAGCAGCACTGCTGACATATATCTACATTTCAAAAAGCATAATTGCTCGGAGGATGAGCTGGTCAAGGACCCTACCCTGCACCTGAAATGGGTTGAGACCATTACATATTTCCATACATATACAGTAATCCCTTCTTGCTACCATTTTCTGTGTTTCTGTGCACTGTCTAGCAAAGCAAAAGTGTCAAAAAAATCCAATGCCATGAAATCCTTTTACTTCAACTGTAACATTCGTGTTGCAGCATTAATAAATGTTGTATGCTTGGACTGAAAAGCCCAGATTAAAGTGTCTGGCTTTTTTTCTTTTCTTTCCTTTCAGCAGATGAAAAAAAAAAAAAAAAAACAGCATGCTCCCAAAAGCTTCTGCAAAATGACAGAGCTGCTGCCTTGCTACATCTCCTCTGTAAAGAAATCCCTGTGTTCTCCATGAGTGGGCCTAAGCATGTGTGTACACAAGTATTGCACAGTGACAGGTAATGATTCACAACACAAAGAGTTCTGACAAAGCAAATGCACAGAAGTACAATATGGTGTGCAGTTATGCCAGTGCAGCACACATATGTTGTAGCCGTACATGAATAAAGAAATGACAGTGGCTGGCAATATACTGAACCAGATTTTTAACTACCTTGAGAACCCTGTCAGAGATGTGACCATAGGCATTCATCAACTAGAGTGAGTCCTCTGTATTTCGGCATACTTCCTGCCTGCAGCTTACACTCTGATACACAGCTCTGTCTCAACGGCTGGCAACCAATTTGCCTCATGACTCCACAGTAGCAGATTTAGAGAACACAATCATAACACCATCAAGCTTTGCTAATAGCTGATAACAGTAAAAGTACTAAGCATATTATGGAACCCTATGTTCAACTTTGTTTTCATACTGTTATGTCCAATCATCTCAGTGACCATCTCTTTTTGTTTATTTTATGATATTTTGGTTTTCTTGCATTACTATCTAAATATTACTCTGGCTTCAAGACTCCTTCTTGTAAATGTGTTTTGAAGCTGTAAGTATACTGTTGGTCAGGTGTTAATACAATGTGCTATTTCTAAGCAAATAAAGCTTGTTTCTGTAGAATAAAAATGCCTGCCTCACAGGATAAATGATAGACACCTCTGACTGAAATTACCAACATGTTACATTTGTAACAGAATTGGTATTTGTAGGTCAAACCATTGCCAAATCTTAGGCACTAGGTCACATCCATCAGGAATTCTTGGCATCGCGAAACGTATTATAAAGCTGACAGCTGGAACATTAGCTTCGGTTTGATTGTGGCCATATGGCCAGTAGCGAGGAACTGCCATGACCTGAAACACCCCTGGTAAGATTCCCATTACAGAATGTACTTCAGAAAGGCAACATCTACAAAAACATGATGGTCCTGTAGTGACCATTACTGCCTGCCGAGCAGCTGACTATGGTTTATCACACGTATATTTAGAGGCACAGTGCACCTGTAAATGTCGCTGAAGCAGAGGTAAAGTGACTGAGCCAAAGCAGCTCTGCTCACCGTCAGTGTGAATGTCATTATTTTGAACTCAGCCACTCCAGTCCACTCTTAGGAGTGTACGTTGGAGAGAGTTCCACTGTTCTAACAGATGGGCAATGAGGCAATTTTGACAGCAGGAGTACCATAAGTTACAGAAAACAAGCAAGTGAACATTGTTGGGGCATCATATAGCCAATTCTGTTGCCTAATCCATTTCTTGTCATAACCCATTTAATAAAAAATAAAAAATCTTAGGGTGTTTCATGATACTCCACCGGCAACTAACATCTTGGGATACGCTGATATGACTTTATTTCCTGATCCATTAACTCAGGGTATCTGCTTTTGCCAAGAGTTTATATGATACCAGTCCAGTGCTCTGTTTTTTTACAGACGTTCTCCACGATTGATCTTTGTTAAATGTGATCAAATCTAAAGTTACTTTATCCATGCATTGTTTCAAAATGGCTTCCCTACAAAAAGTGCAGTTTTGAAAAACAATACAGATCATTTTTGATCGCCGTTGCTAACCTGGAATGACATTGTCGGTTACACAGCAAAGGCCTACTACTGTCTTCACATCATACATGTACTGTGAAGCACATGCAGGATGGGATGAGTAGCAGCAATAACTAAGCTAGGGCTGCAGCTAACAATGATTTTCATTGTCGATTAATCTGTCGATTATTTTCTTGATTAATCGATAAGTTGTTTGATCCATAAAATGTCAGAAAATAGTAAAAGGCCAATCAGTGTTTTCCAAGTCCCAAGTCATTGAGGAGTAAAGACACTAGAAAATATTCACATTTAAGAAGTTGGAATCATAGAATTCTGTCTTTTTTTTAAATTATTACCTAAACTGATTAATCAATTCTCATAATATTTGGTGATTAATTTAATAGTTGGCAACTAATCGATTAATCTTTGCAGCTCTAAACTAAACATCAAAATGAGTTTGATGGATCAGTATAAGTTGAATGGATAGGTTTTAAAAGAGTGACTTCATTCCCAAGGAGGAAACAAGGGGAGAAAAAGAGAAAGAAAAAGGAAGGAAGGGTTGTTCGCTTGAGGGAACTTTAACAAGAGGCGAGGCTGTTGATGGACACATTGGCAGTGGAAGAGATTGCCCCTGTGACCTTTCAGCTATGAGACAGTCGCTTTAAGTGCAAAGGCCATGGAGCTCTGGCAAGTTGACAAGTGCTGATAGAGCATTGCATTTATATTTTAGGCATTGAGCTAATGTGTATAGATATCAATAAACCATTAGTGAGCCAGTAAACTTTCAGCACCTTAAGAGGGTTTTAATTCTGTGACCCTCTGATAATGGGACAGGCTTGTTAACCTCACCTCCCTGAGGGGGGTGAGATGAGTTGCACTCTTATCATCATCCCCGGTTCTGCCAGTTTAATAGACAACAACATAAACAAACACAATGGTTCGAAAGGCACTCAGGGCATGTTCAAGCCAAACCACAGCACCACCCAACACCCACTCAGTTTTATAGGTACAGTGAAAGAAGATGGATGTTGGCATGTGATAGCCAGCAGCTTAGACTTAGAATATGGAATAACAAAATGGGCTGAAGGCTCATAGTGTGCTATTTGTTGATGTTTTCTCAACAGGTATGAACACCTAACACAGTAGACATGCAATTACACAAGATTAGGGTTGCAAAGGGGTGGAAATTTTCCAGTAAATTTCTGGAAACTTTCCAAAAACTTTCCATTTTGGAAAAATTCCAATTTGGAAACTTTCATGGGAATTAACAGGAATTAACGGGAATTAATGGGAATTAACAAACTGGATATATTTAATATTGCTTTCCATGGAAAATTGAGCTTGGGAATTTTGGAAACATTCCAATTTGGAAACTTTCATGGGAATTAATGGAAATTATGGGAATTTGGATGGGATGTAGTCCTTGGGCTCAAATGCAGTACTGTCTTCAATCAGCTTCAATCTGCTGTAGAATGTTGGATTCTAGAAATGATCTGTGCAGTGGGTGTGGCCTCAATAGCCCTGCAGTAGGCTAAGTAGTAGCCCAAACCATTGACCTTTAGCTTAACATATGAAGGTAGCTAGCATGCTGCCTTTGATTTACTATAGTTATGGTTATATGCGTGCTAAGGTAACCATCAGCGCTGTCTATTGTTTCCAGCCTATGAAGAAAAAGTGGGCTATACAATTAACACACATAGGTTAATAGCAATGGGTTATGTATTACTTATAGGTACACTGCTACATTTGTTCTGGGCCAGCCCATGTCTAAATTCATTTTGGACCTCTATACCTAACGTGCTTTATGACATCACGGGTATACCCATCCCTGCATGACCAAGAATAACCCTGGGCGATACATCTTTGATAAAAGTCAATAAAAACAAACTCAACTTGCAATGCATTGGTAAATGAACATCCACCTGCATCTGCTAGATTGACAAATGAGTTGGTGTCATGCATACCAAATGAAAAGATAATGTATAACCTGAAGGGAAAGCCTGGAGAGTTTAAACATATTTGGGGTGGTTTTCTAGCATATATACTCCTAGCACAGTGCTCCTTTTTATATTCAAATAAAGATTGAATCCACCTCTCAATGTGTGAGTTGTTGAGTTTTATAGTTGTTGCTATTTTATCCACTCTTTTAACTAAATTGATACACAAGGACTATTACCTATTACCTCTTTGCAATCTTTTTTTTTTTTTTTTTTTTTTTTAATCACCTGTACTTTTTTATTTACTCCGTTTTCTTTGGATAGCTACATACTCTGAAGAAATTAGTGGTCGGACCTGAAGGTATGGGTGGGTGGTTTGGATGTGTGTGGGAATGGGGGGTGGGCTATGAAAGGTGGAAGAGAATGGAATGAAGGGAGGGGTGGGCTGATCTGGCATCTAGGAATCATATTCTTGCACATTGTTGCATTTTTTTAGTCCTAGGGCTGTTATGTTACAAAATCAATAAAGATAACAAAACAGGTACAAACTCCTGAGAAGATAAATGATGATTTGTTTTGACTACTCTGTCCCCAGTGAAATCTGCAACCTCGCAGAATGACCACTGTCCAAGTTGTTTGTGAATTGATGGGACTTCTTTTTTCCTTTTCTTTTTTACAACCTCTAGTGTTTTTGTACCAGAGCCGTGCAGATAAAGACAAAACAAATGCTTTAAACTATGTTTTAGAACAAAACTAAACAAACTGCATGTATGATCACACCCCTAAAATAATTTCCATGTGCTCACTCCATATGTCATAACGGCAATACCAGCTGGAGAGCTGTTTGCACATTGCACAAATCCCAGCTCACACTTCTACAAGACGTGTGTCTGACCCTTAACTTCTTCTATTAATATTATGCTGCCTGTGAAAGTATGCATATTCCAACATTAGTTTCTTTTGAAATACTAACGATGGCTAAGCATGAACTTGTTATGCATCGGATATCTTCTCAGGGAAACATCAAGGGTGTTAAGAGTGGGCAATGAATGCAGGCTCACAATTTTGTTAAATAATCACTGAAGCTAAAAAGCAGAAGGTAAAAGAGTTTTCATTTGACAGGTTGTCTGATAACATCATTAATATTCCAACCTAAACATATGCAGAGCCAAGTGGACCATGCATGCTGTAACTCTTTGCATCAGCCTATTAAGGAAATAGAACATGGCACTTGGAAGATGGATTTTCAGTGAGGGGCTGTTTTCCTGCTGTTAATCTACAGTCTAAGGTATCAGCATACAAATCCAGCCGCCACCCTATTACCCCAGCAAGTAACAATTAGGATGCTGTTATCAATTAGCTCTCTGTGTCCACAACAGCATTCTTAATGTCCCATAAAACACAAATACACCTATTGACCTTGTGGATATTATAAGGATAATTAAGGCAAAGAGGGGTGCCCAAGTATATTGTGAGAATTTTAGGTTACTGGTATGCTCACCAGACTATGCAAGTGAAGTGGGGCAATAGTGTGTCAGCTTTTTTTGGGGTTGGTAATGGAGTCAGACAAGGGGGTATTTTGTCACCGGCTCTTTTTAATCTTTATATGGATGATCTGTCCAGGCAGTTGAGAGCCTGTAATACTGGGTGCATGATTGGTAATTCAGTAGTGAACCATATTATGTATGCTGATGACCTTGTGATTTTTAGCCCAAGTAGTGCTGGATTACATCAGCTTCTTACAATCTGTTCGGTATATGGTGTGGAACATGATATTAAATATAACGCCAAAAAGAGTGTTGTCATGATCAGTAGAACTAAAGATGATAAAGGTTTGAATTTCCCTGATTTTAAGTTGGCTAATAATACGCTTAGTGTCTGTGAAAGGGTGAAATACCTTGGTCATTTTATCACGAATAAAATGACAGATGATGAAGATATTTACAGGCAATGTCGCATGATGTATGCACAAGCCAATAGTCTCTTACGTAAATTTAGGGCATGTACGGCTGGTGTAAAGATATCTCTGTTCAAAGCATATTGCACACCGTTGTATACTGCGCACTTGTGGTCAAACTATAAAAAGGCAAGTCTTTTGAAATTGAAAGTAGCATATAATGACGCAATGAGAATATTACTCACAAAACCAAGATGGTGTAGTGCAAGTGAGATGTTTGTGGTTGCAAGAGTGAATACCTTTCATGCTGTTTTAAGAAACCTAATGTTTAAATTCATGTGTCGGCTTGATGGGTCACAAAATGAAATAATAATGGGCTTAACTGACATACGTCTAAGCACTACACGCTACCAATCCCGTATGTGGAAACATTGGTATAATTGTCTCCTGGTAGAACAATAATCTTTTTTTTTTTTTTAATTTGTTTGTTTTTATATTTATTAAATGTGTAGGTAGGTGTGTATGCATGTGCGTTTATTGATATGTATTTATGTATTGTTGTGGGTGATTTGGACCTTGAGTCTGTAATAAAAGTTTTGATTTTGATGATGATAAGGAGATCCACAAAATGAAGTCCAATTTGGACAGCCTCTCAAGAGCTCAACGGCATTTGTATTGTGTTAAAGGCAGAAATTCAAAGCATTGACACCTGTTAACGAATGCAATGCCATACAGTATACAGCACTAACTATACAAAATTTATTTAAAAGTCTTAAGACGCACATCTTATTTGTTTCCTGCTGTGACAAAACCCAGCGTGTCTTGATTAAAGCTACGCAGTCTGCCTCCAGTCATTTGAACCAACAAGCTTAAAAACTAAAACTTAGTGGGTGTTGGGTGGTGCTGTGGTTTGGCTTGAACATGCCCTAAGTGCCACGGGCACAACATGTACCCTGCATGTCAGTTTGCCTTCAGAGAAGAATGTTCTCTGCTAAAAATGTGTTGTTTATTATTTTATACAACGAAATAGCTCAAGCTATTGTTCTTACTCCGAGTATTAGAGAATGACAGGCATTTTTGCAGCACAGATGGTGCAACTGTGACCATTAGGTACATGGACCACACAAGACATTGTTGGATTTGTTATAGAAGGTCTGTTGGCTAACTGATCCGTGTAATGTAAAGTAACAAGCAAGATGTTAGATTAAAATAAGGCCGAGGAGGACAGAAATCAGAAATAAGAGCAATTATTAATCAAAATATCACACTCACCCATCAAATAACAGACAGCATGCCACAGATAAGGTGTAACAGCAATGGCAACAACAACAACAACAACAACAATAACAACAGGAATCCATCAGTAACTACTAATGGAAAATGGGGTAAAGCATTACAATTATTATTTAATACTAGTGCATACAGTCTAATCAGACATAGGGCTGGGCGATATGGAGAAAATCAAATATCACGATATTTTTGACCAAATACCTCGATATCGATACCGCAACAGTATTCCACAAAATATTTACATAATGAGATTTTTGATAAATAACCATCAGTAATGTGGATATAATGACTAAGTGGGTAAAGGCAAATAATAGAACAGCTACAACAGTCTGGTAAGTTCAGATAATGACATCACTTTACGGTAATGCAGCCTTTAAAACCAGGAAAAGACAACACTTACTCTATGCCATATTACGATATTATGATATCCAAAATCTAAGACAATATCTAGTCTCATATCACAATATCGATATAATATCGATTTATTGCCCAGCTCTAATCAGACATACACAAAGAAAAGGACACACACACAAACACACAGACAAGTGCCTGTTCAAAACAACAAGGACTACCTGTACGCACCTTTTACAATTAGGTTGAGGAGCTTTGGCCGTGGGTTGCGCTCACTCTGAATGGAGCATGTGTACTGACCGTCGTCAGATACATCAACTTTCTGTATCTGAAGGCTGTACTCATGTTTGTCTCCAACGCTGGACACGATGGACACACGTGGGTCCGCAGACCACCGGTCGTTCCCTGCGAATATGATGCTTGAGCGGTTCAGCCAGGCTCCTTTAGAGATCCCATCCAATAGGTAGCACCTACAGTGACAAGAGACACTTCAGTTAGACCTGGAGAAATGCTTGTTGTCAGACTGAGAAACAACTGAGTAAAGTAGGTCTACATGCTTTAGAATGTGTCTTGTTTGCCAACTGAATACTATTTTATATTGCTAACAGCAATATGATTTACTGAATATGAAGACCTTGACCTGCGACTTAGACTAGATGTCTTAGAAGTCTGTTAAAAGATATAGATTGAAACAGTATAGGATGCCATAGACTGACTCTAAATACATGGTACAAATAGTAGTGTGTTTTAATTACAACTCTTAGCTATATCTGCACAGTTTTTCAATGTGATTCCCAATGAAAAGTAAAGGCCTTCAGTCCAGCCACAAGTATTTAAACATCCCTGGCTCTGAAGAGACTGTATTCTAGAACCAGACACTGGTTCCTGTGTGACCATTACCGAGCTCAAGGCAATTGAGTACTTTTAAAAGCTAATTGCATGATGATGCTGGGTTCATGTTGTTTTAGTCAACATTCCAGCACTGTTTGGACTAAGGAAATCTCATCACATTCTGTGACAAATACGGTAATAATGAGTAGGAAAGAGGCAATCAAGTTTAGCTCTTTAGCTGTTGTGAACATGCCATCCAGACTGCCAGCACCAGTAGAAAAGCCACCGAGGAAATCAGTTTGGCACTAACCACAAAGCTCTTTACCCCCTATGCCAAGAAAATGTCCGTCAGGAAAGCGGGTAGAGGACAATGGTCTAGTCCAGGTTGGTCTTGTGACAAACAATGGAGAACGGATAGTAATAAAAACAACACAAGAGAGCGGTCCAGGTCCTTTGGAAAGTCCACACAGACCTGTCGGTTAGTTAGCCCATTGACCACCTAAGCTGTAGCATTTCTAGCCCTGAGAGAGAAGGATTTACCGAAGGAGCCTCAAGGCAAGTGTCACTCCTTTTTCTGTTCGTTCTTTTTTATTATTACAAAAACGTCAAGTGCAAATTCAGCAGTCATGTTTATTGAAACTTGTGAAATTATATTAAAATGACATAAATGAAGCTAATTTAGGTGCATGCTCTGCCTTTGATAGAAACAGCGGAGCTTTAAAGTGTAGCGAGGCCTGCTACCTACCTCAACGATCACAGGCGTTCAGTGACTAATAATTGAACACACTTTGGTGGGACCGCTAAGCGTGCCAGCTTCAGGCCTGAACATTAATGCACAATGCACAATGCACCTGTTCTCAGGTCCCAATCACTGATGTGAACAACTTGTCAACAACTTGCTGGGCTTTCATCATTATATCCTCGTTAAACAGGGTAGCCACAAAACACGTTTATCTCCGCTGTAGCTGCTGTCGATTTCTCGGTTTTCTCACCCAAAATTGTCCTTTCAGAATCAACAATTCACTCAATATAGGCTTGAACGGTGGCTGTTGAAAAGTTAACTCCTTCAACAGAGATCAGACGCTGTCAGTTACAATGTATCTATGGTGACAGCCACTCCTGCAGCATATATGGTTATATACTGCTGACCACATTTGCTGCTGTCTGTGAAGAAGGAAACTACAAACCTTTAGCAGCCACCTTTCAAGGATGGATTTTGGATTAACAAAGCCGTAATGCCAGACGTACGGCGGGAGGACACTTCACCCAGCCAGCATCGCTACTTGGACTCTTCTCCTTAATCTTGATGAATCAGTCCTTGATGTTCTTTCACTGTTTTTGCAGTTTGCAGTATCACTGCTGAGTGTCTTGGCACTCTCCCTTCCGAAATTATTATTGTTATCTCACTGTCTTTGTAATCTCACACCAAGGAGTCGTAGAAATGCCTGTATCTATTCACCTCCTCACAAAACTGTCTTTCAAAACAGGCCATTTTTACATTAACACCTTGTCTGAAGTATTGTTGTGTACTGTGGCTAAATCCTTTGTTTCTGCTATATTATAGGAGTAGGAACTACATTGGAACTCATTACAAGTCTGGCACAAGTTTGACAACCCGGTGGGATGGATATAGGCTGCTGTTAGAGCAAAAAAAAAAGAATAAAAGGAGGAAGACATAGATGTATGAGTTTTAATTGTCAGTGGCCTAAATGTGCCTGACACATTAACAAACTCCCTGAAATTAGTCAACTCGATATGTCTCCACACACAAAAACAGTGTCTCATTCAACGCTGGTTTACTTGAGTATGTTCCCTCTAGATTATTTCTAAATCACTTTTATTTACCTTTGAATCATTTCTCATCCTGCTTGTTTTCTCTAGATAGAGAGGTGTTTCACCAACAAGATAATTTAACTGGACTGTTTACCTGCCTGTCATCTTTACAGATAAATGTACTGTAAGCCAGAACAGATCCTACTTAATGCCAGCGCAAAGAAAGGATTTAAGTGATTCAAATCCTTTGTTTTTTAAAAGATATTTTAAGTAGTTGGCTTCATTTTATTTGCCTTGTTTTTCCAATTTCTTTGAGAGGAGAAAAATAGTTTAAATATCTTTCTTTCCACACTTGGACACTTTCTGTCCAGAGTCATTTAGGAATATACCATGATAAACACAGCCATTACAAACATGCTACATTATGTACTTAAAGGTCCCATGGCATGAAAATGTTACTTTATGAGGTTTTTTAACATTAATATGAGTTCCCCCAGCCTGCCTATGGTCCCCCAGTGGCTAGAAATGGCAATAGGTGTAAAGCGAGGTATCCTGCTCTGCCTTTGAGAAAATGAAAGCTCAGATGGGCCGATCTGGAATCTTGCTCCTTATGAGGTCATAAGGAGCAAGGTTACCTCCCCTTTCTCTGCTTTGCCCGCCCAGAGAATTTGGCCCGCCCATGAGAAAGAGAGAGACATCATGGCGTGTAAACAAGCAAAGTGGCAGTTGGTCAAGGCCACAGCCCCACCCTCCACCTTCACCCCCCTCTCCTCCTAAATAGCATTTAAAGCTACAGACACAGAAATGGCACATACTAAGTAAAGCTCATTGTGGGACTGGCTCTAGTGGCTGTAATTCTGCACCAAGGCAGAATTTTGGGAAAGAGACTTCTTCAGATACAGTATTAGGGGACCACTGAGGCCTATATGAAAGCATCCACAAAGCAGCATGTCATAGGACCTTTTAAGTATAGAGCATAAACTGGAAACCACAGCAAAGTCATGTTATCAGCTAGGTATTTCTTCTGCCACATTTTCCTTGTTTATCCCCTCAATCAGGCATAGTGGCACAAAACTGCTAAACACCTAAGATGGGCTTTGCTTTCATCAAGCCCCTTTACTCTAGGAGCCCACCAGGATACAGACTTCCCATGGTTTATACAAAGCTGAGGTAATTATTCCACAGACCTCAGAGCATCTACTCTGAAGCAGCTTTGACATCTAAAACATGCACTAATTGATACTTTTATTTATCCCTGCTACTGACGAGTGACTGCAGAGGAACCAGGCTCTTTTTTTCTTTGTTTGGCTCACAAATAACATAGTTCAATTCAAACCCCAGTGATTATGACAATGTGCAAAAAAGGAATAAGCTGGTGTTTGAGCACCTAGCATGAATTGAGAATAATGACAAACCATTAATTACAGTATGGCAGCTGGTAAGAGAAGCAGATTGTAATCCGTTTAGCCAAACTTCTTCAAGCTCTTTGATCGGATGCCATAATTAACACTGGGGCATCAGTCTGACCCACATTCTTATTTGCTTTATAAAATTGTTTACTAGATTCCTCAACTGTAAAAATTATTCCTGGCACTAACTCCACAGATCTCGTCTTGCAAACATATTTCAATGTTTCACAGTCTAGCAGTTCACATTCAGCCATTTTTTTCTCTACATTTGGCAGAAGAAATGAATCACTTCTGGATGAGTCCATCTGTAGTCTGAGATTTGTTGTTATGTAACAGTTATATAATCAACATGCAGGAAGTTTAAACTACAATCCATGCGGACACCATGTAAGCTCATTATTATCCCAATGTTTTTGCTGACTCAAATTAAAAGGGAAACAGCACGTCAGCCTTAAAGCTGTACCTATTTTCTCCAATAAATACACTTATGATAAGTGAAAATGTTGAATAAGGCAAATGCTGTTTCTTGTTTTCCCCCCTTCTGTTGGTAGCTTTTTTGCAAGAATAAATCAGCAATAACAAATTTTGGGCAGTGCGAGGATGGCCTAGCCTCGTGAGACCGTCCTGATCTCGCGAGCTCCAGTTTTCCACTCGCAGATCAGTCTGGCTGAAAATCAGCGATGGTTTTGAGGTGGGTTAGGTGGTGATAGACAGATGGTTTATCCAATCAGCTAACCAGTATTTTCAGACAGCGGTAGCTCTAATTCTGTTAGCCGCTCGCTAATGCTTTTTTTCTCTTGGATCCTTCTTTTGGAATATGGTCCGGGAACCTGAAATGGTGTGTTTTATTCCTAAATTCTCGTTACACAAACGGCAAATATCCTTTACCGACATGTTGCTTGCATGCTGAGCTAACGAGCTATGCTTTGCCTGCAGCAGCAGGGGCGGGCTTGTGGTTGTATTTTCATACGCTTCGTGTATCTGATTGGTTGATTTGGCCCGTCTATCACCAACATAGGTGATAGACAGATGGTTCATCCAATCAGCTAACCAGTATTTCTGCCCCTTCCCAAAAGTTCTCCAACGGAAAGTTCCCAGATGGATATGCCGAGCAAATGCGAAGCAATCCATCTGGCGGAGTCAGGTTAGGGATAGCCTAGAAATCTAGACGCACCCTAGCAGCAGCAAATTTAATTTGCAGCCAGGTGGGTCTAGGCACTCTCCGTTGGCTTGCGAGCTGAAAAAAACAAACTCTGGTCAGGCCAATCACATCGTGTATAGAGTCGGTGGGCGGGCTTATGGCTGCTGCTGCTTCTGGGAACAGCGGTCTTCTGGAAGACTTGGAGTTAAGCTTTTCTTTGAGAAAAGAACAAAGAACGGCACTGAAATCATTCTTAAAAAAGGAAGAGGTGTTCGGAGTTTTGCCGACAGGATACGGCAAAAGTTTAATCTATCAACTAGCTTCGCTACCTTCTTCGTTGCTCTGCCTGGTTGTGGTGCTATCCTATTACGTGCAGAGGGAATTTGAAAGACAACCGTTTATCCCGTCCCTCGGATTGAGCTCCGTCAATGGTGAGTTCCCAGACCCAACATCTTGATGTGGGTCTGGCTTGTCAGGCTAGGATGGCCAACACTGACATATTATTACCTTTTATCATTTCTGTGGCCCTAAAACCAAAACAATGAGCTGAAAGATGGTAAAATGCTCCATAAAGCTAAGGGAAACTGCAGGGTCAAGTGATAATATTCTGAGTTTGTCACACAAAAAAAAATGAAAATGTAGTGTAAAAAAAAGAAAATTTCACACTACATTAACTCTTCTTAATCCATTATTAATATACAAATTGTGATCAGTGCAGCTTTAAATTCAGCATATAATTTGGTCACTTTGAATAAAAAATGGATTATAGCTACATTTAATAGGCATATTAGGCACACTTAAGGCCAAGTTCTTCTGCAGTACAGTGTCAGTAGACAAAACTTTGTCACATGATGGCAGAGTGAGACAGTGCATTGTTACTATAGCAACCAAAGGCCAAGCCCTGCTGAGATTTCCACAAAAAAGTAGCGGCTCACAATAAACCGAAACCTGCATAATTTGAAGAAGGGGAAATATTTCATGTTTTTATTAAGAAGGGAGAGAGGACTACACGGTTGCTAGTACACCATATAACAAGGGAGGTACAAGAACAATCTGAAAAATTTCACTTCACAACCACAGCTTGTCTGACACAGATGATCACATCTGTCAGTGTTCAAAAACAGCAACACTCAAATCTATCCAAACAGTCAGCCCTGTATCATTTCTGTCCTGCAGCATGCTGAATGACACTTAATCATTGAAGTGTAAATCAAGCTGCAGCCACTGAGAAGACCACCTGGAATATTTTACTTTCCAGACAGTTTTGAACGGGAGTACGTCGGAAAATAAGTGCCGCACAGTATCATTGTAGTGGAACATCTGCTTTAAGACAATTTTTTTGTGTTTCAGTTAATAGCAGCACCCACTTAACCAGGTTGAATGAAATAAGTGTTTTGAAGAGTATAATGAGAGTCATACAGCCATGTAAACGTAAGAGGAAAAGCCATTCATTGTGAAGTCAGAGAGCGATGTTTTATTCCACTTTAGCAGTTTCACACATAAAAAGAGAGATGCTGGGATGACTGTACAGCACTGTAAGCCATACAACCTTTACAACGACTCAATGCCCTCAACAGAGCTCAACTGTCCAATGAATCCTCAATTGAGAAATTGCATTTCACACTGACTGACTGGATGGATGATAAAGCACTAGTGAAAGGTGACTAGGTGTGATCAGTATGTGAAAATCCCAGGTCTTTTCAGCTGTGAAGTCAGAGAGTTCTTTTTTTTTATAGAGTGTGAAGGTGCTTTATTTGTTAGTAAACCATAACAGGGATGACTGAAATAAGAGAGGGCGAGAGAGGGTGATATAGGTAATATGTAGGGCTGCAATACATTTTTCATTATCAGTGAATCTGCCAATGACTTTCTTGATGAATCGATTAGCTCATCACAATTTCTCAAAGCCCAAGTTGACATATTCAGAGCTAATCAGTTTGCTGTTATAGAAAACTAGAAAAACCAGCATCTCTTCACATCAACAAATCTTAAACCAGTGAATTATTTTTAGTATTTTTCATTTAAAAAAATGACTCAAGCAATTCATTTATTAAAAAGAATGTTGCAAATAAATTTTCTGTCAATCGATAAATCAAATAATAGTTTATTACCAGACATTAACATGTACAATACTTGAATCCTAATCAATTCATGTATTTTTCATGTAACTACTAAAGGTACATTTGGAAAGCCCTAATCTCAGTGTCGTGCAAAATAAAAATTCCTTACAATACATTAAGGGATCTTTTTTCATGGCCGCACCAGCGCAAACAACGCGCCCACAGTTTGGAAGTTTCTTGACCTTGAAATCGGCTTTGCCAGTCTGTGTGGTGTATTTTGGTGCACAGCGCACAATGCACAGGTGGGATAAGAGGCACAAAATGGAGGGTGTTGTTGGTATTTTGGTGGAAAATATGTCTAAGACGTCAATCTGCTGCCACTTTGGAGATTTTATCAATAAGAGCAAACTAAATACTTGGAAGAATCGTATCTGTTGTCCACAGCTAGCTTATAGTGTATGAAAAGCTTCTCCTTCAGTTCATTAAATCCCTGCAGCTATCTGGAGGCAGCAGAACAGATATGTTGATAAATCTGCAGATTTGAGAAATGCCGTGCCAGTGCATGGTGCCATTTCGCACAACGTCCACTACACAGACAACCTGATTTCCCAGAGAAGCCGGTTCCTCACTTACTGAGCTACAGTGATTATGCGTCCCTATGATTGGCTCTGTTGTTTCATGAGCGCTGAGAACAGTGATGTGACAGATTTGTTTTCACCTTCTACACATCTACACAGTCTGTGCGCCCCAAGACCTACCGCTTTGCACTTGTCGGTGCACTTGCATGATTAAAATAGGGCCCTAAGTACTGAAGTTAGTTTTTTGTACAAAATGAAAGTAAAAAATGTATTGACAGAAAACTAACTGGCAACTATCTTCTTAATTGTGAGGATTTGCTGTTTTTGTTTGTCTTCAATGACCAATCCTGTCCAATCCGTTCCTAATTTAAGTCTTTTTTGGGGGTGTAGCAGTGGAGCTCGCTTATCCCTTGAGCATAGGTTCAGATTTGTGTCTGGTTGCTTTAGGTTGTGTATTTTAGGGGTGGGGTGTTGAGTTGTTGCAGAGAATGAGGGAAAATGAGGACATAGTTTAGGGCTGTGCAACTAAGGTACAGAGCACCAGGCTCTTAATCCCTAAAATAATCCTGTCGACTGTGGCCAGAAGGACACATCTGAAGCCTTCCAGCTATAATTCACACAGACGAAACCAACACCTAACATCACAGACACAGAGAATAAAAACTGTCTCATAGCCAATAGAAACTCCCAAATCCCACTTCATGTGTGAAGACTTTGAAGGAGATCTATTTTGTATTATGTTATTTTTTTATTTCAGTATCATTTTTGTCTGAACTGACCCTGAGGTGGAGCCTTTGAATGAGGGACTAGGAAGAAATCTTCAGACCCCTGATTACATATAAAACCAATGCCTCCACTCTGTTGTTACCACAGCAGTTATTATAACAAAACCTGTACAGCATCACCGTGTCCCCTCCAGCTTTGGGTCCCCTCAAGGTGCATCTGCCCTCGTTCCTGCCAGTGCATGCATACAAATGAAGTGACCCGTGCTTAAACAATAGCGAGAAGCTTTTCCCTCAGTTCCACCCCTCACATGTGCAAGATTTCACAAACTGTTCATTTCAAATTTGAGCACAAGTCAACACCAGTCTTTCCACTACAACTGAGTCATGTACAGAAAATCAGCCAAAGCTCTACACGAGTAATCTCTGGATTAATTCACATTATTGATTCTTTTTTTCAAGAATTTACATTGACTGAATGAATTCAACATCCAGTGAACAAAAATGAATAAGACTTAAAATTAGTGGTTGAATAAAAAGTGGAGAGCTGGAATTCTGAGAGGATAAAGAGTAGCCTTTGCTGAGGCATAATGGGCGAGCATTTTTCCACCCCAGACAATTCCCCCTTATAAATATGTGAATGAGCTCTGCGTAATACATTCACATCAAAACTGAGTCCACTGCACACTCAGATACTGTTAAATGTCACATTCGAAGACCAGCTAGACAAAGCGAGATCAAACAGTCTACTGCACTGTTACCTCTTAAACAAACAGAATATTGTATGGTAATCTTTTTTTCCTAAGGCAAACTCTACAGTTATTCAGTATCACTGTCAGAGAGCACTCCTGTGAACACACTATTGGACCACAAAATCTTTACCATTGAATCACAAGCACTACAGTGCATAAAAGATAACTATTAGGATTACTACACACTGTGTACTCAAGCACCTATGCATAAACTGCATTTGTTTTTCATTAACATTCCGCCATCTTAAAAAGGATCCAAACAATGGCAGGAGGAACAGATTTACTGGTAAACAGTTCTCATTTGAACTTCCTGTAGCAATGACTCACAGTGATAAACACTTAGGAGATGAATGAGTCTGTATTTCTTTCATGAAAGTGAAACATGCTGCAGGCCTAAGACACATTTTAAATCACTGCAGTTATTTATGCTTGCTCCAGGCATCCTGTGGTGCAAAGCAGGCACAGTTTGACTTCTTGAAAAATACAATCCACTTCATTGTACCAAGCTTTTCTGATTTCAGAAAGACACTTCATTTTTTTCTTTTAGTTATCTGACCTACAGTTTCTCTGCTCCCGGGTGAGCGAGCGAGCTAAGTGATGTGAGATCCATTATGCACTCAATGTCCAAGTAGATCTAAGAGGGAGTATCGGTAGACTTCAACTGTGTCTTATCAGATCATTCTTCTTTCAATAATAATATTAGACTTCCGCCGTTTACAGAGGCTAACCGGCTAACTACCTTGACGTGTCAAAGGATAATCAGCGCCTTTCTCTGCCCACTATACCGTAAATTGCGCGCATTTAAAAGTGCAATTGAATGGGCGATGTCAAAGAAATCCTGCTTGATGCATACATATGTATGTATACATACAGCGCACTAGTCAATACATGTATTGACTATTGCGCTGTAGCAAAGCGTTAAGTACTTGTGCTATGATACGGCTGAGTGCAGACTGCGATATTCCCACTGCTGATGCTATGACTGTTTGAAATGATCCTGTTGCCAATATTTGTAATGTACAACTGCTGGAATGGAATGTGAACGCTGATTCGGCGATTCAATGTCATCTTTGATTTCTTCCAGTAACTGTAATATTGCATGGCTGCTTAATCTGTAACGCTTCATGATTTTGTGTTCACTCAACTGAAAAAGTGTGATCCTTGTTTTTACCATCTAAACCTTGCAATTAACAGGACTTTAACCTAGTGTGTTACTTGTAACACAGCCTTTAGGACTCCTGGTGGACAGCTCTGTGGGTATAGCCTGTATCACTAATATGGAAGAGGGCTTTAGAATAGCTAACTAAAAAGAAATGCTTTGTCCCTTAAGGTATCTGTCAGGTGACTGTAATTGTGTGTGGATGCAGAGACCACCAACAGTGTATCTCCCAAATCAAATTACCTTGTCCTTCAGAACTGGTGGTTTGACACCGCACACACTGCGACCTCCCTGTGGTTCCAGCATGAAGAGGGACTGACAATTTAGAAAATACTCTTAGGAAAGTTACAAAAAATGTCTCGAAAAGAGGCACATTTGGGTCATCCTTGAAACTCAATTGCTGTCAACCAAAAACAGTGAGAGGCATTCACAGCCACATGTTTTTGCAATTGCTTATTAATGCACCAATTGTGAGCCTGTAATGACTGACTGGCATTTGACATTTACCATGAATGTATGTCTGTCTAATTCCTCCCCTATTGAAGGAAGGGAGGGGAGATTATACTCGATAACTGGGAAGGAGAGGAGAAAATAATGATGGCATATAACTGCATTTCTGCTGTGTATTAAAGACCCAGAGATCAAACTGAGGCAAGCTGTGGGTGGTTGACAAACCCTAGACAAGCACGCATGGAGTTCGGAGTACTATAATATTGCCTGGGCCCTGGGAGCCTTTTAATTATGCTTAATTTCATTTCATTATATCATTATATGGTGTAATGTGTGCAAAGAAAGCAGTACACCAGATAAGTTATTATGTGTTTTCTCTCGTTATGAATTAATCTGTTGATTATTTTCTTGATGAATCAATTAATCATTTGGTCAATAAAATGTCAGAAAATATTCAATTAATCGTTGTGTCTATAAAATGTCAGAAAATAGTTTTTTAAATAATTTTTTAAGGATTCTGTTGTTCTACAGCATTGGAGAAAAAAAAAAAAAACAATATCCGAATCCCAAAATTGAAAACCGAATACGTACCGAACGAACGAATATCTGAATTGTCAAATATTCGGGTCCAGCCCTACTTATTTTGATGCAAAGATTTGTACATTAGCAGGAATGTAGCACAAGGATTTGTAATCAGTGCTCTGTTTCTGTAAATGTGAAAGTGCAATACAAATATTTAGTGAAAATCAATGAATAATCGTGATAAATAATCATTATCTCAATATCGATCAAAACAATTGTAATTATTATAATCGTGCAGCACCAATTCAAATCCCCAATTTTTATAAACTAACATTAGAATATGGGAAAGTGACTGTATCCACAGGCCACTAGACTGATACAAAAAAAGTAAACAAAAATCTGATAGAGAAAAACACAGTATTGCCATTACATTACGATATGATTCCACTAAAACAAGACCATAGATCAGAAACTTTTATTTTATAGTAATCCCCCTAACAGAGTCTTTTCAGAACAGAAGCCAACCGAAAGCACAAGGTAACAGATAGTAACACCAAGTATGGTACGAAAAAAGAAGATCTGGAGTTAGAAGAGGTGAAGAAAAAAAATAATCAAAAGGAGTAGACCACACAACCTCCAACAGAAGCATAACAACCAGACAAGATAGTGAAAGCTTGACAGATTATAAAAAAACAAAAAACCTCAATGTGTTGACTGAACGTGACTGATTGGTGATTATAAAAGAGAGCTGATATAGACCAGCTGGCCACATGCACGTCTTCAGTGCTCTGCCACAACTAAGTACATATTTCATCATTATGCTACTGTGTCATTACAGACAGTATTAGGTGCAAGGCTTATAAAAAGCCAGACCATTGGGAAAAGCTAATGCTCTACTGCATGTATCCGCAGTCCCGTAAATGCCCAAACATCCATAGTACTGGAAATCTTTCAAAAGACATGAGTGCTCGGTTTTTTCCTGTAATGATGAATTACTCAAAAGACAAACACAAGAACTCAGTCAAGATCATTGCATCCACACAAAAGAAATCCCCTTCTTTTGTGCATGTTTGGGAGGATTTCAAACTTTCACACAATTCTTCAGAGGGTTGCTGTTTTCCTTCGACGTATTAGTTCTAGTGACATTTCCGAGCATGGAACGCATTTTTTAGCATCTGCTTTCCCAAATCTAGTAACCCGTTCTGAGGTAGCCTATTTGCTCTGCGTACTTCTGTTACCGTTTCTGAGCTGGCAGGGACTACCCTGAACAGCTCAGCAGGGACATCTGCCTCCCACAGCCATCTGTGCCCAGGTCCTCCAAATCCCTCACTCTTTGTCAACCTTCCCGTCTCTCCTTTCTCAGTCCTCTCTCTAGCTTCAACATTTACTACTTCAAACACATACACACATGCGCATGTATAGCACATACACATACCACACACAGTGAAAAGACTCATTATTGTCCTCAATCGGCGATGACAGCCGAAGAGTTTCACATCAGTTATAAATGACAGCTGTACTTTATGGCACAAAAAGTGGGTCACATGCTGTGGCTTTTTAAGAGTGTGATGTTTTATTGAGGTAAGAACAAGATGTGCATGAGGTTAACTGTAAGAAAAGTAACCATGGATGGAGACTTTAAAGTAATGTCACACTCTGAAGTAAAAAAAAAATATATATATAAAAATAGACTGATTCTTATTCAGGTCCGCTCCTCTACCTAATTTGTTTGTGCTTTGAAGTGTGTATGTGAGGTGATTCCTTTCATTACAATGTGCCTGGTTGGGTATTCTGTTGCCGAACAGTTTACCCACACCACTCACCGCCCAAGTGACAGGTCAGGCTTGGCAGTGCGCCAGGGAGAGCGAGGGAAGTGAAGTCAGAGGGATAGGTCAAGGCTGGGTGTGGGGTGGAGTCACTCTGAAGCCGCTGAAGTGGCTGCTGTTTCAATCCTGTCGGGTCTCTGCAGCGGGCGGGGCTGCTCACTTCCCCCCGTGACTGACGTGCGCACACACACAAACACACACACACACGCACACAAAGTGGATGCAGGAAAAGCCTGAGATGAGATGACACGATGACCTAAATTGAGGACAGCTACACTCATTATTGTAAGTGCAATGATAAGTTAAAGTCCAATAAGTACTTTAACAAACCGTATGAATGTGAGTCCCAGGCCAGGCCAGGATAGGAAATTAACTATCTAAAGATCAACAAGCCACTGACAGACATGTTCAAATTTGATTCATTCAATAAGTTATTATTTTTTACCTTAAATCCACTAGCCATTTTCATATTATACCAACATTTGCAGCATCCTGAGCCTTTTTGGTAAGGTTACTAGGAAAACTCAGCTAGGAGTAATTTTATTCACCCCAAATTCCTTTTTATTTTTAAAGAACTATACAAAAAAAGCAAAAATCACAACTTTTTTTATGTTTAACGTATTCCGACTTATTCAAAAGACGGAGCTTTAAGAGTTCCTCTCTTTTTCTTTTAAAGGATAACATTTTGATAAATGCAAGTTATTTCAATTGATATTCTGTAATATTTCAATCTTTGTGTGCTAAAAAGGCACATAAGCATTCGTTCACAGCTATAACTTCACTGCTAACTTCATTGTCCCCGTCACACACACGCTTTCTCTCGCTGTCTCTCTCTCTCACTCTCTCTCTCTCTCTCTCTCTCTCTCTCTCGACTCGCCAACGTTATGCACACAACTTACGTGCTGAGTTATTCCTTAAAGGAGTTTGCTACTTGTATAGCATCTTTAAAATATATATTATTTAAATTCCCGATGCTTAGACCCGGTGAGGGTGAAGCTTGCAATACATTGACAGAACCCCTGCAGCTCTGACCACCGACGCTGCTAGACAGCTTTCACAAAGGAAAGCTACATAACTACGTGTGTTGTCATTTTCAGTTCTCTTTTCTTAAAAATTAACCGGTTAGTTGCAGGTTAATGGGTGTCGGGATATCGAAAGCAAAATTTACCGATACTGACATCCCTAGTCCTTATCATAGTTAATATTAATGGACAAACATTTTCATAATGCGTTTATGGTCTCAATCTCAATCGCTAATTTTAAGTCTTCTGCAACACAGAATGATGTTAATTTTTTGAATTATGGTCTCGTTGATTTTAAAATCGGCGATAAAGCAGGGGGTGTTTTAGGGCGTGGCTATGATGTGATTGCCAGTGAAAGTCACACATGCGCTGTCCACTAATTTACAGTCTATGGTCCGTATGCAATTCCACTGACTTGTCTAGAAATCTGCACACCTTTCACTATGAACAAAATAGCAAAAAAATCAACACTCACCAAAAGAAAAAAACAACGGTTGTCAGTTAGCGGTAAATTATCGGCTAACAAGGGTCGGCTATCAGTCCAAAAAAAACTCTATAAAATGTAGTCAGAAAACACTGCTGCATGGTCAGCAACATTCCTCCTAACTTTGAAGACAACAAGCAACAAAGACAATATAATATACTGTAAAATGTTCGCTTATTCCGTCTAAATTGTACAGCTGGTTACAGTGAGGTAAAATTGTTTGGTGAATCTGGCACAGCAGTAAGAAGAATAAGCAGTTTATACAAAGCAGATCAATGGCACTACAGTCACCAAGCCAGCACTGGCATCTTTACAGGCAATAACAGCTGAGGTGAAACAGTGTCTAAGCTCTTCTAACACACAGGCAAAAATCAACATTTGCCTTAGTATGAATGCCAAACAGTCTACCAATGGCAAACGACTAGGATGGTGCAAAACATTTTGGATTAAAAAAAATTAATAAATAGGAAATCCTTCAACAACTGCCACCACCTTTGGGTGTCATCTGTGGTTACCATTCATAGCCCGTACAAACAGTGTGACTAAGTCTTATTTAGGAACCCAAGTCTGTATTCAAAGAACATAAAAACCATAGCCTCAGAAATGCTTTTGATTACAAATAGGTGGTGTTTACATGATCAGTTATTTGATAAATCCCTTGTTGCTCATATTAACTAAATATTAATAGAAAATGTAAAGTTGGGTTCCTAACTGGGCAAATGTCAGGTGATGTCATGTATTCAATGTTTGCAGATGACATGGAAAATGCCATGCTTTAAAATCCCATATACAATAAACAATGACAATAACAAGGGAGTGTTTGTTATTGCTTTCCTGCAGGGCTTTATCACCCTTTTTGATGTGCTCTGTCCATGGCACAAATGGACAATCCTTCATTGTCAGAGGACATTGGAACCCCTGCACAGTCCGATAGGTGCGACCACATTCATCATTCTGACAAAGGGAAATAAGCAATTGCCACAGCACTTAACTGCTTTCAGTCATCTGCAAATATTGGAATAAATACATTGCATAGAGAAGAGGTCGCTCTGGGCATAGTAATATTTTGCATGCCCTATTTGTACTGACTTGCTTGATTTAGGGACCGTCCTTTTTCTACCTGTCTCATGGTTTCACACACGTTCATGCAGTACACACGCAGTTCCCTCTCCTAGTCTAGAGTGTGGGTGAAATAACTGGGTTGTACAGCATTAACAGTCTCAGCATCCTGCTTTCCCCATGAAACATTATGAAACACTTCATTAAAAACCCTACTAATATCAGAGCTACGCAAGGTGTTTGAGGGAATGCCTGTAGCCTATAGCGTTAATCTGTACTTTGTCAGTTAACACGACAGAATGCATTGTGTCAAACTTTACTATACATTATTCAAAGGCAGTGTTGTGAGTACTGAAAAATGTTAAAAAATTTTAGCATTCATATTTCTCTTTGCGTATGTGTATGCATGGGTGTTATCCTGTTTGTATGGGAGGAGGAGGCAGAAGGTTGGATGAATACAGAAATTCAATGAATGCTCCTCTGCTTAAAATGCAGAGCCTGTGTGTTGGCAGGGACCAAAAAGTCTTAGTTAAGCTAATCGCCAGTCCATTTGGCAAGGATTATGCTCAGCTGAGGGTTCATTCCAGGAACAAGGTCTCTGATTCATAACAGTAATTTGAGTTTGTAATTTTATTGATAGAGCAAATATTCCATTTCGAGATTGCCTTAATCACTGTAAGGTCGTCATAGGAATATATCAGAAAGAGTAAAATACTATTACTGCAATTAAAGATATCAATATGTCTCTAGTGTGTGTGGGATCTTGCTGGGTTGACATAACGACACGGTGAAAGGCATGAATCAGAAAAGATTCAGCAAACCAAGAGTCTAACCTTACTTCCTGATGACAGCCAACAGGGGGCACAACATGGGTTAGCGAGGCACTTATTTACCTCACTCCGCCTAGGCTCAGAGCCTGTTGCACTTAACTCGCTGATCAGCAGGGTGAAAAACAATCCAATTCCTCCAGGAGTGCCAACGCTGATATACAGTTTTAAAGAGGCAGTCAAACAATCCAAAGCTCTGGCTAGTGCGTGCAAAGTAAGCTGGACCAAACAATTTGTGCTTAATGATGAACAGAGGACAGTTTTTTAAAGTTCTACTTCTTCCTCCTTGAGTTTTTCTTCTTGTTTACTTGCCGACTAACTTAACTTTAAAGAGCAGTGGTGGGCAACCATGTGCCATGTAGACCAAGAATCTGCAGGTTTCTGTGAGAACCTTGCAATTATTCTGGTAAGTTCCTCCTCTTGTTCAATGAGATCACTGGGGCCTCTCTACAAGGGAAATTGAAGGGGTATCAAGTAGAGATGTTCCGATACCGATACTGCCTAAAATGCTTGTATCGGTATCGGGAAGTACTGGAGTTTATGCACCGATCCGATACCACGTGATAAAGCCCTAAAGAAAATCTACGTTAAAGTAGTTTATTTATGTTCTTTTTCCGTTAAAACTGACTGTCAAACTGGAGAATAAAAGAAAGTTCTACGGCATTCATTGTTTGTGTTTGTTCATGTTTCACAAAGAGTTTAACCTGAGCCAGACAGACAACAAAGATAGAAATAATATCACATCCATACAGGGATAGTAGTATACAGTTGTTAAAACATAATAAAATATATGACACACTGGTATCGGATCGGTACTCGGTATCGGCCGATACACAAGTTCAGGTAGAATCGGTATCAGGAAGCAAAAGATTATATCAGGCCATCTCTAGTATCAAGCTTAACTTTGGCTTTCCTGCAGGTTCTATTTGGTTGTTCCTAATCAAATCAAGATGTATGATGTGAAGTAGTTGTACAGTATGTATCATGTGTTTGCATTTGGGTGGTCATTTACACATTTATAATATTAATATACTACCGGTCAAACGTTTGGGCTCACTTAGAAATTTCCATTTCACTCCATTATAGAATACCAGCTGAGATCAGTTGCATTGTTTTTTTAATCAGGGCAGCAGTTTTTAGATTACATTATGTGTTTACATAATTGCAAAAGGGTTCTCGACTGTTGTAGAAAGAAGTGGCTGATCTTTAATGCAATATCTAAATTGCCCATTATCAGCAATCATTCATCCAATGTTCCAAAGGCACATTCTGTTTACTAATCTGATATCATTTTAAAAGGCTAACTGAGAAAACATTGGAGAACCCTTTTGCAATTATGTAAGCACATAATGTAATCTGAAAACTGCTGCCCTGGTTAAAAAAGAACAATGCAACAGATCTCAGCTGGAATTCTGTCTATAATGGAGTGGAATGGACATTTCTAAGTGACCCCAAACTTTTGACCAGTAGTGTATATGTCTACTGAGAGATTTCAAGAAACTGAGTCAATGACAATGCCCAGAGCAAGAGCCAGGAATAACAATTACTGTACAGTAATTTACAATTAACATTACAACGATATTTACATTCACAAAGAAAGTAACTAGTGTGAAGCAGCAATTAAAATTTACTTTGAGACATGTTGGTAAAGTTGACAAATGATTGACTGACATAAAATAAAAAGTAAAAGCAAAGTTGTACAATTGCAGTTTAAATGACATAATTGTATTTTGCATTAAGGCATGAGCTTCATACAAAACCTGCATTGTCATTTTTGTGACAGTTGAATGTTACCATATGACCTTGTTAAACATAATTAGTTGGAACTAAATTATGGTATTGTTGTGTTGAACAATAAATTGCTCTTATTGTCTGGAAATGGTCTTCAGACAAGCCCCCAGTGTCTGGATTGAGAAAGAAAATATCATTGTCAGTGATTAGGAAACCAAATTATACAATACATTTTGCATTAGTGGCAATAATCATTCAACTTATTAAAACACACAAAAAATCCTCCAAGTACAGCAGCACACACATCACAATTTGGTTTAATTCAATAACGTACCAAAATTATGATCAATTGTTATTCTTCCCCCTAATCTTCTTAATGACAATACCAATCAAAATTCCTGGAGAAAATTGCTCCTTTTGCTTAGCACATCCAATCAATTGCATGAAGTCATTGTAACATGCATGGGCAACAGCACAGCTCCAAAAGCAACACCAAATCGCCACAAAAATATATTAACTGTCACAAAGTCGTTATCTAAAGCTTATTGAATGATGGATTTGGGCCTGATTCTTCTCAACCTCTGTGCCAGTAGTGATGAGGAATAACAGGAGAATGCATGTCTAAGCTAGCAGATTCATTAAGTCCACAGCATCTAAGACTTTAGTGTCTTGGCAACCAGGATAATGGTAAATGGTAAAAGAGAAACACTGAGCAGAAAATTCATGTCAACCCTTCTTTAGGCATTATTATGCCTCACCAGCTCTGGCTGCTCATTACCGACATTCCACACATTCAAATGAGCCAATGGTGAATGAGCATGCACACAAACACACAACCCTGTAGCCTGCGGGGTGTGAGGGGATGGGCTGATGATTCTGCACAAGATACAACAAGCTCACCTCATCAAACACTGACAAGAAACAACACAGAACTGTTTTTGTGATTCAAACTTATTCCCCGTTCATCATGCATATAAGTCTGGAATCACAGCACTTGTATGCACCGAATCTAGCCCTCACAAAACAGTTTATAGAGTATGTAATTTCAGCTGAAGACAAAACGGCTGATAAGAAGTAAAGTCAGCTAAGCTCTTAAATTGGATGGTTACAGAAGTGCAGCAATCTAAATAAGATATATGGGCTGTAGCCTGTAACCTGTGTGATTTTTCCTTATCAGTTTATAAAACATGCAATTAGTTGAAGATGGCCGCAAGGTTTACTGAATAATCCCATTTAAGAAAACAGTGTTAAATGGGAAAGCGCCTAAAGGCAAATGTAATGGGTTTTTCCATTGACATGCTTTCTATTTGATGTGAGAGAATGCTTTTCTTGCTCTTAATATCGAGCCTCGGACACCTTGAAATAAATAGGTGGTATTTCTTCCCTAATTTATGAATATAATACTCACAACATAAACACCAAACCACAATCCAACTACTGTGTGTCCTGTATTCATTTAACTATAAACATCTGGCAGCAAGTGTGTCTTAAGAGCCTGGAGGCAATCTTGCTAGTCTCGTTTTTAGGCTATGACTGGAGAAAATATTTAGCTTAAGTTATTGCAAGCACTCACCCTTTACATTGGGAAGCAAATCATATCAACACTGTGAAAATCAGGGCTTAATGGAATCTATTTTTACACACAGCTTAGCATAGCATGGCTGAACAGAGCTCTGGTTGCTTTTTTGCTTCCATCATCCGGGGGTTTGGTTACGTTGTGAACAAGCCAAGTCCTTCACAGCACAGATATCTTTCCGGTGATGGTTTTCCGAGGTGCACTGACCGTTGATACTGTTGGTGTGGTGCAGAACATGTATGATAACAATTCTAAATTATGTGTAGCCTCTACAAGGTATTTTAATACATGATTAATACAAAAAACTTCTCAGTGTTACAAGGCCAATACATCCCACCCCCATAGATGTATTCCAAAAATAGCCTGTTCATCTTCAAATATAAAGTCATTGATTGAATCCTAGCTCTGAATGAACCTGATTTCTGCCCCCATCTCACTATTTACAAAACAACAAATACATTGGTTGGGAAGCTTATCACATTACTGCAGAACTACAGCACATAATACACACTTATTGTGTAGTTGAGCTCATTACTGCTTTTTTTTTTTTTTTTCAAGCAAGCGCCTACATTGTCTTGAACAATTAGGTAACATTAATGGTAGAAAACGTTTCATCTGCTCCATTTGGAGCTGCAGAACAGTTAGTTGTTTTTGCAAAAACATTAGACTTCCTACCACTGCTTTATGATTCAAGCTGTCCATTGACTTCTTTGTTTTTTTGTTTTACTTCTTTGTTTTGTCAAAGGATACGTTTTAAAGATTGTAGAAAGAAAGGACAAAGGAGAGGACAAACACAGGACCGAGAAGGTGTAGCCAGGAATAAAAACACTAATGGGCAGTGGGCCGCAAAGTACACAGACGCAAAGTATGGACAGTGTCATTAGGTGCCTGTTGTAATGATGTCCGTTTTGCGGTGCGAAGGGGAGGGTATTGCAACGGAGGGTGGACTGTGAGAACAATCCTTTAGAGGTATTAAAAAAGCAAAGGCAAAAATACCTGAGCAAGTTCAGAAATAATAAGCATAATTTTATATTTCTCATAGTCCAGCTAAATGAGGGGTAATGTCTCGATGCTGCCTGTGATCTCACAACTGAGTTATTAATCAATAAGTGGCTTTTGCAGCAGAAGCTATGGTATATGCTCATTTCTGGTGAGTCTATTTTAGTAGTAAAGCCTGCAATCTGTTATCAACTCCCTGCGGACTAATGGGAGAGGCTAATTCTCTGGCTCAATATTAGTCCCAATCAAGCCATAACCAAGCTGCCGTTTGACTGGCACACACACGCCCGTCTTTTGGAATGCACCCACACACACAGGGCTCAATTATTTCTGAATAAATAAACAAATCTGATCATCATCATAACAGTCAACTAACGTTGGCCACAACTATACCTATACTTATAATCCTATATAGTTTTAAACTTACAACCACTTTTGCCTCTGCTAGGGTCAGATTTGTCCTTTTGGTGGCTTTCTCTAGGTCTGTTGTAAGACAGCCGCCTTACGGAGTCCGACATTTGATATGATAGATGTATGATGGAATATAGGATGCATTTCAGTAAGCTCACTACGTTTGATACTCTGTTATAAGCCTAGTAACCACTGACCTTGACAGCAGGATAGGACAGCCTCCATCCTGAAGGAGAGATTCTGATAACCATGTCATCCATCATAGTGGCACTCAACCAAAGACACAGGTCAGAAACCTCAAGCCTTGGTAGCAAATTCTCACCTGCACATCGTATATAGTTGAGACAGACAGACAGACAGACAGACAGACAGACACACACACTTACAATTGCAAAAGCCGGCAGTATGGTCTTTTGGCCCTCAAAGAATACAGCAGAATGTTCATTTTTGTCAGCGATTAATGATGTATGGAGCTCCATAGTGTTGTGGAAGACAGGGCTGTCAGTCCTAGTGTCTCTCTCACATGAACACACACACATGCACAAGCCATATACACAGACAAACGCACATCCATGTACACACTTATCCACAAACACATTTCACAATCACACATGCATGTGCACGGACACACACATGGGCTGGATAATGTTGGGCTCCTTCTCACAGAGCTTGCTCTCTCCATCTCTCTCCTTCTTTTTTTCTTGGGGTTAGCTGAGATAGTGTGCAGCTTCAACGTATCACCTCTTGACAGAAAAGACCTCAATTCCCCACCAGTACACACTAACAAGAGAGCGAGAATCTTCCTTACAGCATGTAGGTCAGCGCTGCCTTTCATGACTGTCGGTTAAAAGAAGAGGTTATTACGAGTAGATCCTACTCTCCCACAGACACTTTTTGTCTAAAACTGCATGCTTCTCCCACCAGAGTATGATGGATATAAAAAGCACATGCTGCCAGTTAAATTGTATTATATGTATCTGATTTTGTTACATTTATCTCAATAATAGTCAATTATTATTACTTAGATGCACTATTTAGAAACCTGGCTAGCCTCAGTGATATCATGGTGTCATATCATTTGCTTTTCTCTAATCAAGAGAAATCTCCATTGGCGCAATAACATTTTATACCCCTGCCAGTGAGAGTAGTACAGTCATCACAAATGCCATATGGACATTAACATGAAGGTAATGTTGTCGGGGATAATTTGTAAGTGATGAAATATTGCTCTAATGGAGGGACAAAAACTTAATTACACAATTCAGCTAATGTTGATGACTTCTTTATGAAGGGTGGATGTCCGACAGTTGGACACTAAGCCAGAGGCCATATCATGTTTGCAAACCTGGTCCTGATATTACAGTCTACAATGACTACTCTGAGCATGCGGATATTTTGGAAGGTTGACTTAAGCTATAACTGCAAAATGCATTATCATCTTGCTAAATTCTCTCTATCACCTCCCTTGTCTCACTGCTCCATGTGAGGGCAGCTTCTGTTATACCCTGTATTATATTACTGTACACCTCGCTAAGGAGAGATTATCATAAAGCATTTTCCACATGGACGTTTTGTGCTATAAAGCGGAGGGCATAAAATGAACACAAAAAAAAACTTATGTCAGGAAATACAACCATAATTTTAATTTGAATTTAAGTATGGTGCTTTTGGAAGTTTCATATATTCGAAGCTGGTGCTGACACTGTCAAGACTGTGACAAAGCAGTGAGCAGACTCACTACATGAGAGGCATTTTATATGATGATGAACTGTCATCATCATATCCGGGGGGGACTACAGACTCTGTACTACATTTGACAATTATTTATTAAACATTAAATATAAAATTTAAATAATGATATATAATTAATAAATGATATATATCTATGTGGCTATCTGTCACATGACGAGTAAATGTTGTACCAAAATAGTTCTGTTTTTCAGTCTTCATTTTGGCAAAGGTGCAGCTACTTTCTTCTGTTGCTCTGCTGTCTGCATGTCGGAGCTTCGCAGGGGGCGGGCCGACACACGCGCACACACACACAAACACTGGCGCACACACACCAGACGCCAGCCACCACGTCACTTCTGTTTACTGATAGCTATCGTTTACCTCAGGCTACTTAAGTGGCGATGTTTGGCAACCAGCTTTCCAAAAGATAGAACAATGAAATTAAATGTTAACCGATCATTAACCGTTGACCGACAAGCAGGAAACAGAATCTCTGTTCACCTGTCGGGGAGGCTCTGGCACATTTTCCGCACTCCGTGTCCGCGGACAGTTGTAGGCTTGTACTGGTTAATGTTCTGTGCATTGTCGGACACTTTCCTGAAACCGCTTGCGAGACTGACAAGTCCACAGCAGCCCGTGGCGTTTATATCCGAGCCTGTCTCCACCACCCCCACCTGCAGGTTGTCAACTGTGTGGTTTGGAATGAGAGGGAGTAAACAAGACAGAGTAACATGGCGGTTATCGCTCATATACTTTTTTTTTTTTTTTTTTTTATGACAACGAAGTAGTTAAGGCTGCAGGCGTGTGTTGCTTAGGCGGCCGCCTTAACTGCAAAGTGCTGCGGTAAACCCTGGTCTCTGAGCCAGTGTCACACTTTGTGTCAGTGATAAAGCCAAGGGGGAACAGTTGGTTTGTACATGGCTGACACAAGAGGGAAGGGAGGTGGTTTAAACATCACACAGGTTGAATGTCCAATATTTGTCAGTGATCATGATCAGTGATTGGCAGTCAATGACCACACAAAGCCATACAATACACAATTAATGGTGCTCCATTGATCTGCATTATTTAATTCCTTTTTAGATCCAGTTAAGAAGCTTTGGTAGTCATACAAATCAGGGATGTTGCACAATTGATTTTTTATAAACTTATTTTTAGACCTTGCTCATATTTTTATTTCATGTTTGTGTAGACTTTCCCCAGCTTGTTCCTAGCCTCAAGTCAATCAAACCGCCAATCCTAGGTTTAGGGGACACCTGACTCTACCTGCTGATCCTCACCTGCCCCCATAATGGCTAAAACAGCTGAGCAAACAATACTCAAATATAAGTAAATAGTGTGTTTGTTGTTGGTTGTTTTCAACAATGGATTTGGTGAGCTAGTGAGTATTTACAACAGTATGACAGTGTAAGTGACTCAGTGATATGTTAATTAATGGATATGTACGGTGCAGATGAATAAGCTATAGCAGGCTTTGACTATACAGGAAATACTTGTAAGTTAGTGATCAGTTTATTGTAGGTTTTGATCTTTTCATGGGATTAGTTGACAATACGAAAAATACAGAATATCACCTGATTTATCCTATAGCTAAATGCTTTAGCTGAATTCTCTCTCTGTATCTACCTCTGATAATATAAAACAATTTTTTTTTTAAAGATCAAAGGAAATAACTGCCCTGTATTTACGCTCAGAGCTAGGCTTTAATGCAGTCAGTTCTAGTGCAGTCTGTTGTCATTACTGGAATTGGCTGGCTACTGTCATTCTCTCCTCTCCTTCTTTCTCCTTCTGCCAGATAGGGACGAGGGTTGGAACCAGCCTGAAGCTGGAGTGATGATTGATGACACGCCTCCTCTGGTGCACACTTCCCTGCTGACGCACTGCCACACTTTTCAGCACTAATTGGGCAACCCTGCAAACTCCCCTCCCAGAATATGTGGGGTCTGGGTCGAAGCAAACCACCCACTCAGAGAAGTGTCTGCGATATACTGTTCTGATAAAGCACTGCCCACAAGCCACCTAGCATGTCAGCAACACACCGTGGTCCTGTGTACTGTGTACTGCACGTTTGCCATACACTAAGGCGGGCACCACGGGCCATAAATATTGACAGAAGATAAGAACCTATGAGTATAATTTTGGAACAGTGGAACTATTTATATCGTCCCGCAAAAATGCACCTACAGAATACATTATGATAGGGACTCCAAACAATGTCAAGGCAATGCAATCCAGACAACAGCCACTTGATATTCCCCGGGACTGTGTTGTGGGCCAAGGTGCTATCTGGGGCTCACATTGTTTGTTTCTCCTGACTTCATCGAGGGTGACTTACATAACCTATGATATGTGTATAATGCATTTATGAAGATGGATATTAACTGACACAACTTAGATTAAGTGTCTCGCTCAAGGACACATCAGCAATATCCTCTGCGCCTGCATTTGAACTGACAACCTCAGGATCATTAATCCATTTAGAGCTTGGAGGGTTACAGCAGAGTAAACAGAAGGCCAGTGTCCTTTAGAACTGTTTGCTAAACAGCACAGCATGTTCAGATCATGAATTCATCCACAATGTTCTGTAATGCAGGCCCAGGCAATTACTAAGCTTGCAAACCATATGGTTGGGAAGACATCTAATAACAGTCTGCTGTATGTTCACTGGTTTTCAATGAAGGGCAAAGGTTCAGCTTATGGGTTGAGAAATTGTTGGTGCGCACTGAGGCATGACTGATCTGTGCAATTGGTGAGCACAAAGGGTATTATGTAAAAATCCTTCCTGAATAAATATACATGATGTGCCTCTAAATCTGATTATGATATTGAAACTAGTCGAAAGAACCATTACTGTCATTTTGCTCTCCACAAATTCAATCTCTTGCCTGCTTTATCAGCAAAATTTTGTTGTTGTTGTTTTTTTTTACCTTTTCTATTTCATTTTCTCTCTTGCCATTTTTTCTTCTTGTCATTATTCTCCTCCTTTAATCTGCTGCATGTATCCCCACGTAATTGTTAATGTTTAAGTGTCTCTTTGGTCCCCAGACTGTATAATAGGACCCGCCACTTCCTCAGTGGCAGAGTAAACCAGGAAAGGCTTCAGCGTGTCAGGAGAAAATCATAAGAATGTATACTGAGGAGGAGGTGGAGATGATATGGACAGAAGCCTTTGAATTTATTCTCCGACTGGCTTAAGCAGGCACTTCTGAGGACAAACTCACAACTTTAGGTAGCTGCCTTGCCTTAGACAGGCTTGCTAGTTGATTAGCGGTTTCTAAAACCATTTATGTAAGCTTACAGCGTGCATTCTTCTTATTCCGCTTTTAATCTCTACAAAGGAAAGGCTGCATGAATTATTCATGCAGCTGTATACACTATCCACCCTATTATTAACTGTGAGATAAAAAAAAATATAACTATCTGTGGAATAATTTAGTCGGCAAAGCAGCAGCTGAGTTGACACACAAGAAGTGCACATTCAAGCTGATCGTGGAAAATAAAAATTAATTTGGCGGAACTGGCAAATATCCATATGAAGTGCTCTGAACATTCACTCACAACGATGGTTTCCTTGCTGTCAGCTGAGCTTCCGTTGTCCGGTAATTACCGGGAAAGAAATGGCGAGGACCTAAAAGTTTCCGGTCAGAATGACCAGTGAAAATAATTCCCTCTCCATTATTTGAGTTGTGTTCAAATAGGCTACAGTGATTTTTCATTTTGTTCTATTAAAACAATGAACAATCATGTTTTTTCATTTTTTTAAATGACTGTAGATGTAGATGCGATAAAGGACAAAACTACATGTTGCTCTCTCTCTTGCAAATTACTTTATAAAACCAAGGAGCGGCCGGTCTAACGTAAATTAAGCCAAGAAATTGCCAGCGAGGACGAGTCGGCACCAGCTACAGCCCCTCTCATTAATGTCCCAAACACACATCGAGATGCCCTCCCTATGATGACAGCCCTCCGCGGTTACGGAGGCTTGAATATCTCAACAGCCTGCGAGGTGCTTATTAGGGATTACAGTGAAATCTATCCGGAGTGGGTCAAACTGGCCAAGGCAGCCTGCGTGATTCCCGTCTCCAGTGTGCCAGCAGAGAGAGGCTTCTCCCTGCAGAACCGCATTAAAACAGGGCAGCGAAGTGGCCTTGGGGAAGGCAGACTGGCTTATGCGCATCGCAAGATGCAGAAAAACACTTTCAAGTCGGCACTTTATAATTTTTTGAGTCCAGTCTGTTTGTATTGTAGTTTGTATTGTTTTATTTCCTCTGCCTAGCAAATGGAAAATAGGCCTGTTTTCATTCAGATCGGCACAATGTTATGTGCATTGATATGCACACACTGACGCACACACACAAACACACACGGTGGATGCAGGAAAAAACGGAGATGAGACGTACAGGAGGATCTGACAGCTACGCTCGTTATTGTAAGTGCAACGATAAGTCCAATAAGTTCTTTATCAAACCGTATGACTGTGTGTCCCAGCCCAGGCCAGGATAGGAAATTAACTAACTATGTAAACTGTTTTTATGTTTAACGTATTCCGACTTATTCAAAAGACGGAGCTTTAAGAGTTCCTCTCTTTTTCTTTTAAAGGATACATTTTTGTAAGAGCTACACTGAAGTTGGCAGTGTGATAAATGCAAGTTATTTCAATTGATATTCTGTAATATTTCAATCTGCATGTGCTAAAAAGGCACATAAGTTCCTGTAGATGGCAATACACATTCTCCTTTTTTTGCCAAATAAATGAAGAGCATGCTGAAATCATCATTGTCTTCACTATTGCTGTATCAAAATCTCACCTAGCTTTCCTCAGAGATGGTCCCAATAATGTGCTTAAAGTCCAGTCAAATTCAGTTTGTGCATGATTACATTATATAACTATATAATTATTTAATACTGTATCCTACATTGTGGATAATTAAGCTATATATCATATGCTGAAGTATATTTCTGGAGTGTTAAAGATTAAAAGAAAAAAATAACAAGAACCGTACAGAACCGAAAACCGTGACCCAAAAAACCGCGATACGAACCAAACCGTGGGTTTTGTGAACCGTACCACCCCTAATAGATACGTAAGAAAACTCAATCAAACTATTTGATTATGTTTTTTATTTGTTCCACTCATAGTAATGCACAACTTCAAAAAAAAAGTTAAAAAAGCGATTCACAATTGCAAACACAACTCTATTTAAACATTCTATGACCAAACTGGAGCAGGGAGAAGAAAGATCTTCACAAATATATTTGTAATACTACAAAGATGGTTATTTACATAAGCAATTATTCTTTTCTAAAGAGTTTTAAATCAAAGCATATTGGACTCCTACACAAAACAAGGTTTTCCTAGATACATACGGTAATTACATAGACAAAGTCGAAACACTTTTCTTGAGTAAAGGGAATTGCTTCCTTCCTGGATGACTGTATTATGTATCTGACATCTAACTCTTATCTCTTAATTTATTGTCCTTTCTCATGTTAGACTATTGAATTCTTAGATATGTCCTAACTTAATCTTTTGCAAGACTACACAATTACTGTGCTGAAAAAAAATCTAATAGGCAAGTGTAATTTGAATGCACGTGATGTCAACACATAATATTTCTTAGTGGAAAGGCGCCTTGTTTCGAGTTCAGTGGACATAATGATGTCAGTTCTTTCTGTTGTTTCCCAATTTTATATTCCCACTCTTTGTAAAAACAGAATGTTTACCTTAGAGAAATGGTGCACTGCAGTGCTGGGTAATTCAATTGTTTTGATTTTGTCTCCTGGCCAATATGAGTCGTAGTAATAAGTCTTTAATAAATATGGTTTCATTTTAACCAGTACTGTTGTAGAGGACTATACTAAATATTCAGAGTCACATAATTGATTATATCTAGTAGAGATGCACCGATTACAACTTTCTAGGTCGATTCCGATTTCCGATTTTTCATTGAGTTTGACCTGCCGATTTTAGCCGATTCCGATTTCATTTTTTCTAACCACTTTACAGCACACACAAATATTTATTTTTTATCTTTTCTTTAATAGAACATTTTGCATAGAACATAAAAACATTTTTGAACAGATAATCAATCTACAGCTATAAAATAGAACTATATAAAATTCCTCCTGGTGTGGGAAAGTCACACACATCTGAAGTGCAATGTTATGGAAGAACCATTTCTTTCTTTTCACATCCTATATCCAACTAGAGTGCATTGGTACAAAAGGCTGTCTATAAGCAGTGATCGTTAGAGAGCATGTTGGAGAATAGCGCGGGCACGCGCTTCGCACCGCGAGCGGGCATCCTGCAGAAAAGGGAGAGAAAGGAAAAAGATACTGTCGCTGTCCGGAGGATAACTAGCCAGTGGAGATGGCGTGTGAGAACTGTAAGTGGTATAACTTATGTTGTCAGTTCATTATTAGCTGGTGATTTCGTTGTTTGTGTTCTTCACCTGCTAGTTAGGTTGCACGTGGCTGTTGATTCGATATAATGGCGATTGTTGAACACCCTTGCTCACGTTTGTATTTTATGTACATTATTTACATGCTACAGTAGTTACACTGCATTAAGATAATGTAATTAATAGTGGGTTTATTGTTATTATTTGCTAGCCTATATATAATGCCTATGCATTGTGTGTGGCAGCCTTTACAATGTTATTTATTTACAGCATTTGACCTGCATAAAATAGGCATATGTCAGACTGACCATCCGGTCGCCGGTCATGGCCGACCACGTGAAAATCGGCCAATTCCGGTCACCAGCCGGTCAATCAGTGCATCTCTAAAATCTAGGCGAGTTTGAGGAAACACTACGCTGTATTAGGGCTGGGCGATAAAACAATCTTGAAACGGGATTGCAATAAAATTCAGGTCAATAACGATGATAAACTTTGGACATATTTAACCGATAACACAACTGACAGAATCTGTCTTTTCAGCTTGGATGCCAGACATGCCCATTTCCTATTGTGAGCGTTTCAGTTGCTGGTGTTGTGTCCAAGTGTGTTCACCCCCGTCGAATAGCGTTTCCCCTTGTTATATTGTGATGAATATCAATAAAAATCGATCAAAATGGGAAAATATATCGTGGTCACATTTAGAAGATTAACACAACATGTTGTCTATATCGCCCAGCCCTACGCTGTATGTATTGTACAAACTCCTTTCTCTTGCGCAGTGACTTTATTGGCATCCTTGGGTTGAACCACATTTGGTCCTTCAAGAGCTCTTAGACTCTTTATTTTTAGACTCTAATTTATGTGACTTATTAAACTACAACATGCTATGATGCACCACCCCCTTCCCTCCAACATTGTGTTTGCAACTCTTGTACAGCGTCTCTGCAGGTTGTATTTCATCATCATCTAATTTATTTCCACTCTTAAACTGAATGTGTTTATTACAGATTCAGTTTTTCTGACATAGGCTAATTTATTACGCATGCAAAAACCTGTCTTACTTTTGTATACCAGTTTATTCTGCATCGAATTTTAATCAAGCACTGTCACTCTTTGTGTGTCATTAAAATACCTTAATGAGTCTTGATATCACCGCTCAGACCTTATAATTTCTTTCAGTCAACGTCACTGCTCTTGTTGTTGGGACAAGCGAGGAAGCCTTGGTTTTGTTTCGATGTTAAACACATCTGTTTCTAGAGCTTCTTTCTTACAATGATCTGTACTACACTACCTGGAAATATTCATCACAGGAATGCACAAAATGATCTTCCCCCACAGTCCTTACAATCAAATCAAACATTGCCGCTCCATCAAGGTGAATCCCCAAGGAACAAAATACCCAGCCAATACTGTTGAGTGAAATCAGAAAAATCTGTGGCTCCCACAGAGAGTATAAACCTTATCATCGTTGAAGGACCACACTGGCCTGTCAAGGAGAATATGGGAAATTATCAGGTGGTTGTTTTACATGTCAACACATCTAACCAAAAAATTGGAAAATGAGCCAAAATTCATTGTGAAAGCAGTAATTTCCAGGAGTGCAACTGTTTCAAGAAACACCTCCCACCCCTGCACTTTTGTGTTGTGTTACGCTGGCATCAGCATCAACACAACATAATAAAGCATCTGGCTCAGATATTCCCTTAGTGAGCCACTGAAGTCATCCAGCATAGCACCTGTTTCCACATGTAGTCTTGCCCGTGATGGCAGATATGGAGCACAACAGCAAAAACGAACCTCACAAACACCGCACTGCAGATTTTTCTTTTGAACTTGTTGAATGGCCCTGAGGTGGCCATGAAAACAAAGATGACAGGATTATCCTCTCCAGGCTTAGAAAAGACTACCCATTAGCGACTGCACTGGCAAAATCGAGGGTAAATATTTTTAAATGAAAGTGACACTCACACAGTACAGAGAGGAAGGCAGCGGGGGCATTGTGTCGGCATCAAAGACAGTGCCTGGATTGAGGTTTGCAGAAGAAAGATATGGCCTATACACTTCCACATAAGACCACTGGCTGTTTTAAAGACTGCAGTAAGTACTGTAGGAACGAACTCAAAACTTGATTGCATGACTGAGGGGAGTTCTATTGTGGCACCTGACTGTGTCTCTTAAAATACAGTAAGATGAGACGGTGTGTTAAATCCAGCAATTGGCATTCACATTTTAACATGACAGCGGTATGGTAGCTACATACACTGTATTATCTCATTTGTAGCTCCAAGGGCTGGATGCTAATTAGCTCAGGGCTGTAATCCCCCTTTCATAATGCTATGTATAATAAGGAGGAGAAACAGAGCCTGGCATCACCTAGAACCTAGTAGAGGTTAATTCCATGTTGTTCTGTAAAGCTTGCATGTAAGTTTGATGGAGTTAAAGAGGATAGTTAAAATATCTCCAGAGAGAAATACTATCCAAAAGCTTCTGAATTAGTAGCATAGCTTTTAATGCTGCCAAGTTCATACTCCGTGGGTTTCAGATACCAGTAGAAGAGCAATGTAGTTAATTCTGCTGCTAAAAACTGGGCTAGAGCTTTGAATTGCTGGTTGGGTGTCTCTTTGCAGATTTGCAGAAAATAGAGATGACAGTCAATACTTCTTTCTTAATTTAGATTATTTCCTGGATTGACCGTTGAAAACACTGACACGGTAATTATAAAGATTCCTTAGTAGTGAAATGTGACTCATAAGAGACGCTGATATTTTTTGAATCAGAGGAACTACAGCAACCAGAAAGATTTGCATGATTGAATTTGTGCTCTGTTGGAACCTAACAGTTATGATCAAGACTATTCTGTGAGGCCTGAAGCTTCCCCTGAGGCCAAAGAGCGGCCTGTAGGGAAGTCACCAGCCTGTGACCCCTCACTCCTAACAAAGGAGTCTCCAAAATGGAGATGGTACCTCCAAGACATGAGGAAAATGGCAGACTGGTGGAGGGCTTGAGAACTGCAACGACGAATTCTCACACCTTCGTTGAGTTCGGGATTTCTGATTGGCCGCGGCTCCTTGAACGCACCACTCGCCGCCAGCAGGCGGCGGAGGGGAGATAAAAGTAGCCGGAGGTCACTGCCCGGGGCTCTTCGTGGTTTCTTCGCCGTAAGAAGACACATCGTTCAGCGCTGTTCGAGAATCAACATCGTATCATTCGCTGGTCGAGTGAGACGTTTGTATTGTTCGTGATACAAAAGGGTCCTGGTGAATACGAAGCCCGTATTACACCAAATCTGCAGAGGGGTAAATCAGCCCCGTCTCAAGGAAGAAGAGACAACGCGTTTTTCTTGCAAGTCGACTGGACCGTGTTTCCGCGCCACTGCCCTGGACGGTACAGGTCGTTAATCTCTGGCGAGAGTTAACTCAGTTTTGTTCACCGGAAAGTCCGCCGGATAAGCAACCGACTGTACACCAAAAAGTAAGAGGCTTTTATAGTTCTGGGCAGATTTAAGAACAAGGGTGTTTATTAATGAGTAAAAGGTATTGCTATTTTGTTTACCATTAATGTGTGATCGGACCGCTGCGTCCTATGTGCTGTTGTGAAGAATATCACTGATCCAGATATTGTTGAAAGTTGTGTTGAACTGTAGCTGATAACTCCCGCCGAGGAGGAATTACTGTACAAGCTGAGTCAGCTGCACGCTCGTAGAGTGTGCCGGGGAATAAATGCTCTTTACCGTTAAACAAACCTCAGATTCTGCTATAACGCCAGGTTAAGTTAGAATCTCGAGTAAAACGAAGAGAGCGGTTAGTCCCATTACCCCAGAGATCAAGGTTTTAAGTGTTTGTTTCCATAAATCGTGTTTTCCCTCCTTTTCTCTCTCTCTCTCTCTCTTTTCACTCTCACACACACACTCACACACACACACATACAAGCTAGCCACGTAGCTCCCGAGCTAACGCTGCTAGCTTAACCACGTGTAGCTTGTATAGAGCTAACGCTTGACTTATTAGCATAAACGTGAGCGTTGCCTAGCAACCCCGCCCTTCGGCTTCTTCAGCCCCTGGTGCACCCAGCACCACTATCGCCCTCTTGAGGCTAAATAGTTACGTGCAGCTCACCGGAGTAGCCATTTTAGTAGTCTTGTGTTAGACTACATTTCGACACCGCCCCCTCCACTGTCACTCACCCTCACACACACACACACACACACACACACACACACACACACACACACGCTACACAGACACAGACGTGTCCATGCTGTTTTTGTTTTGCTTTGTTTTTTATTGTGATGTTTTTTATTTTATTGTGACACCGCCCCCTCCACTGTCACTCACCCTCACACACACACACACACACACACACACACACACACACACACACACACACACACACACACACACGCTACACAGACACAGACGTGTCCATGCTGTTTTGTTTTGCTTTGTTTTTTATTGTGATATTGTAAAAGGGTATATAAGTTTATTATTGAAGGATTGCTGATTGGCTACTGATAATTGTGACGTTAATAAATCTTATTATACTTAAATAGCAGTTGCTTGTGATTATTTGTGTACTTATTGTAATAACTGCTGGCTGGACGGGTCTGTGCTTGAAATCACCCCTTCCTTTGAACCCTTTTAAAGGATTTTAACAGAAATGAGACTGTTCCACAGTTTGATTATTGGTCCCTGACTTACAGGGTGGTGCCCCGTTTTGATTGTTTGTCGATTTGAAGTTATTAAGAACCATATTCATAACTTTATTAATATTGATAAAAATATTTGATAATTTGCTAATGATCAAATCTGTACCCTACAAGAGTATCCTACAGCTCATTCAAAGATAGTGTAATGAAGGGATATCACTTTTATTTTATAATAAAGATTTCACTGTTTCCCTGTCACAAAAGGGTAAAAACAAAACAAAACATCGGTATCAGTATAGGGCATATAGACTATATATATCTACCAGATTTAAACATAGGTATCGGTCCAGAATTTCACAATCGGTGCATCCCTAGTTTGATGGTTATGTGAGGTTGGACATATCATGCTCAACATGTAGTGGACAGCATGCAAGCCAGCTTTACTGTTCCTAACTCTGAAATCATGGTTCCTCAGAGAGGAATGCATGTTTCTAGTGTAAAACCAAGAAACAAGACTAATGTTGAATTTCATTGAAATACCCTCTACAAGAGCTGAAATCCCTTTGGATTGTTTTAACTCACAGAAGGGCCTGGCTAAGACAGTGTCAACACTTCTGATTTATTACTCCTTTGGGATCAAACTAATGTTTACCTGTAGTCTCTGCAGCCTCAAACCATGATCACACATAAGATCTTGCATTGAAGATAATGACATCAACCACTCTATCCTAAGGGAATATCTCCCATGATAACGATACAGTCTCACTTCTGTATAGTAACACTCTTTGGAAATAGGCTTAAAACATTCAGCAACACATTGTCTCGATGAAATATATATGGAGATTTTGGTCAATCAAAATTGCATGACAGGTTCACCTTCTAAACTAAACAGAGCTGAATGAGGGGGGATATATTCCTATGATGAGGCTATGCCTCCTGCAGAGATTCCGAGCAGGAAATTTCACGTTTCCCAGAAGCTTACTAAAGGTTGAGGTGTTTCTCATGCTCAGCATACTAAGTAAAGTATACCACCCATACGCCTGCACTATTTGTTTCAAAGCTTCAACATCACACAGGCTTCAAACTCTGATGTCAGCAAAAAAAATTATAACCTGCTGACATGAGAGGTATAATAAGACTTGGTATACTAGGCTCAACTGAGGAGGCCCAGATGAGATTACGCAATGTTGTCAGAGTAGCACAACTAATTATCATGAAACGCAAGGAGATGCTAACTGATTGATTAAGGATTTTAATTGAAGGGGCTCTGAGGAATCGTTTCAGCTCTCTGTGATGAAAGACCGGAAGTCTTGGCATATGATTTTAGAGCAAACAAGGCTGTACGCTGTGCAACAACAAAAGAGCTGGTAATAAGAAATTTACTCTGGAATGGCTGTCAGAGAGAGTAGCTTAATCTTCTAAACAAAAAGGCAATATATAAAACCGTGTTATTTGTAATACAGCCCATTGAAAATTAGAGATGCACCGATTACAATTTTCTAGGCTGATTCCGATTTATCATCGAGTTTGACCTGCCGATACCGATTTTAGCCGATTCCATTTTTTCTAACCACTTTACAGCACACGCAAATATTTATTTTCTATCTCTTCTTTAATAGAACATTTGACATTTCGCATAGGACATAGAAATTTTTTTTAACAGATAATCAATCCCTATAAAATAGAACTATATACCGTAAATTACTCCTAAATTAAATCTAAAGTGCAATATTATGGAAGAACCATTTCCTTCTTTTCACATCCAATATCCAACTATTAGCAAACTAAACTTCTGTATGAAAATGCCCGAGTGCATTTGTACAAAAGGCCGTCTATAAGCAGTGATTGTTAGAGCGCATGTCGGAGAATAGCGCGGACACGAGCTTCACACCGCTAGTGGGTTTATTGTTATTATTTGCTAGCCTACATATAATTCCTATGCATTGTGTATGGTAGCCTTTACAATGATATTTATTTACAGCATTTGACCGGCATAAAATCGGCATACGTCAGACTGACCGGCCGGTCGCCGGTCATTGCCGATCACATGAAAATCAGACAATTCCGGTCAGCAGCCGGTCAATCGGTGCATCTCTATAATGAAAATCAATGTTGACTATCTGCTTATTAAGCAGTCTGTTAAAGACTCACACACACACTCAACACTTGACTGAAAGTATCCACACTGTTGTAGTGATTACATTTGTAAATAATAAGTGGACAAATCACGGCACAATGCTTAATTTAAATAGTAAACTGTTTCCGAGCCAAACTTTCATTCACATGTTCTGAAAAAATCAGTTTTAAGTAACTTCACTTTAAAATTGCCCAAAAGATAACCTGTTATTGCCTCTCCAGTCACTCTCTGTCAAGTTTAATTTTAAGGCTTACAGCTTTCTCACAAAACACAAACACTCCTCTGAGATTTTAGTGTGGAATTATTGCAATTACGTGGATGCTCACAGCAGGGTACGGGTAAAGGCTCCATTTTCCATCCCAAATCATTTTCCCTATCCCATATAATTGTAGTGATTATACAAATATTAGAAAGATGCTTTAAAACCTAGCATTGCATCTATTTTCCTCAAAGGATTTACCTTGGGAAAGCATTTCCATTTAGGCTTTAATTTACCGGGGCACTCAATCACTTTAGTGCTAATTGAAATATATTAGAAATAGAAATGCTTAATTTTTAGAAGGTACAATGGATCGACTTGCCTGACAAATTAAGATTATAAATGTAATCCATTTGGAAATGGTTTACAGTGTGCAAATTTGGCTCTAATGTATGTATGTTAGCCCTATTGCACAGTTACAACATGAGGCCACAAATCCTGGCATATAAATAAAAAGCATCCTAGAATGCGTTATTTAGGTAGCCAGAAAAAAACACTAGTTTGGATTTTCTGTTTATGTATTTTAAAAAGAGATGAGTGCACCTTAATCTGAATGTCAAACCCAGGCTCATTTGTAAATCATAACAAGCATTTGATTTATCTCATGAGTAGTGTCGTTTTATAATGATTGAATATATATATTCCATCATTGATATATATATATATATCACTTGACAGAAAAGACTGAAAAAGGAACACATGCATATTTGAGATCTCATTTGAGAGATTAGGCTGCTTTCAGCAACAAGCTGAATCAAACATTTTAAAACAAGTCATGACAGTCTCTGAGTTTCAAGTGGATGCTGTGGAGGAGGTTAACTGGAGGTCTTAAAGGCAGCTGCTATGAAAGCCTTTTTAGCCACTGCTGTAGCATGTCACTTTATTGGCAAATTTCCATTTACTAAAACACATCTATTGCAAATACAGTATATGCCAGAGTAATTAATCTGGGGAATACTTTAGTATAGCCAGCTTCCCTTAGGCAACAGGACATGGACCCACAATATGTCTGCTTTCTACAGTTTAGAAGTAAAGGTCACATTTTTTGACATAAGACAGTATGAGTTTCTTGCCGTTAGTTATATCTGTGCCTGGATGACTCCATTTGGGAGCCCCTCTCTAACAACAGCCCCTCCCCCATGTCCATGGTTTTTGCATCATGATATTGTCTATTGAATAGCCAAAAAATTAGGTCAAATTACTTGCCTAACACTTGATCCTTGAGATACGGGGACCATGATGAGCATAAGGACTGTGAAAGAAAGCAACATTGTGCTGACAGCAACACTGATCGCATTGAACATGTGGTGCAGCAAACAAGCAGGCAAGGGGATTTTGGCATTTAATTAACAGTGACGGACTCATGTGTGCCCACAGATGTGTCAGAAACCAGGTTTTTCCCCAAATGAGTGCATGGAACTGCAGATGTTTGGCAGCTAACCGATGTGCACACTATATCTCCAACCAAGCTGTTGGAGATGAAGTAGCCTTGCTTATACTTTTAAACAGAACTGGCTGAGGCCTAATTAAAAAAAATTATGAAATGCAGAAAGTGGAGAGGGTGCTTCTCAGCCATGGTTATTGTCTGTGTTAAGGAGATAGTCAACAATTCCTTCTTTAAATTGTGTCTTGGAGTTTGAACAGTCAGTTAATATTCCTCCATTCCGTCTTACCAGCATCTGCTTTGGTGTGGGAACGCCAAGCCATTTAAACTAGATGTTGTCTTTGGCACAAGTGCTTATAGTAAATGTCAAGACCTTTCAGAGCCATAATAATGACACAGTTGAGGAAAATGATACATGGCACTGTTTTTGTCCTGGATAAGGCTGGAAAACGCAGCTCCAGTACAATCATGTACAGCCAGAAAAGATTTCCATCAACTGGTCTGTTGACACCAGGCAATGATTTTAGATTTATACGAATACCAGACTTTCAAACTAGTGACAGGTCAATTTTGCACCATTACAGAGACTATGGCCTGTGGTGCAGGCCTGACTCTGTGGCTGGGGGCCAACTGTCAAACTAAATGACAAAAATAAGCTTGGATCATTGTCTTATTCTTGGTGTACAGCCTCACTTCCATTTATTTCCTTGGTTCATATTTTCTGCCTTTAAAACATGTTAAATGTAGCTTTTACAGCCCAATCAGGCCACTTTTTGTCTAGCGCTCACCCTAATATACATATTTTATTGGGAAAATAGAAAATATCGAGATAAAAGGACAGACATACTTTAAGAATAGTAGTGCAAATTACAAGTGTATGGGAGCAGCCAATGCTTTAAGCTAGGTTTATGTTGTTTCCAGCGTGAAGGCTCCGCAGGTTGTCGCTGCGCGTGGTCGCCGCTGTGCTTTCAGTTTACATCACTACAGTACAAATATCTATATGATTCATCATGTACAGACCACAGGAAGTCAAACAGCCTTAAATATGTGGTCAGAGAGGGACACCACACTGGGAAAAGAAAAAGGATTTTGCTGGAGAATGTGGGAAAACATGAGAGATCACTTCGTCAAAGGCCTAATGGAAGGAGTGTTTCTTAACAGTTACAGGCAGATAGTCATTTCGATTTGGAGATGAACGTGTTTCGGAGAATACTGCAACAAACAATGAGTTAAGCATAAACATCTCTTACGTCATCTACGGAGGGCCGTGCCACGGAGGACCAAAGTATGAACAAAGCTTAAGATTTCAGTTTGCCCGGACTAAATTCACAGGCACTCACTCTTTGCTGTTGATTACAGCTGCTTATCCATGTGGAAAAGGCTGTATGTTTCCATCCACACGTTTTTATGCAAATTAAGTGATACCGAATAAAAAATGCCTTATGGAAACAGTAAAATTCGATTGAATTTCATGGATATCAATTCAAAGTTTAGGCTATACGTTCGGGATCATCGGATTTTCTCTTGATCGATATATACAGCTTATGTGATTAACGCCGTATTGCCGAATAAATAATGAATTGCGATTAAGTTTTAGGTCATTTTATGGTTAAACAGACGCACCTGTCCGGATCAGAAGTGGTGAAGACCACACGCCCAATGCGCACTGCCGGGAGCACCAACCCAAATGTCCCTTGTGATGCAACAATCGTCTACTACAGACTGAAGGAATACGATTGATAGCCAGCCCTTTCTATTGACAAAATCCCTGCAGCCTTCAGCAGGGGGTCTAATCGGGACGTGAGTCCCGTCTATTGCACCATACACCTGTGGCACAAGGTGCGCTCTATAGTTACGCCATACCTGCCAACACTGAAATGTACAGCTATATTTTGATTTCTTTGCGGGAACACCGCCTTCACCTGCCATTTTTATCGGCTCGATTTTGGGTCTGAACTTTCTGCGAAGCTTGCGCAGAGATCAACTGCGCAACTGGGTTATAGGTTGCCAGGTTGAGGTGACAAACGGATTGAAAATTGTATATGGTGTGTGGATTGTGTGAATAGGATGTGTTTCTTACAAGATCTGGCAACTGGTCAATATTAGACAAACATTGGTCCGATTATTTATAAAGGAGTTTAGGCCATGCAAATTACGGGCGTTTCCTGGGAGGGGTCCGGGAGATAGGGCTAAAAAGCGGGAAAAACCTGGGAAAAACACGAGGGTTGGCAGGTATGCGTCACGCAGCGAGATCTCATGCGCCTCATCCACTCCAGGTAGGTACATACCTTTGCATCATCCTCAGTCGTATGGCACTGCACACTATGGTCTTGCTGACCCAAACGTTTCGACTACCACTCTGTACTCTGCGCATTTAGCCAGTTTGTGGAGCGCAATGACTATACGCTTCTCGGTTGGAACTGGACGGCCATAGCTTATCTGGGTCAAGGGACGGGCCAGTAAAATTACACAACAGGTCACATACGAAAATGCTTCAACCAAAGAGTTTCTATGAAGTGTCTCTAAACCACAATCTTCCAGAAATGTTTGGAGCGCTCTCGTACCCACACCACAGGCCGCCTCCATTGTTGTCGGGCATTTACGTGCATCTGCATCATCATAGCAATGTGTTGATAGTGTTGAGGAGGGCTGCGCCGCAGGGAGCGTGCTACGGAAACCCTGAAGGAAGATTTGGCGAATGCAAAATGTATGTACGCTATACTGAAGAGGGGGAGAAAAACAATCAATTTTTTGAAAATATGAATCGATTTGACTTACCAACTCAATTTTTAAATCAAATCGATTTTTTTCCCAGCCCTATATGTAACTAGGGCTTGGCGATATGGAGAAAATCAGATATCACGATATTCTTCAGCAAATACCTCGATATCAATATTGCGGCAATATTCTAGGGTTGACAATTGGTGCTTTCACAAAATATCTTCAAACTTTTTAGATAAATAATCATCAGTAATGTGGACATGTCTAAGTGGGAAAAAGGCAAATAATAGAACAGCTAGAACAGTCTGGTAAGTTCAGAAAAGTACATCACTTTACTGTAATGCAGCCTTTAAAACCAGTTAAAGACAACACTTATGTCATTCACGATATTACGATATCCAAAATCTAAGACGATATTTAGTGTCATATCACGATATCGATATAATATTGATATATTGCCCAGCCCTACATGTGACGTCATTACGCACAGGTTTTTATTCGCTTTAAAGCCATTGGATGGAAACACACTTTCACCGTCTTTATTCTCATGAGTTTTTTTTACCGAACTTCAGATAATTCGATTGACAAGTGGATGGAAACTTAGCTACTGACACTGTTTGTATCCTAATTCATAGCCAGATGAGTCATTCACTGGGCTGAGTCAATGTTTATTCAACTGAATCCAATGACAGGAAACCTGCAAAAGGATTGGGAACAAAGGGTGTGTAGCTCCTCCAAAACAATGTGCTATATGGAAGCTCATAGAATTCCATTATGTAACAAAATGCAGCATACAGCGCATAACTTGAATGCACTCATGTAAGACACTGTGGAAGCAGCAGCATGACTCATTTCAAATTAAGGGCCTTTGTTAGAGGCTGAAAGTGGCTGAGCTTTTAAGTAATCAAAAAAGATTAAAAGGGTGATGATACACATGCGGACCATTCCTCATCTTCAAGAAGCTCAAATCATTTAATTGATGTGGACCCACTGTCCAACATGAATCAGGGCAGCAGTAATGCAGTGCTAAGAATTAAAGAGGTGGGGGAAATGAACATATGACAGCGGACGCACCTCTCGGGAGCTACTCCATAATCCAGAGGCAGTGACTAATTGCATGCTTCTGGGTATGTCAGTATTTGAAAATGCGCACATTTTTTAGCCGGCAATCAGCTTTAGGGCACAGCAAAATTGGCCTCTAATAGTCTGGGGTCTTGACAATAGAGAAACTTAACAAACAGGCACTGTTTTCTGCACTGAGTTCCTAAAAAAAATGGTTCATGCTTTGATGCCTGGCTTTCAAGACCAGTGGGAAAAAAAAGAAAGAAGGAAAAAAGACAGAGCCATGATTCCTCATGGTTTTAGAAAATGACTGTACCAAGTAGGTCTTTATCATCACTTTGGTAATGACATTGTTTTGGAACTAGATGCAATCCAGAGAGACAATTAGAGCAGTTTAAGAGGTTTACAATCTCTATTAATGGTTTATTGAGACTATTATTGCCACTGTTCATCATACCCCCAACCGGCACCGTCAGACACCGCCCACCAACAGCCTGGGTCTGTCCGAGGTTTCTCCCTAAAAGGAAGTTTTTCCTCGCCAGTCGCACTAAATGCTTGCTCTTGGGGGAATTACTGGAATTGTTGGGTCTTTGTAAATTATAGAGTGTGGTCTAGACCTACTTTATCTGAGATAACTCTTGTTATTATTTGACACTATAAATAAAATTGAATTGAATTGACTTGAATTAGGTCAAAAGGTGCGAGCGTAGCAAAGTGATAACTTCACAGTGGTGGCTAGTCACGTGAGTGAAAAAAGCCAATAAATGGTTACAGTGAGTGCTGAATAACTCATTAATTAACTGCATAACCTGGCAATCAAAACATCTTTAAAATGTTTGATCTATTCAAGATGGCATTTACTGAGGCAATGACCTGCTTGTGGAGAGTGTTGCCTTATTCAGGGGGTGGGAGGCAACTTGTTTATTGAGCTGATTCATAGCACAGGGATAATCTCTGGTCCAATAAATCATCAGGATTCAGGCAAAGCTTCTGCCACTGATCACAGCCAACCCAGATTGACACCAGGGAATTAGACGCCCTCTCTAAAGAGACAGTCAGAGGTTTAAGTCTCTTTGACAGGACGCCCCTTTAGGCATGGAGGGAACATGGTAAAAATAGTGAGTGCCCCTAAGCTGTTGCCAAGGTAATTCTGGGATGAGCACCAACCCATTTAAACCACCCTCATAGTAGACCCTCATATCCATATAGCCACTTATGATGACCTTATGCCACAGAAACAATTCAGCTCTTCAGCAATCAAGTATGAGACAACAATGACTAAAAGCCAAGCTGAGTGGAACTTTAGACAGTTAGCTTCTCTGTATTCAGGTCCACACCAAGCATCTCTCAGAGAGAACATCCACAGAATTCATATTGAAATGGGGCAGGCCTGCCCCCTCAGAGCCATCACAGCGGATATTTGATATTGGTGGAACAAGATATCAGAGCCCTCCAACGATTTGCATTTTTTTTCTTCTGTTTTGTGTAGTTTTACATTTTCTGAAGAAATAAAACAGACACAGAGATGCTTGCAATTATAGCCTAGAAAGAAAACTGCGAGAGTGGTATATTGAAAAGTATGCATAAAAAGTACTATTGTTATGTAAGCTGTAAGCTATTGTAACAATGTTTTGATGATATGCTGGGAATAGAATATGTTATAAATACAAACTCCTTAGTGCACGGGTCCAAACCACGCCCATGCCCAGTCGATTATGTCCTTAATGGGCAGCTACCTGTGCAGCTGGCATCGCAGCGTACGTGATGGAGGGAAGATGGGGGAGGCTGGAGGCTGGGGGAGGGTGCGCGTCATTGCCATAACTCGATTCTGATAAACATCGACCACAAATACACTCTCCAGCCTCCTTTTAAAAACTGCTACATCACACTGTACATTCGGCAAAACTGACAGGACAGCACTACAGAAAATAGCACGTCGCGCTCTGTTATGTATCTTCAGCTCCTCATTTAGCCCTCATATAGCATTGAAAGCTCAGGGAATCAACGAACATAATGTAATCATATAGCGACAAGCAGCGTCACGCTAATTTGGTTAATTCAAGCGATATCGTCCCACTTGCGAGCGGCTATAAAATCAAACACACCACACAATAATACATTATCTCTGTTAGCTGGTGTGCACAAAGGGAAAGTACGTTGAGAAAACTTTGCCATTACTGTAGTTAACCATCCGCTAATACACTGGTCGCAAGATGAGCGGCGTCCTGCATAGCGGCCGCTGCACTGACCGCCCCCCTGTCAGGCGAAAACAAGGACGGGATGGAGGGAAAATGGCCTATTGTGTGTTTATCACAGGCGCTTGGCGATAACCCCGTTTAAAAAGTAGTTATCATACGTCTTTATAACGATGAACTGGTGTTAAGGAGTGTGTGCGGTCCAGACCTTTGGAGAACTCCGACAGAGAGTGAATGTGAGCGGGAGAAAGTGAAGTTGGTGTTAACGTTAGCTTGTTTTACCTCAGTAGAGCCGTGTCGCCTTGTCTGCTGACCACACTTTCAACCGAGGAATTGTCCACAGTTTGTCCAGCGGGCAAACAGGACGGCAGAAAGCAGCACAGGCTGAGAATTATCGCAGTAAGCCACTGACCAGAGACACAAGCATCCTGCACAGCAATCATTATGTCCATCACAGCTGTATTTTGTTGCCGCTTTCCCAAGTCTTCTTGTTACAACAACAAAAAAGAAGCGAGGAGTTTAACGTTAGCTTAAAAAAAAAGAAAACCTTGACGCGAACGACGCTTTATTTCCACACTTTTCCTCCTCGGAGTCCCGTAAAGAAATGGTCCGCGGTATATTTTCCCAGGTTTGTTTTGCTGGATGTAGAGCCCACTGTGCGGGGAAGTGTTCTCTCCAGTGGCTTGCACACCATCTAGTGAGGAAATGCGATGTAAAATGGGAGCAGACCTAGAAGCAGACAACCCCCAGGCTCTGATCCTGTTGCCATGCGGCCGTTTCCCGGGCAACCCGTTCCCAGTGGCTCGTGATGGAGCAGTAAAACCGGTAGGTATTGATACAACCCAGGAGCAATTAAAGATATCGACTGGAGAACCAAGCCCTATTTATTCCCCGTAACTAAGGAAATGAACAATCTGAGCATTTGATGGAAATGTAGCTTACTGATGGTGACGCAGGCGTAGGCCTATCCCATAGGAAAACTCTGAAAATATACTTTAAAGACAACTAATATTCAAAGGCGATTCATTTTATGTAATCATTTCAATTTGATATGAAATGTAGGCCTAAACAAACAAAGGAAACACAAAATACAATGAAGACATTGAATTATCCCTTTTGGTAAATCTTATAATTAGAGTGATATTTTTAAGCTCTATCACTCACAGACACACACACACACACACACACACACACACACACACACACACACACACACACACACACACTTATAGCCTTACAAAGAGGGATACAAAAAGTTTGTTTTAGAGCAAGTAGCCCATAGCATAATGCTGCTCTAAGCCTTTTGACTTAACCTACATAAAACAGACTGTACAGTAGGCCTACCGCCAGCCGTAACCATGGAAATGACATACATTTCTCTGACGTGACATGTTTTCATGCATGGCTCCTCTGAATTATCGCAGATGACGCATGGCTTGTTATGAACATAACATTAACAAAACTTTCCTGAAAATTTTTCATAGTAACAAAAGAAACTAAATCAAGCAGCATGTGCTTAAGATTTTTAGATTTTAAGATTTTACATAATTATATTTAAAATTGGTACTGTAACCAGTAATCAAGCAACATATTATCCCATGTAACAATTGCATGGTGTTGTTTCAGCGTTTTTATTTGTTGCTTTATTGCTGGTTTTATTTTCCAGTTTTCAGTTCATAGCCTGTATAAAAAGTATCCTATTCTTTTCCTCTGAATTCTATATAACACTCTCTCCCACTGAATTCTTTTTTATTATTATTATTATTATTATTATTATTATTATTATTATTATTATTATTATTTCCCCCCAAGAGGATCAATATAGTTTCATGATATCTTATCTTATCTTATCTCACAGACCACAGAGCCAAGATTGTAGTCTGTGATGTTATCAAGATGCACTGTCTGGAGCTGCTCCATTGAAATTAAATAGTGTGAGTGGCTGTGTACTCCTGTGGACGGTTTGCTTCAGTTTTTACACCAAAACAAGCTTAAGACTATTGCCTTTGGTTTAAATCAGAAAAGGAGTCTGGAACCTCCATGAATTCATTCTGGGTGCTGTGAGAGTTGCCTTTCCATCTATGGTTATTATGTATCTGAGGAGATAAATTGCTTATCACAGTGGTATGAGAGAGTAGGAGTTGGGAAACATTTCTATTTGCAGGCCTGGCAGTGACAGTGAGCCAAGGAGCTGGTTTCCAGAGGTTACATGGGACATTTCACTGTGTTGGAAATGAGTCAACAACCAATGTTCCATGACAAGCAGCATTAAAAGAGGGGGAGTGAAAAGTTCATCTTGTCACAAATACAACTCAAATTTGCATAACTGAAGCTCCTTCTACTGTTAATAGCTGTGATAATACCATCAATACCAACACTTACACTCTGGTTTTGTGACAGTAAGACATTTTCCATCCTTCTCTTGTCAGTCACAACATTGAGTTTGTATTTTTTTTTTTCTGAGCCCTTCAAGTTACCTCAGAAAATGAACCTTCCCATGCATGAAAGCTATAATTACAATGCCTCCATTTAGTGATAGTGCACTGTGCAGAGGGGAAAGAAGACTGGCAGCCCCTAATATTCAACTCGTAATAACCTCAGGAATTATGAACAAGATGAAAGAGATCAGGCACTGGGCAATCACAGCATCTGAGCTGTTTTGAGTAATGGATACCTCAGACATTCCTTCTAATTTCTGCAATTTGCTTTGATAGCGAGAATGAAGTGACACGACAAATAGACCATTTTTCTCAGGACAGCATGTTTCCCCAGTAGATTTATATGTATACTACTTCCCACTGTTATTGGCATCTATAAAAGTGAAGCATAGAAAACCCAAGAAGAATGGCCTGTGTTAGTGTGTGTTAGTGCATAGTAAAACGATCTCCAGCATTAAAACTGCAGTTGTCTTAATTGTATGCTAACGATGTGGCAAAAACCACTGAAGCATATGCTGCCTTATTTTGACTGTTCTGAGTGAATAAGGAGCTTGAACCATAATGCCTTAGCAAAAAACCTTTATTGCTTTTTTCTGTTTTATTGCATATTCTCACATTATTTTGTTTAGGTGAATTTGGCTTTACACGCAACCTCAGTTTATGGGACTAATTTATTAACCTGTGTAATGCATGCCTAATGGAAGCTATTGTTTTCTAAGTGCATGGTCATTTTTCTGTAATAGGGATTTGGTTGGCTATTATGATAATGGATGACATCCTGCAGGGAAGTGTGCCAATCGATCACAACAAACACCCAAATACAAATGCTGAGCAGTTCTTTTAAACGTGCCCCTGCAGCCTGGGTTTACGGGACATAAGATCCGTGAGGAAACCATGTAAGGTAATTTTATTAATGAAATTATTATGAAGCTTGATGTAGAACAGCTTCTCCATATCTTGCAGTACATTGTCATATTTTTACATAGCAAATTGGCATTAATGGCTGGTGTGATTTCTTTCTTTGACAATCTGATCCAAGACAGCAAATCAGTATTTTTAGGTGGAAAACTACTACTTTTCTAGACTTAAACTAAACATATATTAACAATTAATATCAACATTTCTTCACAGAAGTGAAACAGAGAGCATTGAAACCTTTCTACAACTTCTTATCGGCACCCACCCCTGGTCTTGAGGTTGCAGCGCAGTGACTTCCTTTCTGTACTGATGCCTCTGAAAATAAAAAGGTAAAAAGACTCCAGGGGGGGCCACATTCATATAAAAGAAAAATTGAAACACAAGACAATGTCACGCACAGAGGAGAAATAAATTATATTTTGCTGAATAAAAAAGAATAAAGTGTAAGAATTCACTTGCAACAAGATGGTGGCTTGATAAACCTTTGAATTATGGTGTGTGACAGATTTTAAGCTTTCCGGAAGCTGTTGTACCTGTTGATAACTGTCATATGATGGCAGAGAATTACAACAAAAAGCAGATTGAATGCCTGCACCTGCAATTCAGAATCAACACCATCTCAGCTGTGACTTTTAGCTTTCAAAAGACGCTGACCTGACGTTCTAGGAAATACAAAACAAGGCAACCTTGATGTTTTTGCTTTTGCCCTGAGTTCTTCACATAAGAAATTCCATTATGTTATAGTTCAACAACTGCCACTTGTCTGAGTAGAAAGTAATGTATTACATTTCTCAAACTGTACCTTACTGTCAAAGTCCAAATGCACAACATATATATAGTGGACAAAACTCATTTTGAATGAACTATAGAGTTTGATATATGTAGCCCTCCAGCAGTGATTTATTTTCAGCCTCTCCTTTCTTTGCTTTTCCTGCACTGCCCATGTGGGACAAAACCTGCAACACTCATGAGTCATAACTGATTTGTACTTTCGGACAGCCCCTACCACATTTCTTACATGATGGATAGTTCAAAAAGCTCTCCCGAGTCATTAAGTATAGCAAGAAACTGATCTTTTAGCCCCAAGTGTGGCGTTTACTATAAACTTTCTCCAGGATGTGCAGCACAGCCAGACAATTAAAATTAAAAGAGGGAGGGAGGGAAAAGTTCACTCTGCCACAAAATGTATTGAGAATAGGCAGTGCTAAGACATTACTGACATCTTTACATAGTGTAGTTTTTTCTTCTTCTTAATTCTCATGGTTTAAATGTGGAACAGCTGTCTGGAACAGTTGAGTGGCCAGTTGGCTGGATGCAGAGTGGTCCGTGGTGTATCAGATATGCTTTAGGCTACATAATAATGAGACTCTGGGAACCAACAGCGGCGAAAACCACACATGAAACCATCATAAAACTAAACTGATAATTTACTGATCCAAAGCAATCAGATTAGTTATTTATAATAACACGGTACAGCAATTTGTACTTAGACTTGTAATTTACATTAGTCTTAAATAAACAAGAACCACTTTATAATATATAACTGTAAGGCACACAAAAATCGAAGACCTGATGTGATGGAATTATGAAATTACTTATATGGATTAATAGTCAGTCAAATAAAAGGCTAAATGTGGTGGTAAAAAGGAGGTGGTAAAATATGAAACATTGCCAAAGGGCTCTTTCATTTATTTTATTTTAAGATGACACTTACAAGAAACCTTAAGGGGCAGCTTCACCATGTTTATGGATTGTTCCAGAGACTTTGACCGAAGATATCAAGTCAGACCAAAGACTGAATGTAAAGACTGTTGTTGGGTTAGTTAGAAGCTTTGTTTATAGCTGCATTTTTTTATTTTTTAGCCACTTGCGTAGGGCAGTAGAGAAATCTGAAAACACAACACATATTGTGACCCTATAAAGTTGTTAAAACGTATGAGCAAACACCTGCCTATTTACACATCCAGCGAACATGAAGACATGGGCTACGCGAATGTCCGATATGTCCAAAGTCCAATATTCACTCTCATTTTAGCTCTGTTTTAAGTGTCCACCAACTCCTGAAATAATAATCTGACATTTTCTTTCTTCTTTTTCTCCTTTATGTTCACCAGCTAGTCTCTCACTTTGACCATCTGCCCTTTGGTGCTGGGCAGGTAGTGTACAGTGGGTTACAGAGTTTTTTTTTGTTGTTGTTCCAAACAGCTGCCTACTACAGCTGGAAACAAGGTCGACGAGAGTGGACTTTGATCCAAAATACACTGAAAGCCTCCCTAAAGCTGACATGCAATGCAAAATTGGGTGGTAATTCTGTGAAGGTTCGTCACTACAAGCCTCTTTTACATTACACATACTGTATTAATTTGATCCATTGTTACTGTAACAAATATTGATAAGTGCAGCTTAAAAATTTGGCATGGCATGATGACTGAGAGGTGGAGATCTAAATAATTATGTTAAATAAAGAATCTATTTTTTCTATATAACTGTCACCTTTACTCCTCAGGAGACAAACAGTGTTATTCAGTTTTATTCATAATGTCTCACTGAATTTATTGTAATGAGCAAATTTCCTTGTTTGCATAGCAGTGTAAACCATCTAAGAACCTCACTGTGTGGGAAAGAAAGTGTAACGCTGCCTTCCTGCTCCCTAGGTTTTCTTTTTTAAGTTCTGCTCGAAAACCAGCCACAGGCAAAGCAGCAGCTCCTGTTTGTTTTCTTTGATTGTGTAAGTTAGCACGGCAAAGCCCCCCACTGTATGTACCAAAAATGTTGTTATACAGGGTAAATGTTTAGTGTCTTTGCCAAGATTAAACGATTTGAACCGCTGTTTCTTCAAAGAAACCTTAGTACAAGTACAAGTCACGATAAAATCAGTTGCGGTATTCCCTGTGTCAAACACAAGGTATTTAACACAATGTTGATACAAAGGGGCCATACTGTAACAAACCAGTTTTTCGGTTTGATTTATGTCCTGGTGAAAAAAACAAATCTTGTTGTAGATAGAAAAGTCTCTTATACAGAACAACGTTTTCTCTAAGCAATGAGCAAGAAAGTGCACCAGTTGTGCTTTGTAGGTTGCTGTTTTGCAGTATTTCTGAATTGATTTCCACAAACTTGGAGAGCACTTATGTGGTGATGACTGTTCTATAAAAGATGTGATAACGTAGAATATTCTTTACTGTTGTTATGCTGCCAGGGTACTCTGCACTACTTGTATTGTTCCTTTTGTGCTACCATCATAGCCATAATCACAAGTCCTTTCAGGTACTCTCAGTAAGCATCTAGGCTGGAAGCATGGTGCATCTTATGAATAATCAGAAAGGGGGTTTCATATAATCGTTGACTGTATCACTTTTTTTGTCGTCACTGTGAAGTAGTTTTGAAACCTGTTCTTGCTGATGGATGACGATAACACCGCTGTGTGTCTGCAAGAAGTTAGATCTTCAGTGTCAAGAAAATGCATAACAATATTGAGCCACATTTCATATGTGATCATGAAACTCAGGGATGGACAAAAGTTGGCATAAGCCGCATTTAATACCAAACCTGATCCTTTTTATGCATATTTGTACCCTGTAAGTAGCAGCTCAGAAGCATGCAAGTAGCAAGGGTTGAGCACCGGAGCTGATTTGATTGTCACTCACCAGGCTTTAATCTTCATTCTTTATCATCATTTGATATCATCTTTTTAACCTATTCCTGCACTTGTCTATGAGCATTACAAGCACCATCACAATCACCTTCATTGATGCTTTCGGCTCCAGCAGCAGTTTCTTTGACAAGAGCTTGTTGAGCCTCGAGGCAGTGTTAATATTGCACACAAACCTAGCAGCAGTTGTTTCTTTTATGGAAAAAAAGTTCTCATCAAAACAGTTTTCCCGCTTCATTGCTACCTTGATACTTTTGCTTTGATTTTTTGGCTCAAAGTTCCTGGTGCAGTGGTGAACAATATGAGCCTTAAATACGAATATCACGTTTAGTACACCACTAAACTCTCACAGAGACAGAAATTGTTGTTTCATTGTAACAAAAGGGAGGGTGTCTTTCAAAGTTAACTTTCTTAAAGGTCCCATGGCATGAAAATTTCACTTTATGAGGTTTTTTAACATTAATATGCGTTCCCCCAGCCTGCCTATGGTCCCCCAGTGGCTAGAAATGGTGATAGGTGTAAACCGAGCCCTGGGTATCCTGCTCTGCCTTTGAGAAAATGAAAGCTCAGATGGGCCGATCTGGAATCTTTCTCTTAGTTTATCGGTGTTTTAAGCCCCCAACGTCCCCTTCCAGGCAGCGCTGCCTGGAAAGCACTAGGATAAGCCAATGGTTATGGTTATGGTTAGGTGCCTTGAAGTCAACGGTCACAGCGCTGCCTGGAAGGCACTAGGATTAGGCTATGGTTATGGTTATGGTTATGGTTATGGTTATGTAGGATTAGAGTTAGGGTTAGGGTTTCTGTGCCTTGAAGTCAACGGTCGCAGCGCTGCCTCGAAGGAGACGTTGTGGGCTTAAAACACCATCGAGCATTCTCTTACTGTCACTAAAATTATCTTCTATAACTGTTTTTTTGATTGCTTTCACAGGATTCTACAGTTAACTAAAGTTAAAACTACATTATATAGCTGCTTTTTTCCTTTTTCTTTTACAGTATCTTAGTTGACTTATCTCTTTATTTTTTTTATTTTTTAGCCTAATAAACCTATTTTAACCAAAATTAATACTAATTTAGCAGATTATACACATAGAATTAGTCACACAACATATGAGTAAAGGAACATTTGTTAAGACAAAGGTTATAAAAGACTTTACTGGTTGTTACTTTTCCCAAGTTCTCTATCCAAAGCTGGCTACAAGCACATAACGCAAACCATGACAAAATATTGTGAGTGAAGAACAGAGCTATTACTGATTTTTCAATCATATACAGTAATAACAATGTGAGAGCTTTTCATTGCACTTGACTTTTTATTTTTTGTAGAACAATTGCATGTTAAACAATTGCTAACAAAAACCTGAGACAGAGACTTCTCTCTCAAAATGCCAAAAAGTACAGAAGTCCAGTATTGGAAGATGGCAAAGGAGTGGGTTAGTGGATGACTGATGGCCCACTGGAAGACACCGTGTTCTCTCGATCCAGCCTCAGTAGCCCTGGGACTGCATGTGAGACAGACAAAGAGAGATATGAGTTCCAAAATAGATTGCAAAAAAAAATATATATATATATATATATTCCAAGCCCTAAACTAATCCTTCAGACAGTCAAATTAGCCAGAGTTAGTCTGGAAAATCCAAACAGTTGTAAAGTTTCCGAAACAGAACACAAATAACACAGACTTCCACAGACTGTAAAAGGTCATTATGCTTCATGAATTCACTGGCAAAATGCATGTGTCCACACATTAACTTAGAAATCTAACAAATTAAAATGACCTCCTTGTATTGTCGGATTAGGCAATCATCTCCAAAATCCTTCTATTATGACATGCACATATGTATTCAGTATGCAAACAAACTGGAAACATCACTGATAGACTTTGCATCGATTTATGAATTAAATAAAATTGCTACTCACCAAATAATTAGTAAGATGGGAACGAATCCAGCTTCACATGTGCAGTTCAGGTGAACTTGCTCATACCAAAATGCAAAGAAATACTGCATACTGTTAACTTAGATACTTTGGATGGTTGAATAGCAGTAAAGTGCGGTATTTTATGAATACATTCTAGTTCTGTTAAAAAAACAGCAATTATTTACAGTGTAGGCAAAATCAAAAACCATAGAAATTCACTGTGAAGAAACTCATATGCAAATCATACCAATAGAGTAAATGCATATATCCATATATCCATTTTCCAGCATGCACCATAACCTGTAAATGCCATAAGTTAAAAACAATGCAGTTTTGTTATTCACCTTGAAATTACTAAAACATGTTTTTGTATGTAATTTACAACACAAACATTGAGTGTAGGTGTTGTAAGTTACATCTTGTGCATTAAAAGAGCTTGTCACCAACAAATCTAATTAGTTAGGAATTAATTTTAATGCCTAGATAGATGTGACCTTTTAAAACGTATTTCAAACAAGAACCGAGGTCATTCAAGATAATAACTTAATATTGAGCCATTTTGTAAAGGGGGCTGCAGGCTTAAGGTGGAATCACTAACCAGCTAAGGGCAAAACGGTTGTCTTCAATGTCTTTATTACATAGATAATGTTATTATGACGAAAAGGACAAAATCTATACTTTCAAAACCATCAGAATAAAATAATATTAATAGTGGTAATAATCTCAATGGAACTCAGTTTTATCTGTGATTATTCCAATGAGAAATGACAGTGATAAGAGCAGCTAAATTGGAATCCAGCATGTGCACTGTGTGAAATGAGGGAGAGAAAATATTATCACCAAAAGGTGATTTTTCTCATTCAATACCAGACAGCAAAAGATATCTCTTGCATAATAGAGCTCAGGGTTAATCTGGTAATGTAGCATGTATGGTGTTGAAATGTATATTATTAAGAGATTGTAATTTTACATTAGATTCAAATGATGCCAACATTTAGCTTAATTTAGATCTAATCCTTGATGATTGTAACATACAAATGTACACTTCAGTGCCCAGTTCCACAATTCCACACTCAACCTTTTGGCTTCAGTCTCACCCCTTTTCAATGTGGACCTCGAAAAATGCATTGGTTACAATGAGAAAGCCTTGAGCGATTGTTCTTTTGGGTACAAAAGCATGACCTTCACACCAGAAGATGAGAAGTTAATTTTACATCTCATTGAGAGTTCAGTTTTAGAGCTGTGCAGCTCCCCTGCAGACAGCTGTCATGGAAAACTGGGATCTTCATAGCAGGGTTTTAATCTGTCTGACCTTCTGGCACAGAGAAATAGATTACCTACCACACCTCTAGAGCCTCCGCTCTAACTACTTGCGTTGCCCTATGCATACCAAAGAGGACATCAGACCGGCTACTCATTTGTAGCTTTGTGTACATCATTACAAGGTATTTTGTATTTTATCAATATGAGAAACAACAAGGTCCATGGGTGTCCAAAAACAAGTCCATTTGATTTTTGATGAGCTTGTGTGCTTTTGTGTCTGAACAATTGCTAATCATATCAAAATAAGCAGAGGAACTCCTCTTGTGTGTTCTTTTGAAAATAGGGGTATGACTACATGACACGTAATACAGAGTTGCTTACTATGTGGGTTTATCTCTTGCTTTTTTTTTTTTTTTTTTACATATTTCATCAACAGAAAAGAGAGTTTTCTTTATCAGAAATTCATTAGACATGTATCAATAAATGTCCAATGAATAGCTATACAGGCACCAAATAATATTTCAGTGCATTATAACTAACAGCTTCTATAAACAATAAACAACCAAATATGCAGTCTAGTGTGATGAACAAAAAATCTGTTGAGTATCACCTTGTGTACCCAGAATGACAAAGGACTATTAGCTTCCTGTTCATAAACAGATGAATGAATGTTGAGGGATATAGGGAAATAACAAATTATGTGAACAAATAGCTCAAGAAACAACAGCTAATGCTTTGACTTTTTTTCTCTCTTTCTCCTGCCCAGCGTAGCTCGCAAATTCATCCTCAGGAGAACAGCGGATATGTTGTATTGTACCTCGAATTGGTTAGATTGAAAGATTCAGCAAGAAATAATGAGAAGTGATATGCCAAAGCTTTGCTAGAGATGAAAAGCCTGAGGGTATCATCAATGTTCTAAAAAGTGCAGTGTAGTCTCCAGATTGGATGAGCCTTATATTCACGGCAAGCGTATAAAATCCAATTTATTTGAATGCTACCAGCCCCCATGTGTGCTTTATTGGAAGGCTGACCCTGACTTGACCAAAGACAAAAACAAAGCTACTGTATATTGTTCACCTCTTGCATCTAAATATAAAGAAGAATGGAACAAGCCATTACAGTTTTATTCCTCCTATAGAGCAAGTAGTCTTTTTATACCCCCTGTGTTTACCTTTTACTTTTACTTTTGCAGCAAAACAGAGATAGATTAACCAGGGACATTGAAATACGACAACATGAATAAGTTTCCCAACTGGAGAGATCCAAGCGATTTTGATACCAGCTTTGCTTTGTGGTCACAAATGTAGTTTCCACGTTGTTTTGACTCTGGCAAAAGCTTGAGTTCCTTTTTCATTTCCCCACGGTTGACAACCCCAGCAACCCTCAGTGGGATGGTGAAGATAGAGGTGAATGTGTCAGTGTGAAATGAAATGCTCTCTATCTCCTGAGGGAGGTCCCTGCTCTATGTGGCCCGCTACTCAAGGAGAAATAACATTGCGCTGTACACGGATTTGTGAGGCAACCAGTGTGAAAACATGGACATTTGACTGTGACGTGAATTGTGTCAGTGCACTGGGAAAAGATTGGTGATAACATGCTCAAGTGTAGTTAACTAATCGTTCCATCTGTCTTTTTGTGTGATTGAACCCCAGATTAGTTCGCTAATCCCTGATCACTGATGGTAGATGAGGCCTAATCCATGAAGAATGTGATTGAGGCATCCAGTGTGAACATATTTGCTGCATACAATGCTTGGTAAGCTCCTAAAACGAATGTAAAGCTCCATAAGAGGAGACGGTGAGATTTAATTTGGTGGTCAGATGATTGAAATCATCGCTCCCGGTGATACAAACTTTTATTTTTTCATCAGATATACCGAAGCTTTCACACCTGATACTTGGAATATTCATATTAAGAGCTTCAAGATATTTTTATTCACTGAGTGATAGATGCTTCAAAATGTGACCTGTCACGTGGCCCTGTGTAACAAGGCACTAACACTTTCAGGGGAAGGGTTACTATCAGTGGCGCAAAAAGTGGGTATGCACTATATGCGGCGCATAGGGGCGCAGCACCTTGGGGGCGCCAAAGCGATGGTAGAAAAGAAAAGAAAAAAAGTTGTTTTCTATACGTAGCTGCTTTTGTGCGTTTCTAAATCATTTCTGCATTTCCTCAATGTTATTATATAACATTGTAGAGGACTAACAGGCTTGAGTAGGCGCCCTGTCTCATAAGATTCCATACTACGTTTACAAGCTGTCAATTTTCGGGTTATGGTCGAGTTAAGGTCACTATTCGGGTTTCGGAAACATTCGGAATAACCCGTTTACATGCGTGAGCAGAGAGAGTTACTCCCGTATACATGGAATTTGTAATCAATTGGCAATATCCCGATGTAAACGGCGATGCACGGTTAGCGGATGAAGGTGTGCAGTCAGGACTGGTGGGAATGGGTTGTAATGATGGAGTTCACCGACACGGATTGGCGTGACAGTTTTCGTATGTCACGTCAATCTTTTGCTAAACTTTGCCGTATGATGGAGAGAGTGATGGAGCCCTGTGAAGGTTTTCTGGCAAATACAAGAAGTTCCTCTACTCAAATGAGATTCCTTGCGAATAGAACATGCGCAGAACACAAATCAATGTTCCTTTTGATGGGGATATGCCGATACGTGTTTACATGACCAAAATTTCGGGTTAGAAAAGGGGTAACCCAGGTAGCATATTCGGGTTTTTAAAAACCGGAATATGAGCAAATTTGTGTTTTTGCCGGTGTTAACATGGCCGTGCGCGACCGTGTTATTGCTAATATTCCGGTTTTGAACGGGTTATTGGCTGCATGTAAACGTAGTCAATGATGAGAAGAGGGAGCGGGGGGTGCTCCCGTTTATGTCAATGGGCGCTCCCTACTATGGCCACGCCAAGACCCGGGCTATTGAAGGGCATGTCCGGTCTTGGCGTGGCCATAGTAGGATTCGTAATATCGCGAGTGGGGGCGGCGTGAGCGCTGAGTGAGCAGGTACAGTAGTGAGTTGTCGTCTGTGGAAAAAGATGGATAGAGCAAAAAAGCTGTATTAGGCTAAAAATAAAAAAGAACGAGGGAAAAGGAGATAGCATGTCAAGGGATGCAACAGCAGTTAAATACGTGGATGGTGAAAGGCAACAGGTAGGATTTAAAGTGTGACGTCTGTGTTTGGAGGCTTGCAAATATTCATGTTAACGGACTAGCTAGCGTTAGCTAACACTGGGAATGTAGCAGCCAAATGGGAGTTTACAGCTAGCTTAGAATATGCAGAACTGAGGTTGCTGAGCTGAAAACTGGAAAATATTAGGTAGCATGTACAATAAATGACAAGAATCTTGAAAACATAACTAATGCTATAACTCTGGTACCATGGAATCATTAATAGATTTTGTGTTACCATTAGCTGTCAGACATACAGGCTAAGCCTACAGTTACATCTGTTGGGTGACATGGAAGGTGTAATTACAGGGTCACATATCTCTCTCTTTCTCTCTCTCTCTCTCTCTCTCTCTCTCTCTCTCTCTCTCTCTCTCTCTATTTAAAGGTCTCTGTGCTAAGTGGCTCTCCATATTTGTACTTTTTAAAATCCCAAAAAACAGCAGCCAGGGCTCGACATTAAGGCTTGTCCGCTTGTCCGGGACAAGTGGATTTTTTGTAGGACAAGTGGAAGAGAAATTTACTTGCCCCACTGGACAAGTTAAAACTCAAACAAAACAAAATGCCACTCATTTTGTCAATGTTACAGAATTGAAACAAATACATATTTTACCCCACAATCCCGGGCAGCGGGTCGGCGGGCCGCTAACGTTAGACCCAGCCCGCTGTTCAGCGCATTCTCCGAAAGCGAAGCAGCATGAAAGCACGGCGAGCTAGCCGGTGTTAGCTTGCTAACTCCACCTTAACGTTACCTCCTCGCCACATCGTTCACAGAAAACAAGCTGAAAACAGAAGTCACTCGTGGCGATAGCAATGTGCTTTGTGTGGATGAAGCATTATATACGTTATGTGCCACTCATTCCGTTTCTGTTACAGATTTTACTTTACCGATTTGAAACAAATACATTAACTAACGTTAGACCCAGCAGCAGCGGGAGAGCGGACCGCTGACGTTAGACCCAGCCCACTGTTCAGCTCCTTCTCTGTAAGCGATACAGCATGAAAGCACGGCGGAACCAGCAAGCCAGGCAGCCGGTGATAGTTAGCTAACGTTAGCATGCTAACTACGCTTTAACGTTACCCCGTCCCCACATCGTTCACAGAAAACGAGCCTAATAAAGCTGTCACTCGTGGCGATAGAAGTGTGCTTTGTGCGGATGAAGCATGAAGTTAATTTGACTCTTGACGGCTGGCTCTCTGCCTCGTAACGTTACTAGCTGCTCCGCTACTCGTTTGTAGCGGATTAAATATCAGGTAATAATCAACTGTAAAGTAGCTACACCTTTTTAAAGGATCCCTTGGTAAGTGAAATTGTAGAAAGAAAAAAAAAAAACACGCTGACACCAACATTTAGTGGCGAAATCCATTGTTATGTCTACAAAATTATTTTAGATATAGTATAAGTTCAAGTCACCACTACCTCTGGTCAAAATATTGAATTAGTATCTCAATATATTGACTCAGTATCTCAGAATATAAACAAAGAATATCAAAGTAATGAGAAACTATAAAATATTGACTTAATCTCAATATATTGGCTTAGTATCATAATATATTGACTTAGTAACTCAACCTATTGGTTCAGTATCTCAATATATTGACTTAGTAACTCAGAATATCTCAATATATTGACATAGTAACTTAGAATATTGACTAGGAATCTGAAAGTAATGAGAAACTTTAAAATATTCACTTAGAATCGCAATATATTAACTTCTGCACACCGGCGTGCAAAGTATAATTTTGTATTATGAGTCTGGAGATCCTTTTTTCTTGTTGAAGGGGAAATCTATTCTTGGGACACATTTGTTTCTACTGTTTAAACTGAATTGTATTAATGTTGATAGTGTTTGGATGCTTTCAATGGTTTCTTCAAATTCTGCATTAGCAAAACACAAAAGAAATTATAAAATGATGAATCTTTACCCGGACAAGTGACTTTTGTTCAGGGACAAGTGAAACGTAAATGTACTTGTGTCAACCTTACTGCAAAATATTTGTCTTATCTGATGCCATCACTAGGCTGATTTAAGAATTGAATTGAGGCTGCTACATTTAACAGTGAGTTCATTTAATTCAGGTGTGAGGATGGTGGATCAGGAAAGACAGGGGAAGGCAACAGGTAGGTCTAACATTAGGTGGAAGTGTAGGGGAAGCCACTTGATACCAACAGATTAATTTTTTAATATTATGGAAAAACTAATATGGAAAATCTATTACATAATGTTTGTTTGACAATATGTCTTAGTGGAGAAGAACACAGGCAAGGAGTGAATGAGACAGACATGAGGTCGGTGATGGCATCACGTGGCGATGAGACCAGTGATGACATCAGGTAGGAGTTCTATTAGTTAGACCACACAAAACTAAATGTCCAGTAGGGTTTGAAGTTCTGTTGACCAACCTATTCACTGTGTCCTTTTTAGTGCAGACAGAGATGGAAAATATAACAATTAGCCTATGTCTGACCGCGGGGACGTAGTAAACATATCAGAACGGGGGGCACACTTATTTATTTATTTATATGGGTTTTTTTTTACACTGGGTAGTTGCGCCCCTGTTTACTATTACTGAGTTACTGCTGCTACACCCGTCAAACCTTTCACTTGTGCAGATTATAATGATTACAAATATAGTGGAAAGTAGCAGCACGTACAGTTCCAAAACTTGAAGTGTATCGGGAGCATGGAAGTGGCAAAGACAGCCTGGTCTCATGGCAGTTCGTGATATGGTCAAGTTATTGAATCTATTGAGTCGTGGATAGGACACGATAATGTCGTTTTTTTTCATGTGGTGATTACGAATTTTAAAGCAATGTATTTCAATGGGAAGAATATCACAGAACGATGGCGGTAGCGAGTAGTATTGATAAGGCAAAAGTCCGCGCAGGGAGGTTGGTCGCGGTGGTGGATGGGTCAAACAACACAGGGCTTTCACCCCGGAGACCGGGGATCACGTCCCGCGTGTTGCAGTTATTCTCTTCCTAACCACAACCGTCCCGCTGTTGTCGGCGTGTCCCGCGTGTGACGGTTCCTTTCCTCGTTCTTCTTTTCCTAACCACAACTGTCCCGTTGTTGTGGCGTTTCATTTCCCCGTTGTTGTGTGCCCCTGCGCCCGGGGATTGCATACCGCGAGTGGCGGCCTGTCCCGTTGCTGTGGCTGGCGTGTGGCGTTTGGTTTCCCCGTTGTTGTGTGCCCCTGCGCCTGGGTATGCACCCGGGGATCGCGTCCCACATGTGGCGGTCCGTCCTGTTGTTGTGGCCGGCGTGTGTGCGCTTCATTTCCCCGTTGTTGCGTCCCCCAGAGCATGTTAGAAAACTGTTACCTGTACACGTTCAAAATTTGCGACGTGTACACGAAATAAACGTCAAAATCGTGACCTGTAAACATATCCATAAATCAAAATAACGTGACTATTTCACGACCTGGCTTGAGACCGGGTTGGGCAAAGATCAAATAAGACTATTTAGCCTCTCTATGAGTGTCAGTATTTTGTTTCTACAATGATTAAAGTGGACATTTGGCCACTCAAAATGCATAATCATTTTTGAAACACAGAGTCCTTGATTTCAACAAACAAAAGCAGACAATGACGATGAATTTAGCCGGTTGATTTGGCTGACAGATTAAAATCAGCTGTAGTTAGCTATCTAATTATGCTGACATTAGGTGCACAAGTTGGTTAAGAACATCATCACCAGCTGACTTTTGAATGTTTCCAGATGACTTGATTTAAAAAGCGAGTATCCAAAAGATGTCACCGTATGCACGGCTTGAAATACCACATGCATATGCATATGCATGGTAGTGCACGTAAAATTTGAGCTGTGCAAGGTTATTCTCAGCTCTACATGCACTGGTGCATGCAACTGCTCAGGGACTCGCGCAATTGACCCTTTTCACACGCCCATTTTCTCACACACTAAAAAACTAATTTAAAAGTTGCCATGCAAAAAGACACTGCCAGCGTTTGCTTCCTCCCACAGTCCAAAGACATGCAGGTTGGGCTAATTGTTGACTCTGTGAGTGTAAATGGTCTGTCTCTATGTGTAAGCCCTGTGATAGTTTGGCAGAGGTGTCAAGTAACGAAGTACAAATACTTCGTTACCTTACTTAAGTAGAAATTTTGGGTATCTATACTTTACTGGAGTAATTATTTTACAGCATACTTTTTACTTCTACTCCTTACATTTTCACGCAATTATCTGTACTTTCTACTCCTTACATTTTAAAAATAGCCTCGTTACTCATATTTCAGTTCGGCTTGTTTTCATTCCAGCTCGTCAGTCATCGTTCAAAAAAACACACACACAAAAAAACCCTATCCAGATCGCTCCATCCGGAGAGAGTGAATTTGATTGTGGTTGGATGAGAAGTATAAACATAGCTATTCCGACTCCCTATTGGTTCGTACGCAATCCATAACACCTGTACAGACCCGGTGCTAATACGCCACCGGTGCCTTAACGACCGTTATCTACCGGACCGAATAGCAACACGGATTTCGGTGCCTTAGGTGCCTGCGCGATGCTCCGAAAACGGACGATAGAGGGAACTGAACATCGCCGCACGGGACGCTAGTCAACACTACAGTTGGAAACAGGTTAGCCTAGCGTTAGCTAGAAGATGGAGTAAACATGATAAAATGCTGAGAGCTAAACGGTGTAAAAGTGTGTCTATATTTCACTGGAGAGGAGTCTGACACCAGACTGTAGCTGCCGTTGTCTGAAAAACACAGAAGAGATGTAGCCTACGTGTCACCTTTTTCAGCCCTTCTGAGTTTCAGGTATGATTTTAATATACTGTAACATTATTATAGTCATATGATTTTGTCCCCGTTTTAGAGTTAAGCTTTTGTCCTTAATGGCATTTCCCCCCATCATCAGGGGTCTTGAACGTTTTTAAGCCAAGGACCCGTTAACTTAAAGTGAGATGTAGCAGGGACCCCCTACTACATATTGTATGAAATTAAGTTGCATATTAAACTGGGCCTACAATAACTGTTAGGGTAACCTAAAGCCTTCTTACATACCTTTTTTCATAAGCTATTAAAATATTAATTGTTGGCATGATTTTATAAATCATATTTTAATGTTACATACTGTATGTGGCACAGTAAATCTAGGATTAACTTTATCTGTGGGCTGATATCTTAGGGACTACCTTACCTATAGGCCAGTAAGCCTATCATCAGTGGGAATTTATATTTGCTAATAATATGTTGGAATTATGTTAAGGCATTTTATTTTTATTTTTTTTAAAGACTCAAAAATGTACAATAATTTGGATGCCCCCCTGCAATGACTCTGAGGACCCCCTGTTGAAGATCTCTGCCTTACATTACTTTTACTTTTATACTTTAAGTAGTTTTGAAACCAGTACTTTTACACTTTTACTTAAGTAAAAAGCTTGAGTTGATACTTCAACTTCTACAAAAGTCTTTTCAAACCCTAGTATCTATACTTCTACTTGAGTAATTAATGTGAATACTTTTGACACCTCTGTAGTTTGGCGACCTGTCCAGGGTGTACCACACCTCTCTCCTAATGTCAGCTGAGATGGTCTCTGCCCCCCGTAAGCCTGAATAGGATAAGCAGTTGTACAGTAGATAATGGATGGATGGATATTAAATAAGTCTTGATGAATATGTGATGTCAGCAAAAAAAAGTCCTAATATGATAAAATTCTGTTCAGAATGACCCTGGTTATGACCATATTGGCATACATACTTTCCAATTTGAACTGTCACAACTGAACTGTCCTTCAGAGGTTTGCTGAAATTTCCCATAGAGTCCTCTTCAGAATGACCCAGACTATGACCGTGTCGAATTTCTAAGTAATTTTACTATCTCACTCTAAAATAAATTGAAAAGTTGGCCATGGTGAAAGTGCAGGGAAAGAAGGACAAATATGGTGCAGTAAAAAAAAATGTTGGTGCATGTTTTAAAAGTCACAGCAGAAAAAAATCTTTAGAGCCCGGTCCCTCCTCTCCAGCCACATTCTGTGTTCCCTAAGCACCTTCATTGCCATTTTTCATCCACCAGATTCTCTCGGACTTTCCCTCCTTCTCCCATCACCTGACTGCCCCACCCATCCAAACACCTGTACCCACTTCCCTCATCTGCTTTGCAGTTGGTTGGCCTTCCCTGTCCACATCCTCACCTGCATCATATTCCCTCATGAGCCTCTCAGTTCAAATACCGGCCCTCTTTTTCACCTACTCTTTGCCAGATTGTTTAAGTTGAAAAGCCCTTTGCTTTGGCATCAAACCATTGAACTGTTCCTGTCCTGCCCAGTTGTCTGCATTTGGGTCCAAGTCTTACTCATTCCCTAATTTGTAATGAAATAAAGATGGTTATGATATTTTGAATGCCATTCTTATTATAATCACACTCAGCTTAGAGGCCATCAGTATTCACATGCACAACTCTCAAAGTGGAGGTACACATTTGCCATTTACACATATCTTTCAAAGAGAGTATTTCCAAAGTACTGCCAATGTCTGTGTGTGTGTGTGATTTTTTTTTTTTTTAAATCAATTGTAATGTTTTAGTCTGTGTCAGCTGATAGTGTGTGTAGTTGAGAGGGTTAGACTGAGAAATGACACATGATGGGGCGTGTGACCGACACTAGCAGGCCCGGCTCCGGAATGTGTAACGACACAGCGGCTGAGTGAGTCAGTTCAACACAGCACAACCCCTCTTAGGTAGGAAAGTATACACTCATCCAGGCCAGCTATGTCTCATTCTCATGTTAAAATGCAACACTCAGGGAGAGGAGACAATACCATTAATGTTACGAGCTAGGTTAGCCATTACTAGCTGTGTGGCTTTGTTATATGAGCGTTGGTTAGCTTAGCATTGTAACATCAATTATCTGAAATTAACCTTAAACCTGAAATACAACACTTACCAAGTAGTAAGTAGATACCACTTTTGCCACTTTCTTTAAATGTTTCCACATTTTAGAACATACAGTAACTCTTAATTTTGTTAAAGGTTTCAAATTGAAGATACTCTGTATTCTGAAAACAGTCAAGAGCCCCAATTTCATTCCTCAACTGGACAGTTAGTTTTGTAGTCTGACCGCACACATCACTGCTGAAATGAGGAACGTCCTTATCTGAATGCTCACGCTGCTTCTTGGTACCTTTATTTCAAGTCTCTCTCTCCTTACTCTCAGCTTTTTTTTGTTGCCTGAGGCAATTATCTCTTTAATTGAACCTGTTCAATGTTTAATTGGACACCTTTTCCTCATCATAAAACATTATTCACAATTTAATAAATATTTTTGAACTCTTTCAGGCACATAAAGCCACCCTTAAAATTACTCCACCACCAGCCTGGAATTGTGGCAGAAGCATAATGAAACTGTTCTGATGGGTTTGAAATAATACAAAAATAAAATACTTTTATGGAAGTAACTGTTGTTGCCAGTCTTAATGAGGACAAATTCTAAGGTTATGACATTTCATGTCCATCAATTGCAAGTGGTTCTTTCTCAGTTAAAAAAGCACTTAACAGAAAGTTTTAAAGAGTCCATTCAGAATCAGTCAGTATCATGAAATGTCCAGCAATAATATGGAACAACCTGGTCCAGAAAATAACGCAATGATTATTGATTCTCTACACTAAAATGTTCTTTTCACAGGAAGGTCTGAGGTCAGCTCAGCTATAGAACAGCTACTCTGGAGGTGATTCAGCGTCTTTAAAATGGAGCTCTTTTCACCTCGCTCACCAAAACACCCTGCTGCCCTACTACTGAAATTGTGAGTTGAAATCCCACTTTGACCTTTGTCAAGTATCCCATCCATGTATATCCCCTCTCTGTGTCTGTCCTATATAAGACATAAACATTATCCTTATTCTTAATGAAAAGGTCTGAACTTCAGCTGGATTCGTGTGCTGACTGTTGTTACAACTGTTAGAGTGCAAATTACCAGCCAGGAAGTGTGCGAGCACACAAGTTAATAATTATGTTTATTATGTATGTCATTAGCTACAGTGATGTTGTTACCCACATTAGTGTTTTGTTAATTTACTTTTATGATCAAAGAAAAACAAAGCAGTGGCAGCTTAGTTTCAAGCAAAAATAAACTTAATTTGATTGTCAGTAAAAAAAAAAATCAATGACCAAACAACATTTAATCACAGAGATTAAATAGAGATAAAAGAAGAAAAAAATTAGAAAAATAGATTACCAAAGCCACCACTTATTGTACACTGCAGCAGCAACAAAACCTTACAGTCTGCCTACACGTCAGTTTCTTCTGCTGGTCAACATTTGACATGTTGTATTTACTGAATGTTCCTAACTGAAAATCTATAAAACTGTGTAAAAACTAGAATTCATCTCCATACCACCCAAACATGATTGCCTATGATGAATTATTCAAAGATTTCAACTTGATTTTGAAGAATCAAGTTATGCTTCAGTGTAATTGCTTCTAAAGGAAAAGCTTTCACCGACCATGCTTGGCCTCGACAGTTTATGAATTCAAAGTAGGCTGTCATGAAATTTCTACATCTCTATTGCTATTTGGCAGTTCATAAGGTTAAGCTTTTAACGAGTGTCGCATCAATAAACACCAAAAAATCTATACTATATACACATTGATTGACAGATTGATACATTAAAGTACACCCTGCTAAACCACAAAGCAGATGTATTCATATGCAGACACCTTCGGAACCAGACGCTTATCTCGCTGTGAAAGAGGAAATTTCATTTTCAAAGTGCATGCTGAGATTTTAGATCTAAAAACGTCCGCATTAAAGTAGGCTATTTGGAGAAAAGGAATTGTGACATGACGGCCTGATGACACTCAAATCCATTGTGGCAGCTAAATACCTTTCCCTCATCAACTCTTACCAATGTGATAGTCAACAGGTTTATTGACAAGAAGAAAGGGTTCAACAATAAAGAAAACAACAATATAAATCAACATATGTGTGAACTTACAAAATAGGCAGATAAAAGGTGTAACATTAATTGCTTCAACCTTCATGACATCATCTACATCTACATTCATCTACGTAAAGTGTAGCCTATTTTTACCAAAAACCGCAAAATAAAATACATGCATTTTGTGTTTTAAATATAAACTTAGTAAGAATGAAAACAACTAAAAATAGTCTGATTCACAAACGAGCTTCAGTAAATGTAATAAAATATCCCTCTTGCAAATGTGACACCTTGAGTGAAATAATGAACTATAAATGGTGAATAAACACAAAATTGCATTACATACTGACAATGCAACCAAAGGTGTAAGATGTGCGCAGACGATGCTGTTTTACACAAATGAACTGAAACACATTTCATGTGCACCCACTTCCTGGTTAGACAGGAGGTCAAAGGTTGTTTCCTGTGCTACTTAAAAGAGCCACTAGGGCTGCATCTCACGGCCTTTATTTGATAGCTCCTCAACTCCTCGGTCCTCGGCTTAACCGGAAGTTGTTTTGTTCCTCCTCGGTGAAGGTTGTGTCAAAGCTCTTATTTCTGCGAGCATCGAGGAGGGATCATCGAGGAGCTATAGGCGAGAAAACACGAGAGCAGCCTTCCTGGAAGCCGTGCAGCTGAAGGAGTTGCTAACTCCGCCCATACAGCTGACGAATTCATGTGGCGCTTCACAGGAAAGGAAGTCTCATCACTCTACACATTTGCTCGTTACCTCTCTCCTCCCATGATTTCCTTGCATCTCTTCTGTGCCTCCTCGGTGGGAGGGACTAAGACGCGAGGAAGGAAGGCAAGTGGAGGACTCGAGGAAGCAATTTAAGGGCTATGAGATGCAGCTCATGTTGCATTAGTGCCTGTAGAGTACTTAGACTTACACCGGCAATCCCATAAGAACCACTAGGTGTCGCTATTTCAACTTAGTTTTCCAGTAAAACACATTTTAAAAGCGTTCAAAGTCAAAATGTGCCTGTGTATATTTTCTAGTGCTGCTCTAGTGCGATTAATTGCATTAATGTCATAGTTAACTCGCAAATAATATGGAGTTATATTCCTATCTTTATTCAAGAGCGCATTCTTTCAATTTGAGAGCATTTCTCACTGATATTACGTTCAGATTTTGTAATAATTTCCCTCAAAACCTTGCTCTCACACTCAAATGGTCATGCTCGCGCTTGGATTTGCTCTGCTTGTGCTCAAACTTTGTGCTCGGACTCAGATATGTTGTTCTGTGGACAGATTTCCTGCTCTCAGCTTTGAACCTTCTCCTCGCACTCAGCCTGATTCTGCGCGCTTGCAAATCTGCTGCTCTCGGATCTCTCCTGTACGCTTGGATTTTTCTGCGTTACAACACTATCAAAATTCCACAACCAATAGAATGCCAGGTGTAGTGTTGACCAATGAAATGATCCCTGCCCCGTTGAGGGTGCGTTCGTTTTATGTGAGAACATCCGTAGCGGCTGGCTCCTCTGTAACCATGGGTCTGTAACCCAAGTTTATTTAACCCCGCCGTCCATCGCTTTATTATTAGTATATGTCAATAATGTGCACAGAATGGTCGACGGTCTTTCACCTGCACCCATCAGGAAACGGGAGAAAGCTTTGAAGTGGGACATATCAAGTTACGTAGCTACACAACTATGAGGGTGAGTAACATAAATTAAGCACATAGCATATGGCGCTAGCCTAGCTTGATGTCTGTAAACAAATAGCTTTTCTTTAAATCAGTAGTTTAGCTAGCTAGATTGAACAACATATGACGGACAGTATGTGTGTATTTACAACTGGTATTTAATGACCCCACTTTGTAATTTGTCCTCGTTTGGTTAACCATGTTCCTGGGGATTTGGCTAATTTCAGACATGCTAACATACAGCCTAGCTTGATGTCCCTAAACAAATAGATTTTCTTCATAGTTTAGCTAGATTGAACAACATATGACCGACAGTATGTGTATTTTTCCTCGTTTGGTTAACCTCTCCTTCCTGGAGATTTTGCTAATTTAATGTTAGAGCCAATAGTAAAACCTAAACTGTAATATAACTGAAAGAACACCAGAAACTGGATTGTTTGTGTTCGTTTTTGCATCACTGTTGTGTGTTGTTCATCAGAATTTAGTCTTCATTTCTTCATATAACATTAGTTTGAAAATGATGGATTCATATCAGTCTGTATAAAACGTTGTAATGTTAAGTACAATGTTATCACTATAATAAAAACAGATCTAGAATAATTTGCTCCTTAAATAGCAGTTTTTTTTTTGAATACAAAGCAAACTGAACAGAAAAAAACAAGCATTTTCTTTTCTTTTCTTCCAGTTGAGAATGAAGGGCTCGACCAATGCTGCATCATAGCAGCAGAGTCTTATCACCAGCCCATGAAAGCTAGAAGTCACCCTGCTGCTCCAGAGCTACCTACTGTATGACTGGCTACAGACTACAACCATCTGCAACATCATCAACAGCTGCAATTAAAGTCTCTTGGGGTCATATGGGACTCGGTTGTTCTCCATACTGCATCGTACACTATATTATTTTTCTGTTTTGTTATATTAGTAGTCTACAGACAACACTAAGTATCATTACTTAATCACAGTATATATTATTCTGGTGTTCACTGTTGATGTGACTCACTGCTATTGATTATTCGTCACTTTAGCTTGCTACTACCTCATAACTTTGCCTTAATTGCTCTTGTTTAGTTAATTTATTTTCTACTAGTTATATATACCTCCTATTTAATTCAATTATTCTATAACTTGTGTTGCAATACCTGAATTATCCCTCTTGTGAACACTAGGCTTATCTTATCTTTATTTTAGTTCATATCATAACCCTGCTCACAAACTCACCTGTACCTGGGTCATCAGTTTGCCAATATCAATGTTCCTGCTACAGTAAATCCTACAGGCAAAGTGTACTGCTTCACAGGAGTATGAACCATACGCTTTTTAGGTTTTGTGTCAAATATTGTGCAGTTGGTTATGAATTACTTATTGTTTTGACAAGGTAAATTAAAGCTGTTGAGCAACCTGCAAGTGTCCACTCTGGTAAATTTAATTATACTGTTTTTAGATTTAGATTACAGAAAATGAAAAACCTATTTGCCTTGATAAGGGTTTTAATTTGTTGCAAGTATGAACATGGCTTTAATAATCTTATTGCTCTGAAAAACTACAATGATTTAAGAAATATCAGTGATACTTAACATTTATTAATTGATTGTTTATGTGTGCAGACATTACAGGCACCTATTCATGTAAGCAGAGAACAAAATAGTTTGTTCTCTCTTTTATCACTTGGATTATGCAGGTGATGGTGCAGAAACGGGTGAAGTCCTTGTAGATCTCTGGCACTTTTGAGGACAGACCGATCCAGCAACTCTCCACTGTTGTCTTTGTATAGTGTGCTCCTATTTAAAACAAATTCATAGACATCAACACATAAGGTATTAGGATTACATAGCTTTCTTTAATATCATTACTATCTTACCTTACCTTCTCTTCTCTGCTTTGGATGTGTGGACATCACAGTAATTGTCTCTCCTGGGCCTTGTTGTGCACCCTGTGAATTTAAGCAAGAAAGAAATAAGTGTATGTAACATGATTTTACAATTAAATTATTATCAGACTTGCCAACGTACTTGGTTTGTGCCACTAATGCCTGCCCTCTGCACACAGGTGAGTACAGGGGGAACCAATGGGATTTTGCGTTTGGAGTAATGTACTGACTGGAACAACACATTAGTGTGGTTGTACAACACTGGTCCATGCACACGGTGCAGCTCAACAGGAGTACTTCAGCCCCACCTGGAAGAAGGGAAACTGAAACAAAATACTTGTTTTTTTTCTGTTCAATTTGCTTTGTATTGATTTCATAAGGGTAAAAATAAATAACTGCTATTTTAAATAGTGTTTTATTATAGGAGTGGAATTGTACTTACAACTTTCTATACAGATATATATATATATATATATATATATATATATATATATATATATATATATATATATATATATATATATATATGAATATTATTAAAAAATAATGTTATAAGAATTTAGAACATCTGCAAAACATGCAACAGTGATGTAAAAACTGATACAAACAATCCAGTTTCTTTTGTTTTTCAGTTATATTACAGTTTAGGTTTTACAATTGCCTATAACATGTCTGAAATTAGCCAAATCCCCAGGAACATGGTTAACCAAACGAGGACAAATTACAAAGTGGGGTCATTAAATACCAGTTGTAAATACACACATACTGTCCGTCATATGTTGTTCAATCTAGCTAGCTAAACTACTGATTTAAAGAAAAGCTATTTGTTTACAGACATCAAGCTAGGCTAGCGCCATATGCTATGTGCTTAATTTATGTTACTCACCCTCATAGTTGTGTAGCTACGTAACTTGATATGTCCCACTTCAAAGCTTTCTCCCGTTTCCTGATGGGTGCAGGTGAAAGACCGTCGACCATTCTGTGCACATTATTGACATATACTAATAATAAAGCGATGGACGGCGGGGTTAAATAAACTTGGGTTACAGACCCATGGTTACAGAAGAGCCAGCCGCTACGGATGTTCTCACATAAAACGAACGCACCCTCAACGGGGCAGGGATCATTTCATTGGTCAACACTACACCTGGCATTCTATTGGTTGTGGAATTTTGATAGTGTTGTAACGCAGAAAAATCCAAGCGCGCAGGAGAGATCCGAGAGCAGCAGATTTGCAAGCCCAGAGAATCAGGCTGAGTGCGAGGGAGAAGGTTCAAAGCTGAGAGCAGGAAATCTGTCCACAGAACAACATATCTGAGTCCGAGCACAAAGTTTGAGCACAAGCAGAGCAAATCCAAGTGCGAGCATGACCATTTGAGTGTGAGAGCAAGGTTTTGAGGGAAATTATTACAAAATCTGAACGTAATATCAGTGAGTAATGCTCTCAAATTGAAAGATTGCGCTCTTGAATAAAGATAGGAATATAACTCCATAAATTAATCGCACATTTTTATCTATTTTAAATGTCCCTTGATTTCTTTTTGTCCCATTATTTTTTCTCATTTTAATGCTCTTATCAACATGATACGATACTTTTAAAATGGTGCCTGATCCGAAAGATATATATATTTAAAAAAGGAGCACCTTGTTCAGTTGTATTTGTCTGTTCTGTATGTTCAAAAATATAAAACAATAAAAAGTTTATCTAAAAAAAAAAAATTAGATTTTCGTCGAAAAGTGACTAGTTTGCAAGTATGTACTACTCTTTGGCCGGCTCGCAAGTAAGTGCAAACAAGTGTGTGCAGCGTGCATGTTGTTGTGTTTTCGGTCTAGCTAGATCCGGTGTGGTGTTGTAGTTTTTCTAACGTTACTAGTTGTTGCAACAGCATGTGAAAAAACTACAAAGTTTGCTGGGCCAAAAAGAACGTTAATCTCGCGATAAAAAAAGTACGCTGTTAAAATGGGTTTGTGTTAACGCCGTTAATAACGCGTTTAACTGACCGCACTAATATTTTCTATATTAAAAGTCCTAATTCTTACTTTCTTTTCAGGAGACAGCTAAGAAACATAATATAGTCATATAGGATTATACCTTTCCTTGGAACATTTGATTTCAGTCTATCCATTTGTACATATACCCCAAGGTACATAAAGGCTACAGTTTAAACATCAAAGAGGATGTTCACTCATCAAAGCTACTTATTGTTTATTCTCTGCAAAAAGCAATTTGAACCAAGTACGCATCTAATAAACAATTGTGGAGTGGCCTGTGCTACTGCTATATCCCAAAAATATGAAGGCAATTTGTATTAAAGGATTCAAGACATAGTGAGGCCAGAGGAAATCAATATAAAGGCAGAGCATAATGATAGAGCTCCTAAAAACTCTGACATTACAGCGCTGTCTCTCCTAACTGTGTGGGACCCTGACGCATGAAATGAAAAGCTCCATTTGTATTCTGCACAGCGATCCTGCGATACAGTGAGGACAATGGTTTGTCCTCTCACCTTTTCCAAATCAGTGTGGATGGTTCTTGTGATTAATGTCATATCTGGTTGTGACATACTATTTTAGGTCTACCACAAAAAATGACAAATTGCAGGTTTTTCTGTTTTGGGGAGTGTGTGTGTGTGTGTGTGTGTGTGTGTGTGTGTGTGTGTGTGTGTGTGTGTGTGTGCGTGCGTGCGTGCGTGCGTGCGTGTGTGTGTGTTCGTGGTTTCATCTGGGTTATGTATCCAGGGCAGGTCTGACCGATGTTCTCTTGTAATCCAGGGAGTAGGTGCAATTTATCCCCTCTGTATGATCCTCACAACTGCTATCTTTCTGCTCTGAGGTGATTTGGCAGTAGGGGAAACTTTGCTGTGTTAAGACAGATGTGGAACCAGACAAGACACACATACAGTACACACCTGCTTGTATGTAAATACTTACTGGGATTTGCCCAATATGGGCTCATTGATTTCTGATTAAAGTAGCTTATAGCTGCTGTGTTGGGAGCAATACTAAGATTTTCATACCAACACAAGGGACACAGCCTTTCAAACAGTGCTCAGTGTCAGTGGTACCTTCCATACCTACTGTACCTTTTTAGTTAAATGAATCAATTAGGTAAATAAAATCAATAAATATGATGTAGAAAGGGAATTAAATGAGGCAACATTTTATTAAACAAATACATAAATCAAATTGCAATGAATAAATTAAGCGTACAAAGAAAATAAAAACTAATTACAGGTTTTAGAATTCAATTTTTAGCCCAAAATCACTAATGAGAAATTTGCCTCAAAGAGCAACAAAGGAGCTTTTCCAAGATGGACAGACATGCAAATGATGTGATGTGTACAGAGCAGACATGATCTACATCTAGCAATGATCTCATATGTCCTAAAAAAAAAAAGACCAATATAATAACAGGAAATCTGTATATCCCCACATCTGTGAATGTCTATTGGTTAAACCATGTGTGCTGTGTGTGTCACCTGATGAAGTGTGCTCATATGGCAGCTTACCCCCAGAGAAATGTTAGCCAAGCATGCAACTAGCAAGTGACGGGGGGGTGGGGATCTGGGCCAGGGGAGGAGAAGATGGAGTACGGCTCCTCCCTTTCTGTCTCAGGGTGGCAAGACGTCTCCTCCACACCTTGACATTCTTCTAATGAGGTGATAAAGTGAATGAATGAGGCATGAAAGGAAACATGCTGCTGAGGCCAGTGTGTTCCCAAGATGCCGCACTCCACCCCTCAACCTTTTGCTTCTCTATATTTTGCAGTTGAGGACAATCAGAGAAAATGCTCACAGGAGGATGAGGCAATTTCTGCAATGTGTCTGCAACTATCAGTCCTGGATGAGATGCATGCAGCCAACATAGGATTTGTGTTTGTTACATTTGAGCTGTGGAGCAGGAGTGAACAGAGTATCATTGGGGAGTGAAGACTGTGAAATATTTACTTCAATCTGATACTTCCCTAAAAGTGCTAGTTAAACCAGTTTGAGTTAAATCGCTACAAAAGGCAAATGCTTTACTTTCCAGTCCTTCCCCTAAAAAAATCACCCGGCTTAAAACAAAAGAGTCCCTTTCCCTTTGACTGTTCAGCCATGTTTCAGATTTAGCCAATTATTTGTCATGCAGAGGAACACACTCAAAGCCTTTTCTCGAGGAGCATGTGCAATCACTCTGAGAGATACCGGCAAAGTATGCCAAGCAGATTTATTAGGTGAAATTTAATTCAGACAAGTTATTCAAAGAAACACTGAACCAAAGTGACTTCTTACAAAAGAAAAAACAGGGGAAACGCTGGATATCTGGATGTTTGTCTGATTTGCTGTACAATACTGTAGGTCCTTGTTAGGTTTCAAGACAGCTTATCTTGCTCAGACTGAAGACATTTCAAAGTGAATGCATTTATAATATTTTCACATCCAAGATAAAAAAAAGGCTGTATTTTTAATTAGCAGTGTTATATTCTAATAAATACAGCATTAAATTATTTCGGAGAGGAGAAATTGTGATACGGTCCAATGATCAATCTTCAGACTGATGCCATTAAAATCACATTTGTTAGTTTCATATTATAATGTGAATTCTGAAACAATATCTTGGCTGGAGGGTATGTAAAGGTCTCACTTTCGGACAGCTACTGCAGATTAGTGTGCTTTCTGGAAATAATAACTTTCTGCTAACAATCTAACCCGTCAGTCCAAATACTGGGAGAAGCTCTGTGTTTCACAGCCCAGTGAACAGATAGGCGGATTGTCTGTCGCCAACACAGACAGTAGATCATATCCTTTTGTTGGCACCAGGGAGCTGCCGTGGCACTCAGGCATAGTAACCAAACCCTCAACTTAATGCAAACTAACAGGGAATCATCAGGTGCAAGACAATTTCAAAAACACGAATCCGGTTTATAGTTTGTTCCCGTTTGAGTTGCAAATATGGGGCTCTGACAAAGGTGCCTACAGTGTATGCACGGTGTCTGCTTAAATGGTGAATAAATAACACCCATGGAAGCTTAACTTGAAGATAACAATACCCGGGAAGCACAAGTGTAAGTGCTTAGCCCAGGAGGCAGGCCTGGCAGCAGGACGGCAGGAGAGCTCAATTGGTATTCCTGCCTGAGCTGCATCCCAGAAGGCCAGCCCTCATAAATAATATGATAATGCTGTATTTCCAGTTCTGCTGAGGTTAGCTGTATGGCAGCGGAGGAACAATGCACGGTGCTGTGAGAGTGACCCGAGGTGAGTGGCAGGGATCGGCAGCCGCGGGTGCATCCTGAGGTGATTGCGTTTGCCACCAGTCGGAAGCCGAGGAGAAGAGGAGTGTTGACAAGTTTAATCAAACTGTGTCAAGCTTGACAAGTGCAAGATTGGGACTGTAAAAATGGCTGACAGGGGCCTTATGTTTATGCAGAAAGCACAGCGCTGCTGGTAACAGATCATTTAGCCAAAGGTTTGGGGTTTGTCTGAAGAACGCTTTTGCCCCTTGTTTAAGGAGAGGAGATCTTAAGCTGCTCGTGTCATGACCCAATCTTTCTAAACAAACCCTGCTCCTGCCAGACAGGGTATGAGAGCGGAAACATTGAATTTAACACTGCCACAGGGTACATAGATGGGAAAGTACAGGTTCAGTTTCTTGTTGCAGCTGCAGCATAAAAAGGTGACTGCTGAAATCAACAGACACACAGAGAGTGTAACTGCTCAACCCACTGTTTCTGCAGAGAACAGCTACAGCAGCATCTGCATATGTATGCAGAACCGATTTCGACTGTAATGGCATTTTATCTCTTTGGGTTCACTGTAAGGATGATATGGATGTTAACAGGATGTGTACAGTACCATTATAGTGCCAGAGAGCTTTATCTCCCTGTCTTTCTCCCTCCCTCCCTCATATCTTCCCCTATTTTCTTTATAAGTGACATTCAGTGTTTGTGATATCTTTAGCTCAAGTGTTTGCATTCGCTGTCATTTTTCAACATGACACCCAAGCACGCTATAGTGGAACCACTTAGATGTAAGCAATATCTGCCACCTGAGATGGGATATACAGTGGGGGAAATAAGTATTTGACCCCTTGCTGATTTTGCAGGTTTGCCCACTTACAAAGAATGCAAAAATCTACAATTTTAATCATATGTACATTCTAACAGTGAAAGACAGAATCCCAAAGAAAATTCCAGAAAATCACATCATATGAATTTATTAAAATTGATAACCATCTGATGAGGAAAAACAAGTATTTGACCCCCTGGACAAACAGCAAGTATTCTGGCTCCTACAAGCCAGTTAGTCTTTCTTTAAGACACAGCCCCAATCCGAACCAATTATCTACATCAAATACACCTGCCTCACCTCGTTACCTGTATAAAAGACACCTGTTAACACCCAAACAACCAGCATCCAACATCACCACCATGGGCAAGACCAAAGAGCTTTCTACGGACATCAGGGACAAGATTGTTGATCTGCACAAGGCTGGGATGGGCTACAAGAGAATCGGACTGTCGGTGCAGTTATCAGGAAATGGAAGAAGCACCACACCACCGCCAACCTCCCTCGGTCTGGGCCTCCACACAAGATCTTGCCTCGTGGGGTGTCCCTGATCATGCGAACGGTGAGGAATCATCCCAAAACCACAAGGGGGGAACTGATGAATCAACTGAAGGCAGCTGGGACCACAGTTACAAAAGAAACGGTTGGTAACACACTACGCCGTCATGGATTGAAATCCTGCAGCGCACGCAAGGTCCCCCTGCTCAAGAAGAAACATGTACAGGCCCGCATGAAGTTCGCCATTCACCACCTGGACGACTCAGAAGAGGCCTGGAAGAAGGTGATGGGTCAGATGAGACCAAAATAGAACTTTTGGCCTCAACTCAACTCGTCGTGTTTGGAGGGCAAAGAACACCGAGTACAACCCAAAGAACACCATCCCCACCGTCAAGCATGGTGGTGGCAACATCATGCTTTGGGGGTGCTTTTCAGCCAAGGGGAAGGGACAACTCCATCGTATTGAGGGGAGGATGGACGGGGCCATGTATCGTGGAATTCTGGACCGACATCTCCTTCCCTCAGTGAGAGAGCTGAAGATGGGTCGAGGATGGGTGTTTCAGCAGGACAACGACCCTAAGCACATCGCCAAAGCAACAAAAGAGTGGCTGAAGAAGAAGCACATCAAGGTTCTGGAGTGGCCTAGCCAGTCTCCAGACCTGAATCCGATTGAAAATCTTTGGAGGGAGCTTAAAATTCGAGTTGCCAGGCGACAACCTCGGAACCTGAATGATTTGGAGGCTGTCTGCAGGGAGGAGTGGGCCAACATCCCTGCCGAAATGTGCACAAACCTTGTCACCAACTATAAAAACCGTTTGACATCTGTGCTGGCCAATAATGGCTTTTCTACAAAATATTAAGATGCTGTTTGTCCAGGGGGTCAAATACTTGTTTTTCCTCATCAGATGGTTATCAATTTTAATAAATTCATAGGATGTGATTTTCTGGAATTTTCTTTGGGATTCTGTCTTTCACTGTTAGAATGTACATATGATTAAAATTGTAGATTTTTGCATTCTTTGTAAGTGGGCAAACCTGCAAAATCAGCAAGGGGTCAAATACTTATTTCCCCCACTGTATAAACTATAATTCAATACAGTGCAGTGTTCCTTAGTGAAATGGTTTTCGTACTTCACTGCAATAAATATACTATATGTGGAGACATCTTTTTACTTGCATTTGGCAGCATAATATCTTAAATGATTGTGCTTGGAGGATAGAGCTGTGATAGCAATGCACCCCAACGAGAATATTTTTCCCAAACAACAAGCCCAACACATTTTTATGATAGCTGAGACAGCATTACCTTTATCACCACGTAGTCACTCAAACTATTTTCAGTTCTTCAAAGGCTTATTTTGAAAATTTTAAAGCTGAGAAGGTACATCTTCACATTACCATATCAATATACATTTACATCTATGTATTTTCTTTTTTAAATGGATATGGATGTGTTTATGTTCACCTTCCCAAAATAGTATTCACAAAATCCTTCCACTAAAACAAGTTGCCTCATGAGATGGTTTACCACATTTTTACTGCTCGATAATATTCAACAGTGAGTCACATATTAAGTTATGTGGCTTGTTTATGTGACAGTTTTGTTCTTGTTTTTTGAGAACAATTTGTTTTGTTCATTCTAACATAATTCTTACATTGATGTTACAACAGCGTAGTTGATATTTTCTGTTTTCAAACCTGTAATGACTGTGACTAATAATAGTATTATACTACTACTATTACTCTCTACTCTCTACTCTCTACAGTGACCGCCAACTTTTTTAACGGCTCTGGTTCCGGAAGTGTTTTTCCCCATTTAATTTTTCCATTGACGTTTCAAAAATTGCTTATATAAAGATTTTTAAGTCTACAACCAAGCCAGCCAGCTACGTGAGGAATCATGACAAGTAAACATTTGATTTGGCGCAAAAAAGGCAAAGGTACAAGACTGTGTAGAAACTATCATAGACTTCTCTAACCAAACTAGCCGTTTGCGGTTCACGGGTACGATAAACATTTCCATGGTAAAAGTGAGTTGGACCAATCAGAGACGTTGCTGTTATGCTTAGGTGGGCAGTGTAGCATTTCTCAATAAGATGCAAATAAAACATGTTTTTCTTAAAACAAGGTTGATTTCAGCCAAAACTTTCATTTCAACTTCTGGAACAACACTGTTGATCTCTACATACTATTAATTTTAGATTTGTGTCATTTTCATCACATCATACCACACATATTTTGTCAACAGGAACATCAGTCTACTAAAACTTTGAAACTTGAAACAACAATTTATTTCCGGTTGAAAATGTATCTGACTATCCACCAGCTGCATCCCAATGTCCTAATTTTGTTCTGCTCTCTATTTACAGGACAAACTGTGGCCTGTTTCTAACCATGTCTCTGACAGGTAATCCTTTCCTGCCGGGCAAATAGTTTTGCATTTTAAGACATAGTGCTCCTTTCAGAAAAGAATCAGGAGACTGGCTTCGAAATCCAGTTTTTCATCCAACTACAGCAACTCATTCAAACATTTAGTTGTTTCCTGTTTTAAAAATTGGGATGTCTATATTTAAGAAATCAATGTATACTGGTTATCATCTAAATAGAAATTGTAACAACCCTAAGGATGGTAGGATTTCAAGAGTTGTTGGAGCAGTTGTATGCGCTGAAAACAAGAACATTGTGCCTCTATTTAAACAAACATGAACTGTAAATCATCAATAGATTGATGTTAAAAGAGGCTTAATGCTACATTTGTGGCTTTGACATTATCTTTCCTTTAATCTTTCATGTCAGATCAGTATGCCAAATGTTTTTTTCATTGGCAAAACTATCAATAATTTGAATCATCAGTATTGTCGCATTACAAACATTGATAAATCCATATATTGTCCCATGGCTATAGTTGGAACACTATTACAGTAAAACCATTGGCTTGTTGCTAGACTGACGAGCCTGCGGTCTTTTTCTACAATACACACAATAAGCATTTGTTGGGAGCCGAGCCAGAGTGTGTGAGAGTTGATTTCTGCCTGTGGTGAGGGTAACACTCAAACCGTTCGATTAACAAAGTCTGCCTGGAGGCTCCATTTTGAGACTTCCTCAAAAGGGGAGGACTTTATCTCACAGTGAGGACATGATGGAGAATTCTGCCTTTGCAGTGGGTAAAACACCATGAAACTCAAGCCAGAGTTAATATCGATCCGCTACAAAAGTCATTCTTTTCTTGCCCTTGGAGTCAGAAACAAAAAAGAAATCTGTTTCCTTCATTGACCCACCCACACAGACTTGTGTATATATCCCTGCATAATATGTAGCTTTAAGTACATTAAGTCAGATTTTAAGGAACGGGCAGTGCTGCAGCATAAAATGTGAAAATATTATCAAAAATCTGCACCACCCAGATTTTATTTTATTAATTTTAATTATTTACAGGCCAGTGTGGTGGAAGTTTTCCTTGAAGCAGCAGCGTTTAGAAATATCAATGATCAAATGAAAACGAATAACGACTGTTTGAGAATTAAACCAAAGTTTGGTCTTTGAGTATTTATTTACATTTGCAAATGGAGAAAACACAGTTTCAAAGGTACACGCAGCACAACTGAAAATGTCTTTCTAACCTAAAATCTAAACATCCAAACATCATATAGTGAAGACCTCTGTTAAGCCACCCCTCTAAATGTGTCTTTTAGCATGGCCATGATTAAAGAGAGGACATCATTAACAGTCACACCATTGTCTCACCTTCCCCTCTGCTCTCTGTTCTTAACATTAGCCTAAACAACACTTTTATCTCAGGAGACAGAAACCTACGTAGTTGTCACTGTTGTAAACAGTCATCGGCCTTCTCCACTTCTATCTAAGCAAAAAGTGAGAAGGTTCAGGCTAGTAGAACTAAATAACTCTACTGGGCTATAGTTCACGGTTGCCAACTATTTCACTTGGAGCCTTTTGAATCTACACATGAAGAAGCTAAATCTTGTGGCGTTATAAAACAATCAAACCAATGGTTAATATCATTAAACAAATGGTTAAAATAAAATTTGCCACCACACCAGCGCAATCTATTCCGGAGGCCTGTAGATGATGCTGCAATTCAGATGCTGCTAAATAAGTTAGAAAGAGCTGTTTTGTAAGAAATGTAAAGCCGCCTGGATTACAGTTTCTATCAACATGATGATGTAAAGGTTTTTAATGTATGTGGAAAGTCACAAAATGCTAAATGTATGGTCAAAGTATTTTACATTTATTTTCCTTGAAATATCCGCACATAGCAAGTAAGCATTTAACGTTTTCATGGTTTTGTTGTGTAGCTCATAGCGCATGGATCGCCGTCTTGGTAAAATATTAATAAAGTCAAAGGGGTCACGTAACGAAAGACATGTTTACTTCTTTTTTTTTCTTTTTAAATAAAAACATGTTTTTACCTAGCCTGACGTGGTCCCGACCCGTTGTGGGCAGGGCTAAGTTCAGCTGGCATCCAGGCTAGTTTTTACCAGGAAAAAGGGAATTTTAGCCTAAACTTAACCACACAGAGCAGATGCCTCAGGGCCAATAACTCCAGGGCTTTATAAAAGTTTATACCTCACAACAGGGAATTAAAGTGGGTCCTGCTTTATTATCTGATCTTTCAATCCTGTCTTGAAGATGTCCTGTCAAAATATACTGTAGTTTCAACACCATCATGTCAGATTTGTGCTTAGATGTTGCATATTCCTACAACAATTTGTAATTGATCAAATCAACATACAGCAAATCTGGCAGGCTGTTTTTGTATGCTATTTTTACGAACCTGTTCATGAGAATGCGTTGCAGCCATGTAGTATCCTGCATAGAAAGGCTGTACACAATACACATTGCACAGAAAGTGGGAGGAATGAGATCCAATGGGGGTATTTATTTTTTTTGTAAATCCAGCAAACAGGAACCCTAACACTAACACTCCAGCCTGAAAGAAATGTAGACAGTGACATAATCCATGCATTAATCATATGTGTCACACTGTATAGGAGACAGGGTCAATAATGTCCCTCTTACTGTTGTACTGTAAAATGTAATAATTTACAAAGTAGTGATTTGGTTCCTTTGATGATTTCATGTGGCTGTAGAGCATGTCAAGGCTGTGATGTGCTGAATTCTGACAGCATTGGTCACATTGCCAGGTGCTCTTTTCTCAATTCAGGTCAGTGCCAATGTGGGACGCCGTGGAGGCATTGGTGCAAGAACACATGAATGTCCGTCGATGTGCTAGACTCATAGAGAGACGTGTTGAAAACTCCTGTAGAACCAGAGAAAAAGGAAGAATGAAGTGTGTTATCGCAGACGAGAAGAAAAAAAAAAAGCCCACTGTGTGAATGACAAGCCTCGGAGAGACAGGAGGACGTTGCATTGCCATGCTGACATTCACTCTCTGGAAGGGAGCTTACTGCCAAAGATATGGCAAACCCTGTGGCGCTTTCACAGGGAGCAGTGAACACACACATCGGTGGGCTTCAAAGCTCTTGTCAAGCCACTTTAACCTCACCCTCATCCTCTCCGCACGTAACCCTTAACCCTCACCTTTGTTATTTTCCCAGAGTTTCCAAGCATCCTGTGACAAGCCAGGTATATCTAATTTGCCCCTGTGCCCTGTGGGCTGGAGGAGCTGCCGTGCGCTGGCTGTGAACCGTAGGTGTGACATGGCAGATGGAAGGAGCGGTGGGAGACTAGGTGATTCTTTCAGTCCTACAGCGAGTCTCCTGGGCTGCAAGTGGAAAGTGACCGCGGTAATTAATCCATTTTCACCACGTTTTTTATCCTCCAAACATTGAGCCTCACGGGAAGAGTGATCACTGAAGGACACAAGTACACCAAATTTAATTTCAACCTTTTTTTTTTTGCTCTCTTGAAGTGGAGGGGAAAGGAGGGAGTGAGGTTGTGTGTAAGTGCGAAGGTAATGTGTAGTAACTGCATAGAGCCGTGTAGAGGGCACATGGTTGTATCATTCCAGGGGAATAAACTGAAAGAAATCCAAACATGTTAATGCATAGCTCAATTTTATGTAGATGTTCCTCATGTATCAATCAACTTTCACTGTCATGCATAAAATATTCCAAGAGACTAGAAAGGATAATCTTCTTAGAGAAAGTATTTGAATATTGGATGTATTAAATTGATGAGGCCTTATGCATCAGTCTCTAGCTATAGGCTTCAACCTTTTGTTGCATTCATTGGGATGCATTTGAAATGTGCAAATAAAGTTTTTTTTAGAGCACAGCATCATCCTCATTTTTTTCTCCCCACAAGCAGCTTCACATACCATTACAGAGAAACCCAGAAATTGGTCAAAATTATCACATTTCTCACCCTCCTGGCGATTTCCCTTATGAAATCTGTTCAGATCTCAGAGGTTGCAAAGAAATTTCGATGTTGCATCATAATGAAAACATTACATCAAAGGAAGGAACTCTGTCTCTATAGATTAGCAGTGTAACAGCAAGTATTATATTACAGAGAACAAAGGGGTGGTGTGCTGTACAAGCATGTACAAGACACAGAATTAAGCTTGTGGACGGCCAGGTGCAAAGTACTCAAGCACATACACAGGGAAGATACATTTTAATTATTTCAATTTACAGCAGCAGTTCGGAAAGAAAGCAATTCGGCACTTGGCCTTCATCAGTGTTATCATGATCTTGAAGGGAAGTGACCTCTGGTCAACAAGAGACAACCGTTAAGGCAGTAAACAAGAAATGCCCGGGAGGTTTACTGAGAACATTTCATTAAACAGATGACCAGTCTTGATGAAATTTCTCTTTGGATTTAAGATTGACCTTTTTATTGCCTTATAAAGAAGTTGACCCGAATATGAAAACATAATGAAGTCTCTCTTCATCAAGGATGCACCTTATCATTGCTACCCCTGAGATATGGGGTAAGCTCTTGTGAAAAACAAATTTTATTTTTTAAGGGTATTTATGTAAAGTCGCTCTGAACTAAGATATATATATATATATATATATATATATATATATATATATATATATATATATATATATATATATTCTATGAAGGATAGAGTGGGCTAACATTAGAAAAGTAACTGCCAAAAGAAATAACCATCTTGTCAGAAAATCATATTTCGTTCTACACATGCCTGCCTGAAATTACTTTAAAAAGATTAGCATTAGTAGTGAGTGCAAGAAAAAGCTTTAAAAGTTAACCAAGCCCTGGGTAGTATTTTTAAATACCTTCCATGGTTAACTACAAATCAAAGAATAACTTTGAACTAAAATCTTATAGAAAATTAAAAACTGCTTAGAGAGTTCTGAAGGCATCATTATCATTAACAAGACAAAATAAATGCCTCATCATTTTATTATCAAAGATTCACATTTGACACATTTTGACATACAGTATATATATTTATATAAATGGTTAAAAGAAGAAAACCAAGCACCGAGCCTGGGAGCTCCTTTGACGACTGATAGAAATCTATGAAGCAAAAATATCAAACTCGGTCTGTCATCATTTACAAACCACAGCCTGGGCCGATGACTCAGTGCCAAGTAATCTCTGTCAGGAAATAGTGCGATCAACAGTGTCAGAAAGATCTATAAATAGGCAGCAATTATTATCTGTGAATTCAATGAATTTCAGTCTACCTGCCTCCTGACAAGCAGGCTTTGTCATACTCCATACTTGCAGCAGTGGTGTTTGGTGCAGCGTTAAAGTATCACAACATACCGAGGTTGAACTTTCACGTGTCGGTTGTATCTCACAACATTTTCTCTTAAACTGCAAAGTTCGTTTTCTTCTGCTTCTGGGATCAGATCTGTGCAGTTTATAACACTGAAAGATATTTAACATCAGGCAAAGTTATTTATGAAAAATATACTTTTTATTGCCTTAAAAGGAAAGCTACATGATGGCAAACCTCATCTGCCAGACATGTGACAGAAGTTTTGAAAATACAAACTTTGAGGATTGTTTTGGACAAATATTTTACAGAGACTTGGTTTTTAACATGAGTGCTGATGTTACTTTATTGTTTATTAGTCAGACACAAAACATGCATACTTTAGACTAATTGCTTCTAATTTATATGGACTGTATATATAGTAAAATATATCCCAGGTATTTGCTGAACATTGACAATCAACATCTGCAGGAATACATAGGTTCATAAAAGGAGATTATCATTGAAGATATGTCTTACATTTATGTCTTCTAAATTTGATGGCAGTTAAAGGGGTGATAGAATGCAAAACCGATTTGACCCTGTCATAGTTGAAAAACGAGAGTTTGGAGGGTAACTAGGACATACATAGAACCTCAAAATCCCATTGACACCTCTTTCCTCTGCAAATCTCACAATTTGAAACTGCCTGTGAAAACGCCCCAACATTTACATACACTACACCACTGATCTGAGGTCAGCTTAATCTTCTGAATCTAGCAGATCTCAGAAATGTTATACATTGTTTGTCCGCTTTTTAATTACTAAATTCACTTCTGAGACTTTTTTTATGCGAGAAATCAACTATGTAGAGGTCAAATATGGACTGTTTTACAAAAATTGATGGCTAATTGCAAATTTTGTCCGACTGCGTGTCGCAGTTCAGCAGTAGCTCAGCAGGCTAACGTGACAGCGGCCGGTGCTGCCTCGCCACGCGGCGTGTCCTCCTTCAGAGACCCTGGCTCGCTGTGAGCTAGATGGACTCCGTCACATCAAAACAAAAACAATTTGGAAAAAAGGCATGACCCTCCCCCAACAATTTATTGATATCTTCTGGTTTGCTATTGTTTTTTTACAGCAATGACATAGGTATGTGACTAAACCTGTGCATTCTCATCTGACGCATCCCAGTCCTCTGTTATGGTGTGGTGGCCATTTCAGTAGATTTACTCACTAACATTGTTGTGGAAACACAATAAGCATGGAAACTAAATGCACACTTCCTGCATTACTGCATTACTTCAAATACTAAGTTACTCCTCTAGTAAACTAGTATTCACATAAAATAAAACAATACAATATTGAGACCATTCAGCAAGGCACTCTGCGTAACATTCAACACACAAACTGGTTGCTATGGTTTCGTCGCTAGTCTTCCTCCACTTCGCCGTTTAAACAAAGTGGAATAAACGTAACTCCAAATCTACACAAAACCCTAAAATCTATTAGTAAGCTGACATCAAATGTGGCATTTAGGAAACCTTTATTGCAACCTTGGCACGGTAAGATGTCCAGACTAGCAATAGTCATTTTTGTTTTTTACGTCATGCTGCTCCCATCGTCAGCCAGGAAATATTTTTTTTACTAAAGCAGTATATGAAATCAGATGTATTACCTACCACCATTTAGTTGTTTTGTGTTATTTAAGATATTTATAAAATATCTGGTCATGCCAGACGTAATTATTCCACTAATTTTTTAAACAATGCAATTATCCGTTTCAGCCACCAGGGGGGGCAATGCTCCCCCTGCCCCACAGCAAACTAATGGACCAGACCCATCTGGTAGCGGAGGGCCGAGACTGAGGGCTACATGGAAAAATATGCACCAAACAAGCCACTTTGAAATTTTCTATGAATACAAAAGTTGGGTGACCCCGGACAACATTTTTTGGATGACCCTCCCCTCAACAAAGAATAAAAAGACCTACTGGTGGTGCAAGAGCAAAAGTCAAAGGATCCGTTAAGTTCATCCTGGAACCATGATTGTTTGTACAAAATGTTATGGCAATCCATCCAATAGTTAGTAAGATATTTCAGTCTGGACCTCAAGGGTGGACTGCCATCATGGCTAAAAACAACTGATGTAAACACAAGTGACTGAAAGTGGGATTATTTGTAGTGCTCATTTCACACCACTGTATGTTTTTCATCTTGTAACTGAAATGCTCTGAAGAATCTGCAAATACAAGTAGATCCATCTACATGCCACCTCAAGAGTATGTGGCCTAAATTATGACGACAGTAAGAGCTAAAAGCTTGAAACCAAACACACAATAGATGTATTTCATGAAACGTTTGGATTTGAAGGTAAACATTCAATGATTCAGTTAAGGCTTGCATACACACATTAATTGCAAGATCTTACAGGATTCAGTGCATGCATATTATGCTTGCCTTAAGGCGCTATGAATGAAGACAAGCGGAGAAGGGGTTTTACCGCCAAGTCTATTAGTAGCAAGCCCATTAATCCTGAACATTAATGCACAACATAATTATAGCTATTTAGTGACTTTTATGTCTTCAATTTTTCTTGTGCACAGTTTGTGTGACATGCCATGCTGTCTATGGTAACTGGAAGCTAAAGACCAGTCAGGTGAGACTTTTTTTTGAGGGGGTTGAGCAAGTTATTCCCATTACTGATGTTTGGTTTGTTGGTATCTGTCCTGTGCCCACAAATGAATCCCATTATAATCCAACCAAATGTCTTTGTTTGTGTTTATTTGTTTGGCAAAGCGCTGAGATGCTCTTTGACACTAGTGACTTTAAATGTGACTTTCAGCAGCCAATTTCTGTGCATTCGTGGCAACATTTGCAAAAAGAGCTAAAATGTTGAGCTAAATGCCAATGTCAAAATGCTAACATGCTCAAAATGACAATGCTAAAATGCTGATGTTCAGCAGGTATATTGTTTACCCGGATTATCTACACACAAGGACAGCTGAGGCTGATGGGAAAATCTTAATTTGTCATAAACCAAAGTATTGGACACACTGAAGTTTTGACCTGATGTTGGGGCTTGATGTCAGGGAATCACGAAAGTTAATACAGTTCATTCATGGGGAACATGGATGCCTGAACACAACTGAATGGCAATTCATCCAATAATTGCGGCAAAAATGTTACTTAAAACTACAAATGTAGACCTGATGGGGGCGCTTGAGGAAAAGTCAGGCAGTCACCAAAGTCAGTAGGATTCATCATCTGGGCACCATGAGAATATTCTCCAAATTTTGTCATTTAAATAAAAGGTGTTGCTGATAGATGATTGGTGCTCTCTGAATCCATGACAGTCATATAACACAGTTATTCAACACAATGATGCAGTCTGCTTGGCTGTGCTGCTCCAGGATGGAAAACCAGTCATGGCAGATTATATTTATAGGCTCATTTGTGTGTATTGTGTCTCAACAGATACCCTGTGGTGTGTGTTTTTCAGATTACACCTATTTATGTCTGAGGCAGTGCAGCCACAGTCAACTTGTCAAGTTGTTGTGTTAAGTGTTACTTTAATCATTCTGCTTCACTGAGAGCAGACATGGCATCAGACCTGCAGTAAAAGCCAAAGCACAGTGGAGATTAGGCACATATTTCAGGGTGTCTAAAAGTGTTTGATAGTTGCAAAATTGAAATTCTCTCATTTATTTTACAGTGTGACACAATAATTTATTATGCTACTTCTCATTACCAGTGTGTCAAATGAAGTTGACTGGTAGAACACATTTGTAGCTTCATCACATCACAATATGATGTCTGGCTTGTCACACTGTATACAAAACACATGGTATCTTGCCTGCTCGATTAATTTGCATTTGAAATATTTATTAATCTTATAAAGGTGTTATGCAACCTGTAGCCAGTCAACATTAGCCACCAATGCAGCAACATGCAGTCCATGACTCTCCCTTCAAAGAATATAATAGCTCATATTAGTAAAGAGACAGCAACAAAACACATTTCAAGCAGTTTCATGCTGTGATGGCCTGTAATTTCTGGCTATTATCTCTCTATGGATGTGACGATATCAAAAGCAAGAGTGCAGTCCATCAACAAAGACCACTTTAGCTCAGTTTCCTATAATATGTAGCCTAATTGATGCAAGACTGAGTAACAAGAAAGGAAAAATGCCATTTGGTCTGAAACCCTTTAAGGAAAGAAGGTAACTACTTCACACGCGTTTCAAAATACATTTTTTTTAGCTAAAATCTTGCTCCATTAATGAGCTGAGCTGAACTCAGGTGTCACACTGGGTGTACCTGTTATGACTGTTATGCTTTTTTTTTTACATGCAGGTAAGCCTATTAGGAACAGCAGTCACACTAGTTCTTTGTGTGTGTGTGTGTGTGTGTGTGTGTGTGTGTGAGGATGGGGGCAATCTGTGATCTACACAATCTGCAATCTACTTAGCTTAGCTTGCCACTTTTCGAGTGGGAGATAGTTAGCTTAGCAATGGGTCCTTCCAAATAGCCTATTAAATGTTGTAAAGGGACAAACATCTTAAATCGCTACATAACCAGCGCTTGTTTAAAAAAGGGAAACATGTCTTGTGTGAATGTTCGTAGGCTATTAAGGCTATAACATGCTCCATTTAGGAGCACACCACACAAGTTCAAAACATGTCTCCTAGCAACAGCGGTTCAGTATCAGCCAATTGTGTCATGAGAAATGGCCACCAAGCGGCCTGACTCTGTTACAAATATGTCAGAAATTGTTTTGTTCATCATGATATCATTATAGTTATATTTCCTTAAACAGAAAGCGAGGACAATTCAAATTTCAAGTCGACTTTATGTAGCAAGAGCCAGGAGTCGATTAGCTTAGCTTAGCATAAGGACTGGATGCACAGGTTTAAATAAAAAGTTAAAAAAAATGCTTATTAACACCTCTAAAGCTCACTTATCCACACTTTGTATCGTCCATTTGTTTATTATTGTTGTAACTATTTCTTCCAGTCTCTTTGCAGTCTCTCCACTGGTTGCTGCTGTTCTCCAAGAAGTAGTTACACCACATGACTCCCCAGTTAGTACATTTCTGTTTGAGTATTGATTAACAAACAAGATACAATGTGTTAATAAGTGAGCAGCAGAGGTGTTGGGAGGTATTTTCTTTCTCATCTAACTCTCTGCAAGGAAGCAAGTATGCATATTTATAGTATAAGCCTAACTGCATTGCAATCATACATGTGATATTTTTTCTCCACTGAGAATATGAGCCCAAATTTTAAGTTGTACCACACTGTGAGATTTATTGGCTTCATCTCTAATTTCTGTACAGAGTAAATTTGGTTTTGATGGGTTATTCCCGTTGTAAGAAACTCTTAATTGCATCTTGTTATGGTATGGTTAAATGAGCCGCAGCATCAGTGTGTTACACAGTGTATATTCTGGTCTTTGCAGGGATCAAGCCTGCAAGCCTCCAGTCACACCGCTAATCTCTAATCACCGTGTGGCCCTGCCATATGCTCACCTCAGTATGTAAATGTTTACTAACTACAATATAAGCTGCCTGATAGATTAATTTATCCGCTTGAGCATATGTCATGTTTTCACTTGACATCTGATGCTGTTCAGAGATCAAAACTACCCATCACACCTCATAGTGAGCTTGTTTTTCTGACAATGCATCTGCATGTGTGTGTTTGCATGTTATTGTATATCACATGTACAGTATGTGTGTGTAACACCAGTAGACTCCCCTAGTCTTTATCGCCTAGAGAACCATGATAAACTGTATGGTTGCCATGACGACCACTCTTCACAGGCGGGAGGCTCAGTGGCCTTCCTCTGGGATAAATACAGAGCCTATAGGACTGCACATGAGGAATAAGTGTGTTCTTGGCTGCCGAATACCTCACTGCTGCTCTTTCACAGTGCAATTTCTCTTCCTTAATTATCAAAGATCTCCTAGCAGAGTTACAGTGTTTCAGAGGAGAAGGAGGGAATTGAGTTGCCTACTTTAGTAGTGAAGCAGATTTTCTTATTGCTTTATTTATCATTTATGTAACAAAAACCTTTATTATGCAAGAGCCTTGTTGGCCTTGTAGCTCTCTGACTATCAGTACAATAGATGCTTTATATGCAAAAGATAGATATTGGGATGTAAGGAATGTTTCCATATGATTTGAAGTTGCATATGCTGTGCACCATAAAGTATGATTTCAAATGTATCATTCTTTAACAAGACACTTGTTTTGTTGTGTGTATCTTCATTTCTGGGTCAAATGGGAGGAACAGGAGAATAGCACTGATCTGTACAGGAAGACATCACATTTATTATTTTATAAGAAGTAAAAATAGAAAGGAAGGTCTCCACATGTAAAGGCTCCTTACGTCGCTGGTCAGATCAACAGTGCCCCCTCCTGGTTGTTTGGCTGTGTAATCTGTGTTATCTCAGTTAAAAACTGCTCCTAAATAGTTGCTGGGAAAATTGAATGACATCTACAAGTTACACTGTGTGCGTCTGTAAAAATAGTGATTATGTCTGATCAGTTAAAAGGACTAAAACAGACAATGCTGATGCCAACGAGAGTAATGGATATTTAAAGCTTTAAAGTGTTTTGCCTGCTGTTCTATCAGACAGAATTACTGTGTTAGAGGATCAAAAGATTATGTATTGCCTACCAAGTTAATGTTTATCCAATCAGCCCTGATTGTGCAGAAAATTGCTTCTGTTACTCCCATGAAAACATTTTATGCAGCATGCCACACATTTGGGAAACCTTTTAACTCAGGCACAATGACTCCAATGTGCCATAATCATTTAGAGGCGCAGGGGGCGGCCATTAAGTCCACTTTAAGTAGGAAGAAAGACAATAAAAAACAATAAATATCCAAAATATGTTACCTTATGTATGGAAGATGTGTGTAAACTTGAAATCTTCTTAATTTGTATTCACAATAAAGGCAAAAAAGATCATATAACAAAAATGGTATGCCTTAGGGACGCTATAGTCAGTCATTTGAGCAGCTTGTATTTTTTGCTATGTCTGAAACTTCCTGAGTCTGCCGTTGATGCAGGATCTGAGCTCGGAGGGTTTTCTGAGGAAGTGAAAAGACAAGAATATCAAACTATTGACTGACCAGCTACAAGGATCAGCCAATCTAGGTGCATGTTATAAAAATGTTGATGAGACGCTTGAAAAATGGAAGTTGCATTTAGCTGAATGGAGCCCTTTGTGTTATCTGGCTTGTTTTAGTCATTATGCATCAATCAAACCTGCAATAACTAACTGAATTTGGGGGCAACACTGACATATTATTGTTTCAGTTGTGATGAACTTGTTAGCAAACATTTGCCTATTTCACAGACAGAGCAACAGTAGCATTCAGTTATTAATTTGGAGTCGCATTTCTGTCCACTTGGTTAATGTAAGTCTAATATTTACTCTCCTTTTAGCTCTAATTTTGGTCTCTACCAACTCCTGAAACAAAAAGGGTCTTTGGCTGTTGAATAGTCCACTTTGTCTAATTTAGTAGAAGTTATCTGAGTCCATTGTTAATATAAAAAACATTTATTATAACTGCTTAAATTAGCTGTTTTTATACATTATGTAACTGTGCACATTAAATTGGGAACATCCAGTGCAACCAGTGCTCAGAGGTCAACATAATATGAGCAGAAAAAATGTGTCTGTGTGCATGTGTGTGTTCAAGTGTGTAGTCCAATGAATGCCGGGCTTTCGGCAATACCAGTTGGTCAGTCGTTTTGGCACATTGAGCTGCCGACCTTACCTATGTTCCCTTAGGAGTGCACCCTTTATAGACCATTTTTGTTGGGGTTTAAGTCAGGGTGGGCTTATTCAGGTTGATTTCAAGGAGCCTCACTGCAGCCAGGGGCCACTGGCAGGGTTTATGGATTTGTGATGTACTTATTGGATAGCTGAGAATAATCCTAAAAATATTACAGAAGCAAAAGCTGCCTCTGTGAAAACGCCTTGGCATTTGGCGCTAATAGGATTCAGCAGGCATTCACACAATAAGAAAAAGACTTTTTGATTTTACTACACAGGTTAATACCTCAAACAGTCATAAAGACACCTCTTTTGTGTTAAGCTGTTGCATTTCGACAAAGGAATTCCCATTTTGAATGCTCATGATTTAATCCGTCTATGTGCTGTCAATATATTATGCAATCTGTTCACCCCCATAGCTTCACTATAAGAAGTTATTCCAGCAGTTAGGTTCTCATAAATCTAAACACACTACAAATCACTTCAACTCTTATACATCCCCTTTGTATTTAGAATGTTGGTGTCCAACCTTATTACTACCTTCACCTTCTAAACAAAACTCAAGTCTTTGGGCATCATCATTCCCACAAAATTGTCGGATCTAGTTTCTGTTGTGGTCTGTGTAACCCTCTACTCAAAACAATAGATCTTTCATCAGTGTAAGCACCTTTTGTTGCCTTTCAGAGGCAGAATGGTCACTATAGAAATAACAGTTCTCCTCAAACTCAACTATGTCTTCTCTGCAGTCCAAGACATACAGTATACCCCCTCTATCTAATTAAGTTCTCTAGACTCCATAATTACAAAAGAAAACCCCAAAATAAGATTCACAGCTGGCAGAAAAACAGATCTTGTAGAATTCTGGAAGCATCAAACATTTATAATTGCTTTTTGAATAACCAAGGTTAGTGTATTTTTTGAAACAGTTATATTCCAACATCAATATATAATTATTATTATTCACTAATCTATCCACTTTCTATACCGCTTGTCCTGTTTAGCTTCAAAAACTCTGCAACTCTGACAGCTTAGGGCAAACCACACAAAATCACAAATTTCACACAGGCACTAAGGAACAGCTTTTACTTAACAATAAACAACAGAGCTTAATAAAGGAGAACTCCGGCCGATTTTTACCTGAATCTTGATCGCTAGATGTCTACGAGTACTGTCGATAGGAAAAAAAAAAAACAGTTGTGGGGGCATATTTTAAAGAGTGCCTTTATGCCTATTCGCAGACACAAAATGCAATTAAAATTTCTGTGCAACATGACAACAAGATGCGTTTTCAACTCAGATATTGTATTGGTGTTTATGCTAAGGCTAAGAAAACAACCACACAAGCCACCTCTACCAAGCTTGTATCTCTCCAATGCCAAATCCCTGGAGCATAAAATGGACGACTTGGAATTACAACTCGCTGGAAATCGTTATGTTCGTGACTGCTGTGTTTTGATTATCACTGAAACCTGGCTTCACCCGTGGATACCCGATGCTAGCATGCAGCTAGCAGGTAGCACTCTGCTCCACTGGGACAGGACTGAGACATGCATGAAAACTGGTGTACTGGTGTAACAGGATAATTATACTGTAGATAAACACTGTTCCCCTGACCTCGAGTATGTCTGTAAGATGCCGGCCTTTTTTTCTACCTGAGAGAGCTAACAGTAGTGATCGTCACGGCTGTGTATATTCCACATACGCCAATGTCAACACGTCACTCTCTCTCCTGCTGAACACCATAAACGAACAGCAGCGGGCCCACCCCGATGGTGTTCATATAATCGCAGGAGACTTTAATAAGGCCAACTTGATGCACAGGAATTTTAATTGCATTTTGTGTCTGTTTAGAGGCACAAAGGTACTCTTTAAAATATGCCCCCACAAGTGGCATTTTAGCTAACTGGGAGCTCTGGCTCTGGCTGCAGCAACTCCAGTTTGCTAGCACCAATTTTGGTCGACAGTACTCGTAGACATCTAGCAATCAAGATTCAGGTAAAAATCGGCTGGAGTTCTCCTTTAACTGGCAACAAAAAGGCTCTGTACAACTTTATCAGAACAACTCTTTTCTAAACTTGGAACAGAACTTTACAGTCTAATTTCTTGGTATCTAAATAAATAAAAATAAACTTTTTTTTAAAAGTACCAATTACATGTTTTATTTATCAAGTAAAAAACATGAACACGCTTTTGAGTGACATCACATATGTTTTAAAAAATAGAAACATAAAGGGCTAAAAAAAAAACAGTCATTATACTGTTAATGCTCACTGTTGACTGATCTTGAATTGAGCATTATGAATTGATATTTCCCTTAGTGTGGAATTATGTTTCTGTATTCTTCAGCCTTGTGATATACCCTCTATTAGCGTACAGCTCCTGAAATAATCAGTGTCTGCACTGGCTCAATAAAAAAACTGTGTTTGAGACAGCAGATTTTACAGCCTCTGGCATGAAAATCTCACTTCAGCCATCTGACCTTAGTTGGCAGTTCTGTTTATACAAAGGCCCCAAAGAGGCTGCAATCACTGCTGTTATTCAAAATAATAGCAGCAACACAGCATGGTAATCACATATAATAATATTAATATTGACACAACAGTCTAAAGTGTGTCATGATCCTGAACATAGACATACTCTTAAGATGACAGTAATGTTTCAAATGAGAAGCCACGTTATACTACGCTTTGCCCTTCCCTTAAAATATGGCACAACTACTTCAGTGCAGATCAACATGATTTTTTAACAACATCAAGGAACTTGGCAACAAGCTCATTTAATGAGAGTGATGGTGAAATGATGTGAGCTCGGTGGAAGTCATACAGCAGGCGTGATGTCAGATTTTGAGCCCTCTGGAGGAGTCATGAAGTGTCTGTAACTAGGTGTGCCCACTTGGTAACGTCAGTGATGTAACCGGTCTCGCCCACTCAGTCACATTTCACCCTACATACACGCCTAATGTCAGTGTACCTAAAATTAGAAAGGGAGGCAGTTTATGTAACTTCATGTGTGCTGGTGAAAAAGCAATCCAGTTTATGGCTCATCCGAATTACCCGATTGATCATTCGCTGATGCTCTTCTTCACCTGACACCAAACCAGCTCCCCTTGCTAATGAGAAATTGGTATCAACTCAGAGACGAATGTGCCCATGCAACTGTAAGTGCAACTCCCCTGAACATAAACCATGATTATCTGTTAATTACTTTAAAAAAAAACAGCATTAAGATAAAGTGGTTAGCAGTATGCTGCTGCCTTCAGCAAATAATATTAACAGTCAGTCACTGACTGCTCTGCCAGGCATATTTTAATGTCTGCTAAACACTGTCCTCTAGTGCTCACTCTTTGAAACACACACACACACACACACACACACACACACACACACACACACACACACACACACACACACACACACACACACACACACACACACACACACACACACACAGGCTTGTGGCACTATCTTTGTGGGGACCCGTAATTGACATATTTGCATTCCCTAGCCCCTTAACCTAACCTTAACCATCACAACTAAATGCCTAACCTTAACCCTTACCCTCACCATAACCATAACCTAATTATATCCCTAATCATAAAACCAAGTCTTAACCCTCAAACAGCCCTTTAAAGTTGTGGGGTCCAGCATTTTGGCCCCACAAAGCTGTCGGGACCCCACAAGTATACTGGACTCCACAAACCCCCACAAATATAGTTAAACAAGAACACACACACACACACACACACACACACACACACACACACACACACACACACATAACACAGGATTATGCTCCCATGTTGTCAATGAAAAAAAATTTGCTTAGGCTGATGTTAATTGTTCCTAACGTGCACCATCTGTTCAAAAACTGCCCCAAATCATTTTCATGAAGTGTCACTTGTTGAACTATTGGTTTTATAACAAAACTCTTCAGCTGCATTGACTTTTTGTTCCTCCAACATGGAGTAATAGCTGCAATTGGACAAAATGTCTGTAGCCATGGTTTTATTATCAGCTACCCTCAGATGACTTTTAGCAGGGCTGGTATAGTCTGCCTAATGAGGCAAGTCACAGTCACAGAGTGAGCAGCAATGAAAAAGGAGGGGAGGGCCTATACCTCCTCCTCCAAATTACCTGATCAATCATTTACTAATGCTTTCTAACCAGCTGATTTCACCTGTCAACACAAGGTCAGGGTGTCCCGATCATCTAGATGACAAGAGGTGATGTGAATCTTGACGTAGGCACAACAGATTCACAATCAGCCTGTCAACCGGCACTTGAAAGCCCACAGGATATTAGAGATGTAAATGGAACATAATGGTGCCATTAGAATTGTGCTCATCCTGTTCAGGCTTTGATGGCAATGTCTTTTCTCTGCAATTCAACACCATCTGGCTAAATCCGCGTAGGCAGGAGAAGCAGAGCCAGGAGTAGTTAGGACAACCAGTCTTTGGTAAGGATGCAATCATTATCTTTGGCTAGTGCTACATCCCATTTGTTACAACTCAAAGTCAAGATTTGGGCCGAGGCCAGTTCAGGAGCCCCATTTACAGATGATTTACATCTTTCATCCGTTTACAAAGTAATACCTCTACTTTCAGATCTCTTAATATTAAATAATGTAGTGCAACTGTTCAATGAACATCTGACATGTTTTAGCAAAGGGCACAGAGTGCTTTGTTTGGCAGAGGCAGTGAACTTTAAGGGCATGCATGGTGACATTGTGTACTGATATCTGCAAACAGTCCTGTTGGGTGAGTTGACCAAACAAACAGAGCAGGTCATACAGACCTTGTACACATCGGTCTCTTTCAGTAGAAAGGTTCCAAAAAGGACATTCATGATCCAGTTTGATGAATCCAAAACTAAACATTCAGTATTTTGACAATGAAATGGGATATTTAGAGAATAACAGGACCCGTAACAAAGGCTATTCGTTTGCCAAATTGGCTGCTAGAGTAGACAAACCTGCCAACTCCATCTCTTCCATATTGTAAGGAAAATTAGAATTGGCAAATATAATGTCATGCAAATTCCTTTTTTTTTTAAAAGCAAAAGCAAAGAGCAGTGCAAAGTTACAATCAGACAAGTTGACACTCTTCATTTAAAACTAGAGATTTTATTACTTGACCTGGATTTCTAGGGATTTCTACTGCTGTCTAACTTCACAACATTGTGTGATGAGCTCAGATTACATCTCAGTTAGTGTAATACCATAAATCAATCATTTAGTTCTAAATTATATGTCATGAAACGGTCTTCTGTAACTACAATCCAGCTGCAGAAACTGAACTTGGTGGAGACTCATTAAATGTTGCTGTTCTGCATTTTAATCATGGGATACACAGATTCAACACGTTTGGATTAACAAAAGATTTATATTAACAGAATTCAGAGCGAAAACACAGATTGCTGAAACAAGTTTTGATGAATCCAGTATTATGAACAGGGCATGAAATTAACACCCGCCCACCCGCCAAATGCGGGTGAATTTTGCAATTGGCGGGTAACACTGTCACTTTGGCAGGTAGCCAATGACAATTGAGTGATTCAGATGCGTAACTATAGAGAGCCGAAGTCCCGCCCCTACCGGTGGACCTCATGGGACCTTAACTCAGAAAAAATATGAACGGTAGTGAGCGGGGAGAGGAAAATTATTTTTTGATCCCGTTTGAATTGAGCCATGGATTACAAATATGATGTTCGTCAATTTAAAAGAGAATTTTTCAACCGATGAAAGTCTCAGTTAGCCTTAGGTTTGTCATATGACCACTTCGTTTTGTGTGAAACCGCTCAGTGAACTACTGTACATCTCCCGTCTCACACAATCTACCTCACCTAGCTTGCTGCTCAGCTTGCTAGCTAGCTAGCTAGCTAGCTTAGCTCTGTTAAACAACACATGTAACGTTATCTTAGCTGGTGTGTTTTATCCAGTGAAGTGTTTTCAGCAGGTAAGCAAAAGAACAAGCAAGATCCTCTGCTCATTAGAGTAACGTTACATCCCCTGGTCCAATCAGGGGCCTGCATCACTGGAAGACATTGATTGACAGCCGGGGCTCCCTATCGTGCAGCAACTGTCCAAGCGGGAATGAGAACAGGTAAAATGAATTTCCTTGTTTCTGAAGACGAGACGTGTGTGTGACTTGAACATCTCACATTACCAACAAAACGTACGGCGAAAGACCGTGCAAAACATTTCAGACCGTCCTACCAACATGTATACATTATAATCAATCAATGTACGCTGTAACAATTTTTCACTCTAAAATTGCTGCTGTTTCAATCTTGTCAGCTGTCTGCAGCGGGCGGGGCTGTTGCGCCGTTTCCCCCGCGACTGACGCGCACACACACACAAACACACACACAATCACACACGGTGGATGCAGGAAATAACGCAAATGAGACCTAAAGGATGACCTAAATTGAGGATAGCTACTTTATTGGAAGTGCAATGATAAGTTAAAGTCCAATTAAGTACTTTATTAAACCGTATGAATGAGAGTCCCAGCCCAGGATAGGAAATTAACTAACAATGTAAAGATCAACAACTACTACAGCACGTGATGACGGCGCAATGTCCATGAGTAGGCTACCATGAATAGGACAGGATAGGATCATAGAGACACAGCAAGTCCAGTTTTTCACCTTTATGAGGCAAAAAAAAATCCACCTGCCAAAGTGGCTGGTGGTCAAAAAAGTTAACTTCATTCCCTGATTATGAAGATACAATATTTCGGGACATAATCATGAATTTACAAAATATTTCATCAAAAGACGGTGTTCAAATATTAACACACTTTATAATGAATAATTCAGGACCTTTACAGGTTATTTTCAAAAGGGTGACATCTGACAGATTACTGATGCAACTTTTATGATCCTCACTTTCATCACGGTGGTGAGATTTTGGTTGCAGCGTTATCACTGTGAAAAGAGGCATCTGGATCCCATCTCACACACACACACACACACACACACACACACACACATTACACAATACTCAAAAAGACAGAGGATTAATATGAAAATACAATTAAGGTTAATCAAACTGGTTTCATGCAGCTTACATGTTTTTATGCGCATCCAAAGCTGTCGTTTGTTGTGTTTCTGAGGTGTTGAAAATCCTGAAAACAGCCAGGTGGCAGTGGAAACGGAAAAGCCTGCCTGTAGACTGTATACTAATGACAAGACAGAAGAAATGACACATTCATGTAAATGCAAGTTTTGCATAAAAATGTAGGTAGTAAATGTTTCCTCCAATACCTCTGGGAATTTAATCTTCACATCGACGCTGTCTGCTGAGGCAACAACAACTGATGCAGAAACCTCCTGCTTGGCATTTCTCTCATGTTGCTCGTAGAAGCCGAGAATAAAAGCGATGCCTGGAATGTAGCTTTCAATTCTGGGAGAGGTAAAATAAATAAATAAATAAATAAATGCTTCTTTAACAACACATGCCAGTATGTCTCAAAATTGTGAACACAGAATATTTTCCCACCATGCTCTATAAAGCAAAGTAAGTGATTTGAAGTCATTTTTCTCCTTCTTCTTTAGATCACACTCCTCTTCCTCCTCACATTTTATTTACTCCTTGATACAAACTTCACCGTTGTTCTACTGAGGCTCACCTTATGCCCATCTCTGCCATGGTCTCCGGTATCTTGGTCCACTGTACTTTGGCCTTGATTGTTGGCTTGGAGCCAGGCTGATGTGCAGTTGCACATACTATTGACATTTCATAAGACTGACATTCAGCTCCCCATCCAATGTGTGCCTAGGCCAAACACAAGAGATCAATCATGAAGGGAGTACCTACAAGCAAAAGACTTGGCTTCAGCCTCAGTATACAATATAATAAATACCTGACCATATTATATGTACCATATGATTTTTAATGTTAAAATTGAACGTACAGTTTCATAGACAGTGTATTTGAACAGATGTATAGGGCAAAATATATACATAGACAACAACTGAATCTGTGTTTTTATATATATGTTTTTGATGCTATAAAAACTGAAAAATGTAAAAGCCAGTATGCAGTTAGACTTACAGTCATTTACAAAAAGACTGTATTTGTCCATTTTAAGAAAGGACAATTGATAGTGATGGTGGCAGGATGTAATTTGGTTATGTATTTTAAATGTTTTTAAAGGATAAGGCTAGCAATCATTGCTGGTTTTAGTCTTCTTAGGGAATTTGCTGGTAATAGCATAAGCTAACAACAATATTATTCTTGACATTTCTGGCATTTTATTCACTCAGATAAAAATAAAAATTTGTATTGTGTGTGTTTTTTATCTACCATTGCCTCGACATGGGCATTCACATTGGTGTCGATGCACATCTTCCAGTTGGTGTCTTCCCCAACCTGGGACACAATCATCTGGGCATTGTGAATGTTTGGCTCGGGTGTGTAGTAGAAGACTGCATCGTAACCCTCTGGCTTCTGGTTGCCACTCATGGCCAAGGCTTTGATAATCAACACAGCTTCAGGTGTTGAGTTCAAGCCCTATTGAATGAGATAGAAGGCAATCCATTAGGCTGTAATAGGTTAGTGGGCATCATGTCCAATATGTGCAGAGTTTAGATCACATGCACACAAATAGCTGCATTTCTAATATGGGCCACTTTTTTGTGATGGGATCATGAATCATTAGCACAGCTGAAACATTTTACATGATGACTTTGCTCAGAACAAACAGCCTATTGTTTTGTTTATTTTGTTTTGCAGTGAAACAAATCTTAGGTCACTCTGTGGAGCATGTTTAGCATACTTCAAATAGGTCGTCATGATGACTGTGATGAGATCCTCTGACGCTTGAGGCTGAATCAGAGGACAGACGTACTCCCTGGGTGGCTTTCTGTAAACACAATTAAGCACCAGGAGAATTTGAATCGATAAAACACCAGAGCAGGTGCACAGATAACAACATTACAAGGGTAGCCGAATACCTTGGAAAGCCTCCTCAGAGTCTCAATCAGTTGGCTTGTGCTGACTGGATGTTTGCTCGGGCCGGCGTTAACCTCAAAGTGGATTTTGTCAACAGCTTTGATTGCCTGGACTAATAAAAGTGCACAGGCTACGTTAGCAAAGAATTAAGACAGAAATGTATACAGGCAGAAACAATAACACGAACACCTGTAAAATCTAATGAAATCCAATTTCTGCTTTGCCATCATAAATTTATTTTACTTTGATAATTGTGCAAAACCAAAGAAATAATGAATAAAAAATAACAATTTAAGAGTAACTTAACATCCCCTAAAATCTTGTTTTTTTTAACTCCAGTGGTTAAAGTTGCTGTACTGATATAAAAGTGTATACTCCAGGGTGTATTAGTACATGGTGACATCAGTCTTGGGTTTGGTTACAGGTGCAACAGAGCACACTTCTGAACACACCCTGTCAGAAGTGCATTGTGTCTATAATGTAAGTTTAGCAGTGTGACTCGAGTTGTGTGCCCTAACTGCGTTCTTGAGGCCATATGTAAGTTTATGATGCTGTTTTGGATTGCCCAGTACTGTAAGGTGTAGGTGTAGATGTGTTGGGCTTGTTGTACTGTACCTGGGACTACTTTCAATGCCATGTGGGTATATCCCAGGAAATAGTACAGGGGGTATTCCTCATGATAATAGTCTCTCCTTAACTCAGACTCCACACACAGACCAGCTCCATAAATCTTACTCTCAGCACACAAGTTGTATCTCGGATGCCATGTGTTTGGTGTCAGTACCTGTTGGATTGGATGAAAATCATAAATATATTAATCTACTTTGAATTCTTTGAATCAAATATCAAATAAAAATAAAAAGGAAGGGGACGTATGATGAAAAACTCACTTTTTCAGTGCTTGTGCACATACATTTGAGTATCTAGAATGCATATCAACCTAACGGCATCCTTCAGTGCTAAAAAATGAGTGCCAAGCATTTCATAAATTAGCATCCCTAGAGGTGGCAGGAAATACAACCCACAGGCGGGACTTAAATGCGCTCTGTCTCTATGGTAGGATGGAGGTGGGCTGTAGTAGGATGTGATTGACCATTGTTCAGATGAGAGGCAAACCAGTGGGTCAATCATGTGATCTTTCTCCTCTCTGTGGGCCGGTCAGTCAAAGACCGATGATGTGAATGGCCAGTGTTTACATTAAAGACACATAAGTGGGCCAATCATATGATCTCTCTTCTCTCTAACGGCATACAGCACATGCGGCCCACACAAATAGACCCGCCCACCGGGAAATCTCCCGGTACTCCGGATGGCCAATCCATCCCTGCCAATGGCTTGAGAACTACTTTTGCATAAGTGTGCCAAATTTTTCTCACAAGCCAAATAGAGAAAAATGGGCTTCACGGGAGGGGGGCTTAAAGAGACAGGCGCAAAAACTGAGCGTTTCAGACAGAGGGTGAATACAGGTATATTCAGACAGACAGTATGAGAATAGCAGTGTGTTCTGAATTAATCAGTTCAGCTCTAATCTTAGGTGTTGACTGTACCTGATCTGACTCAGGCCCCACAGCTGTTGGTCCCTTGTGGACGACTTCATCATTGGAGTCGATAGCGGTGGGCATAATTGGAGTCATTTTAGTCAAAGCTGGATCTTCAGTGTTCCTGGAGACTGCATACACATTGGAACTGTTGGTTGGAAAGGAACGTAAGAACTCTTATACTTGGCACATTGGATTTGGATAGCTTTTATAAAACTTAAAGCACAACTGTATTACATAACCATTATAAATAATACGTGGGTTTGATTTTGATTCTTAGTGTCATGATTCAATTCAGTTGAATTTCGATTTGGCGTCAGGGGCATTATTTTAAGGCTGTTACTCCAGCACAGAGCATGACAAAGCATTCAGTGTTTAGTCCGCTGAGTTTCAACAACCCGCTGTTTTTTTAACATAGCGAGGAGAAACCATGATGTTACTTTATGGGCCTACAAGAATTGATTTTTGAAATTTGTGAATTAATTCAGAATTTATAACTTATGTTGAACTATTACTTCCCATACCCTAAAAACATACCTGACTGAAAAAAGTTCAAACTCTTTTTTGCATGGAGGGAAGTCGAGTTCAAACTTCATTTCTGCGACATTGATCTTGGCAGCAAAATTCCAAGGGATAGCAATAGGTATTTTGCTCTTAAATTCGGAACCGCACTGAAAAAGCTCGGTGTTGATCCCATAGAAAACCCAAAAATCCTTTGTGTAACTAAAAAAGAAGAGGTTAATTCACAAGTTGTAACTCCACAGAATGAATACAAATAGTGTACAGACAGTGTAAGGCAATTTGGTTTGCTTACTACAGTAAGTTGCTTAACATGATGGTATATGTTATTTAAATTAAATGAAGATTAGATATTTTACCCAATAAGACCATCAGTCTCCAGTGAAATTTCAGAAGTCAGCAGTTGCCCAAGATGATCAGTCAGTGGTGGATTTACTGCAGCCTTGGCTACATAAGAAGAAAAGGACTTTAATATTGGTTTATTGAATAAAATAAGTTGTTTTAGTCATTAATAAATATTCATTTGATTTGTAAGGCATTTAAATGCTGTAGGATTTGACTCCTCACCATTTACAGTGATCCCATTGATGGTCTGATAATATTTGCTTATCTCCAGTGGGACACCCAGGGTGGTAGCTTGGAAGTAGCGAACTTCAAAGATTAAGTATGGTTTTGTCCAATGCCATGACACTCCCTTCTGTAAATTCTCAATCGAAGCCCACAGAGGGCTCTCTTTCCCTGAAGAAGGACTGACAGCCTGCAAGAGGGATCACAGGGGAGCAGCATGTAACAGGCTTTGTACACTGCATGAAAATATGGTCCTTTTTGTTGACTAAACTAGCTTAGACATGAAAAGATTGTTCTCTCACCCTGAATATGTTCTGAATGGTGTCTTTGGTAATATCAGCAAAGAACCACTCTTGTCCAAAGGTCCGTGTGTAGGCAGAAAGGACAGGCTTATCATTGGGCAGAATTTCCCAGTTTTTAAGCTGAAAATGACATAGCACAATGGTCACCCAGAAATGAAGCTGACACATCATAGTACAGTTGTGATGCTGCGTTAAAGTCTCAGTTATATACTCACCACATTGAGAACAGCCTGAAAGTCACTGACACTGAGATCTCCTTTAAAATTAGGGATGCCAGCTCCAAGCAGCTCCTTAAGCCCATCAGCATGGATACCCAACTGCGGCATAAAAAGAAAAGATGATTAATATTCACAATTGGGGGACATGTTTATCTTTAGTGAAAGTTTCAATATAGCGCTGTACCTCCAATAGCTGCAGAATTCTACCAATGAAATAAAATTTTCCTTTCATCATGATTTCAGTGGGAAAGATGTTTGTTGCACTTCGTAGCATGAAGACTTCTGCTGCTGTACCAATTAGGAAATCATCTGTATCGGAGGAAAAAAAGCAAATTGTCATGTCAACAGTTTCAGATAAATCCAAGAATCTGTATTAGAGCATACCATTAAACCAGTCCATGCGCGTTGCTTTGCTGTAGTGATAGCTGAGACGACCAAATTTAGGGGCCAGGATTTTCCCGGCTACGTTGCAGGCAGTTGAACTATCGTCGAGAACACAAAAAAGGTAAGTGAAAGCTGGAGAACATCTGAGATTATATAACATAAACAATAACACCCAACTGGTTATAACTGCATTGTTTTGCTCACAGGAAGTGGTTGTTTGGAGTACTGGATCTGGCAATGCTTTTAAAGTAGGAGTATGCAAAGCTAATAACATGGAGGTCTTCTTCCTCCTGTAGATGTACAGTCACTGTGGACACCAGAGCCATTGATGGCTTAGCGTCAAACAGTATCATGAAGGCCATCATGCGTATCTCAGCGGGAAGGTTCTTCTGCAGGAACAGACTCATGGTGATGTCTTGGACCTGAAAACACAAGTATTATAATGATTAGGAGTTCAGAAAGATCGCCATTTAACCAACTACTGCTCTGAATTGATGTTCTGTTCGAATACAGTGTCTACAAATTCCAAACTAACAATGAACTAGTACTTGAACTGTAAATATAGATGTCAATATGGAGACGATGATGTACTTCCACAATGTAAAGACAACATAATAGCAACACATTTGACATCTTTATATGATTGTTAAAAAAATAATTCTCACCTGCGACAATGAAGAAAATTAAATGCGCTTTCCAGAATTACAATAGTTCACTGTTTCATGTAAATGCATTGTTAATCTGAATTTGACCTTATTAAAAAAAAAACATTTTCAGTTTGACTATGAAGCACAATGCAATTGCAATCAGCATAACATGATTTATATAAAAACCTAGCATGTAGCTGTGATAAATGAGCATCTAAAAGGTATTCTTGTTATATATAGTTACACTGCGAGGGTCTTTGGCAGCTATAAGTCTCATAGACTGCACAGCGGCACTCAGCACACGAGGTGGCAGATTCACAGGGCTGGCAGCAACTCCGGGGAGGAAGCGCATGATGGTTTTAATGCTGCCTGGATGACCCGCATTCCCCAGAGCTTTCAGAGCAATGACCATGTCTGCCTCGGTGCCATTCCTCAGACTTTCCACAGCCATGTCCAGCAGCGGCTGGTACAGATGTTGAACAATTATGCAGTCAGTTACTTCAAATACTTATATATACTTATATAGTATACTTTTACATGCTAGCGTGTTAATTTATTGATGTTACTATGCAGGAAAGTGATGTATTCCTCTGGTTAATTACCTGAACAGCAGCTACAGGACAAGGTGTATAATAGGTGCAGTGCTTGTACACCAGAGAGCCATAGGAAAGCACCACAGCATGCCACAGATAGATATTGGATTTAGAAAAGGGCATGTTTAAAAACATCTGTGAAAAATACACAAAAGACAAAGGAAAAAAGACGTTTTGACATGATCAGGTATCATTGCATGTATATCATTCTTCTTCAAACAATTTCTCTGTCTTTAGTATTAACTTACTTTAGCCATCTCAACCAGATCAGGAATAGGCTGGAGATGGTTCATCACAAGCAAAATGGCTTGCAGAGCTTCATTAGCAGACACATCTCCAGTCTGGAACCTCATTTGGAAGAACTTCAGGATTCTGGCATCGTTGACCTCAACAATCATGTCCAAAAACCAACGTCTAATAATAAGTCAAAGAGGAGAAAATGGATAAATCAGATAATACATAAAGGTCCAATATGTAATATATTTACTATAATAAATCCCAAAATGACCCCAATGCGTCATCAGATATTAAGGAAACATGTTAAGTTGAAATACTATCTTTTCTGACAACAATGCTAATGCCAGTATTTTCTCCTTTTGAAATTTCTGTTTGTGTTTTGGCCTGTGTGTTGTTATCAACGGCCCAGTTTAACAGCCAGGCCGGGTTGCCAGACATACCTGTAAAAACATAAACCCAGCGCGCTACAGCGTTAAAGTTAGTACAGCCATGGAAGCAGCAAACAAACAAACAGGATCAACGGAGATAGATTCTACCCGACTAATCTGGCATGTTTCTAACAGTTGCGTGACCAGAGACATAACAAACCCCGGGTAAATATTGGAGATGTATTTGAAAGACGGAGACAGCTTAGAGCCCAGAAGGACGCCAAGTTGGCTAATTTCCTCCTGAACAGGTTAGCATTAGCTACTTTATCACAGTTACTAAGGACGGGCATTTTATGTAATTTCAATATTCGTGTACTAACATTGAATAATATAGCTAGGGTACCCGAGTTGGTTACTTGCAAAAACAGTTGAGACACAGCCAGTAAAGTGATCCCGACTGGTCCTGGCTAACACCATCATGCTAACCCTGCTAACTGCTAACGTTACCGGAGGACCAGGTAAGCGGGCCACGGCTGTTTACAACGTGTAGCCTGTTCAGCGGCCGTAGCCAACAACGGTGAGTTATTTGAAGCCAAGAGAGGGGGGCTGTAGGTCGGGAAGAGAGGACCGTGAGTTTGGAGTGTGTTTAGCGATTGTTACTGTAATTCTAAACCAATAAAGTGTGTATTTCAGTCGGGTGGAGAGGACGGAAAGGTAGCAGTATTTTTAGCGGTACCTACCGTAATTCTAAGCCAAGGAAGTGTGTCTGTCTGGTATGTGGAGAGGACGGCGAGGTTGTGGGGTTTTTTAACGGTTCCTACTGTAATTCTAAGCCGAAAAAGTGTGTCTGTCCGTCGGGTGGAGAGCTCCGCGTGAGCACAGGCTTCAATGACTGTCAGTATATCCAGCATCTAACGTTAGCCACTCCGCTGTACTGTGGAGTAATGTCTGGCTATGTGAGACAAGCGTCTAGCAGCATTGTTGGATGCTGTGGTCTCAGCCTGGCAACCAATGTGAACTTCAAGTCTGGGGAGGAGGGGGTGGGGGAGACGACTCTCTCCAGTATTTTGAATTTGTAATGCAGTAACTATTTTAAACATTATCTATCAGTATTACATATTGCACCTTTAAGACAAAACTTATCCTTCAAATACATAAAGAGAGAAAAATGAAAAGTGTGAAGGACAAGTTCAGATGTCACATTTAATTGCACTTGTACAGGATAAAATACAAGGTTTTGGTTACTGCCGTGATCTTAATGAGTGAGGAAAGCAGTCTCTTTCTGTCATCATGCCTCAACTTGATTATAAATCATTCATCGAAGCTAATGTGCTAAATCCCCCCTGAACTAACTCAGAGGATGCTCTTTAATTAGCAATTCAGTTGAGTGGATCAGTATCAAATTTGAGAGATGGCCTTGGACTATTTTGTTCACCATCCTATAATACTATAATGAAATGCTTGGTTAAAGGTTATCTATAAAGGAATTTTACTTTCAAACCTTGCTGCAGTGTTCTCACTGGGTCCAGGGTCAAGTTTAGTGAATGATCACATCTTCAAGGCGACACTGACACACCCATGCACCCAACCCCCACAGCATGACATTTTGCTCTACTGCATGATAATCACAATACTTCCTGAACTGAAAATTGCAATTGGCATGTCTGCTAAGATGCCTTTTGAAAATATATTTCATCGCATTACAGTATATACTGGAATTTGGATTTCTGTTTTAGTTTTAACCATTTGTTGCTGCATTTAAAAGGTTTACACTTAAATTGTAACTCTTCCGTTAATTTTGGAGATTTATTTACCAAGTTGCTGGTGCACAATGTGTTATGTTCAAAATAAATAACTATTCAGTAAATATATATATATATATATATATATATATATATATATATATATATATATATATAAATATCATATATATGTATTTATTTATTTTCGTTTTGCAAAGTTAGTAAGGCAATGTTTTATTCAAGCCTGTTGTTGCCTTTCACATAAAAGAATGATTCGAGGTACTTTCATACAGCTTATTAATTAAACAATGGTATCGGTATCGGTATCGGTATCGGTATCGGTATCGGTGTCGGTGTTGGTGTCTGTGTCAGTATCGTTGTCAGGGCTAAAAAAGGCGGATCCATGAATCCCTACAGTTTTCATATTTTGAATTTCTGTTTTTCATCTGAAATTTATATTATATTCTTAATATTTAGAGCTTATAAAGTGCTTATTGAACCGCTGTTTTATTTTTTGATTATTCATTATTGACCAACCCATAACCAAGTACTCACCTTTGCTCATCATTGGCTGCAAATTGCTTCCACATAACTTCTAATCCTTCATAGGGAATCACTCGCAGGAGTTGATACAGCTTTATAGTGTCCTCTGATGTTGCACTGTCAATCTGGTAACGATTAACCTCAGCCAGATGCTTGACCAACTCAATAGCCTTTAAAGAGGATCAGACAAAGTCATTCCTTGATCAGTGTATGCAACTCTAGAAATAATTTTTCTTTAGAGTTAGGTCACTTTAAACGACATTATACATTATTTCAGTTCATTATAGAAAAGGAAAAATAATAAATAGGAATGTAATTGATCTCATTTAATTGTTTCCTGCTATTTCTATATTTATTTATTTTCTAGATTTCACGTTGTGTATATCTTTTACAGTGCTTTGTGATGCTTTCTGGAAAGATTTTACAAACCTATGAATTTTATGTAGCAGCAGTATATAACTGTTACCTTTGGTACTGGGTTGTCCAGGCTCTGCATCAAAATAGGGACATTAGCTTCTGCATTGACAAACTTGTAAACAAGGTTGCCCTTGCTTTCCATTGGCCCAAACACGGCGTTTCTCTCTGTGTCATTCACGCCGAGCAGCACTATTTCCTTCCTGCAGGAGAGGTTATTTAAAGCAGGCAATTTGTATTGCAGACAAGCATTGTGGATGAGTGGGCGTAATGTCTTACATCGCTAGCATCTGGAAACTGCCACCCTTCACGTTGAAGGGACTGAAGAGCTGTTGCTCCAGGCCATGAGCCTTGGTAATGAGACCTCCCTCTGCTGTTGGCTTGACAGTGTAAATATATCTCACTGTTGAAATGACAGATTCCCCTCTCTAGATTGGAGGACACACAAGCAAAAATAGTACTGACCTAGGTCTGTTTCATTTATAATGATAGGATCAGATGCTTCTTCAGTGAGGTAAACAGACCTGTTTGGAGACTTGGTCAAACACAGCGGTAGCCATGCCACTGTACATGGCTGCCTTCTCCCTGCAGTTACCGACATCCACAACCTGAGTGATGGTCATGTCCTTTGTTTTCACGTTTACTTCAGTAGCATAGTTACTCGGACACATGCCATGGATGCCAGCCTACAAACAAAATCAAACGTTGAAAAGAAAAATCACATTTTTACTGATGCTGATGGTGCAGCGTAGAAAGTAATGTATTTGTCTGCAGTGATTTACCTCTTCAAGCTCATAGATCGTCTGTGTGGTCTTCACAGTGACTTGGAACAATCCCAGAATCCCTCTCACAATGTTGACAATAGTGTCAGAAATCTCAGCAGAGGCTTGGATGTTACCAACGTGTCCACCAATGTAGTCAAACATGAAAGGTTTGACAAGCTGGGCAGCAATACGCTGGGTGAGCTTTTGGGAGACATTAAAGCTGTTTTTCCCCAGGAAGCCATTGAACTCCTCGAAGGCCAAATCTGAAACCTTTGAACCAGAGTTATTGATCATGTGCCACATTAATGAGTATTTGTAATGAGTCAACATGAAAAACTCTCTGATGATTCTCTGTTAGATGAAACACAGGTGGCATTTGTAACCCAACAAAAGTAGACAATAACTGGTATGTGCCTGTAGTATTTTACTGGATTATTAAAGCTTACTTTACTTTAATTATAATAGAGTTTGAACACAAAATCTGTTTGGCCACCTGTTGGTATGCAAACATTTGTAACAAACAATCTCTGAACTTATTTTCAGCCCTTTCATAAAGAAAGAAGAACATTTCAATTTATTAGATGGTTTACAAAAAATCTCTACATTATTTAAAAAGTCATTTTGGTGGATTAGAGGCTTCACAACCTTCCAAATAATTTATGAAACCTTAATTAATGATAAATGACAAATGATGCATTTACTGTATTGTGTTAGAACTGAAATGAACAACTTGTCATTGTTCGTGCTGCACTACTCAGTTACAGCTTTTCTAACATGTTTAAACAACATATTCTGAGAGAGTTTGTATAACCCTCTTCTGTCTTACCTGAAGGATGAATGTTTGTGCAGACACACCAATGATCTTGATCTTGCACGTGATTCTTGCACCAGACTCAGCGAGGTTTGGCATGCCGAGTCCAAAATTTACCGCTCCCTCATATTTGTACTCGTAGGTTTTCTTTGGGTTCAGGTGGGGCTCTGGAATATGTTTTCCAAAATGAAATGTCATTTCACTTCTTCTTTATGGAAAGTTCTAGAAATGATTATTTTGACTTTATGATGACGATAAAAAGACTCACCATAATTGACACTTTGACTCGCTAAAAGAATAAAAATCATAGTGTCAGCATAATAACCTTTGTAAATATATCAGCACATTTATTTGATGTATTTATGATCTACAAAACAGGTTAAAGTGAGAACATTTCCAACTTGATCCCAAGATGTTAAAAGACAGACACAAGACATCAAAATGAATTTAGAATTGTAAACCAAACCAAAAGAGAAAGGGTGAGGCTATTTGCCCCCCTGGTACAATTAGCAGTGTATGCTATTTGCCCCCCTGGTACAATTAGCAGTGTATGCTATTTGTACCCCTGGTACAATTAGAAGTGTATGCTATTTGCACCCCTGGTACAATTAGCAGTATGCTATTTGTACCCTGGTGCAATTAGAAGTGCTATTTGTACCCTGGTGCAATTAGAAATGAATGCTATTAGTACCCCGCCGGTGCACACAGCAATGTGTTCTATTAATACCCTGTCTGGTACAAATATCAATGTATGCTATTTGCACCCCTGTGCATTTACAGTACCTTGGCATATATTTACACACAGTTATCCATACTACTCATGTATTACACCTTTTGGGAATATTATCGCCCTGACATTCTTACCTAACCATAACCAATCCTATTCCTCTTGCCTAAACCTAACCAACCCAACCAGAGCAGGCATATTCATGAGTCTTCCCCTACCACCCCGCAAAAAAAACAAAAAAAAACATTCGCGTTCGCGGGTCCTGACTTGCGCAATTGCATGCAAATTATCCAATCCAAATTAAAAAAAATAAGACCACCACACAGGGAACTCGAACTCCAAACTCCCATACCAAAGGTAAGCGTACTAAGCACTCATCTAGCAGTTCCTTCAGGATATTAAACAGTACTGTTTACTACTTGGTAGGTACTAGCTAACTAACAAACCAACGGTTATATGCTTTCACTGAAGACAGAAAGTGCAACCGTAGTATCCATTTTCCGCTAGAAATTCAATTGTTATAAACTTTAGAGACAAAACTTCCCTAATATGCCAGTTTCTGCGGTCATGGAAGATGAACGTCGGCCATGATTTCGGTGCACGCGAGCAACGTTTTTTTGTTGTTACGTCACAGGGTGTAAATAGCTCAGCTGTGTGGCCGAGGCTATTCGTACCGGGGGTGCAAATAGACACTCCGAAAAAGAAACATCCATGTGATACACCAAAATACATCGAAAACAGATCGATGGCTAAAGTAAAATTCATCGTACTCTGTAAATGATTCACCTCTAAAAGTCATAATTGACCAACTGTAACTAGATTACTATATTACCTTTCAAGATATGTTAAAAACATATTTCTTATTGAATGGTGGAATAACAATTGCAAAAAATATAAGTGAATCCTCAGGATTATGAGTAATTTGCAAAAGCTCTGAAACTGAAGTTAAACAATTCTGAGGCAGGATTGTGATATCCTTCTACAAGTTAAACAAATCCATGAAAACTTACTGGCCAGACCCACGAGGCAGCATAGGAGGAGCCCTTGCATGTTGAACTTGAGGAGTAGAATTGAATTTTCTGCATTTGTCCTTTATATATACCAGCATGGGTTTTGATTGGGGAAACTGGTTGCATTGAGATCTTGTGATCAGGACAGAGGTCCAGTTTAGAGAAGTGACTGATTTAAAGTAAACACATGCTGTCAGCACAAAAGCCATGTTGACCTGTGACAATGTCAGAGGGACATGAGTAATATGTTAAAGATAACTGTCTCAACAATATTGGGAAAAATAAGGGTTAAGGTTAAGGTCAACTTTATTATCCCACAAGGAAAAATAAAGTGTTTAAAACACAGAGGTACAAAAATAAAAACGGAGGTACACTGTGTAAAAGTACCTTGAATTTGAATATCAAAGTTGAAACCTTATTTTTATTCACTCAGAAAATGAAGTAAACACATTTCTCACGGCTGAATGAAGGGATTAACCCAGTGGGATGCTCATCTATTCCCTCAGTGAAACCCAGTCACGTGGAGTGAAGGCAGAGCAGATGCCGGCTGGTTTATTCTTTTACTTATTAAATATCTGGAGCAACTCCTGCTCTTAAAATGTATACACTGTCCCCTGGCATCACAAAGCTCTCCTCCTGGATACAACAAAATCAAACAGTGTTGTGAATTGCTGCTCTTCATGCCAATTTTACATTCTGTCCCAGCCTAAAGGGCTTCGCAAACAGCGCTGTTGTTTACATGTGCAGTTTGAATGTGATGACACCAAACAGCAATCATCCAAAATGGTGTGTTCCTGTTGTCTTTTAGGGTTAGGTTTAGATTGTACAACACAGGAGTACTTTGTGTAATAAATCGCACATAAGCCATTGTACCTCTTTCATTCCCAGGCTTCGATTCACCTGACCATCTGCTTTTCCTGTTCGTAATTTCAGCAATAGCCAGTAGAGGTCTCCAACATCACATTTTTGTCCTAAAATTGGATCGAGAAACATTTTGAGGACAAACAAAGAGGGGAAAAGCATTTCAAACACCTTTGAAGATCTGTGGGGTTTATTCAGGTCATGATCTGAGTTCCAGTAGCACCTTTGTCAGCTAAGCCTAGTACTTTCTAGTCAATTCTGTATTTCTCTCCACTTTTTAAAGTACTGAGACAGCAGTGAGACAGCAGGAAACGTAGTGCAACTTAGTGTAAAAAAAAGAGAGAGATGTAGACCTACAGTATCTGCAAGGATATCATCAAATTATGGACCAGAGTTTAGAAGTCAAAGAATGCCTCTTTGCACAGACATGTGACCCATGCACAGGAAAACATACACTAACTCATTTTTAGACACTAAAAAAAACTATCTATGATTATTGTAGGATATCAGTGTCTTGTCTCCATTCATTCATACAAGAAATGTAAAAATAACTATTTTAAAATATATTAATGAATAATCAATTAACACGCTGCATGAAATTTCCTGTTCTTGTACCTGTATTTCCTGTTGGCTCAACGTCTCAACATGTTTGTTAATTACAGTAAAAGATTAGTGTTAAAGATTCTGGACTGGATTATTGGACTAGACTGGGGGGGTGGTTTGAGTTGTCATTAAAAATCATTCGTTGTTTTAGGCATAGGCTTAGTTTACAGGGGGGATGGGGTGGTTACAACCCCCCCCCCTACCAAATATCTAATAATAAGTTCCTTTACATAATTAAAGATATTTGCACCATAAATTGATGCAGACAAGGCACAAATTGTTGCAGAAAAATTCTCCAGAAATGAAGTGTTTAATATGCTCAAGAGTAAAATTTTGCTTAAAAGTGGAGATATCAACCCCCCTCAATGTTGAACCCAAAGTTACGTCCTTGGTTTTAGGCCTACTGTAGTTTTGCTCTGTAAGACAGTACAGGTGAATAAGGCAAATATTTTAACTAATAGATATCACCATGAAAATATTTTAACTAATATATATATATATATATATATATATATATATATATATATATATATATATATATATATATATTTATATATATCACCATGAAACTTCCCCAGTTGATTACTTGCCTTAATAAGACAGTTATTTTTTGTATTACAAGTTATCTGAAATGTTTAAATCTGCAAATGAGACATTATCTAATTAAATATTTGCTTATTATTTGGGATTCAGACAATTTATGAATATAAAGTCACAATATAAGCACATTTACTGGGAAGATATTTATAATGTCAGTAATTTGATACATTTAGTTCATTGTCCAACACTCAGCTTCTTAAAGTCATTATAATACCCTGCAGCCCAGGAGACAGCTGAGTAAGAATTGTTGTAGCAATAAGGCAAAAACACTTAAAAAGCAAACATTAATGTATTTATGTACAGCCCAGTATCACAAGGCCTTAAAGGGCAACAACATCGCTCATACGGACCAACATGCTACAAAAAAAAAGAAATACACAAAGAGGAGTGTTTGTCTGATCATGCAGACAAATATAATAATCGGACAGTGTTACCAGCTATGAGTTTCTGTCAAACGATTTCTCATTATGTCCAGTAGATGGGGCCATTGGCCTACCTTACTGTCATGAAAGAGAGAAACGGTCCTCACAAAAATTTATGTTTAATATATTGTACACTTAAGTTGTGTGATGTTCATAAAAGGGAGGGTGAAGAATGTATTAAACACACATAAAAAGACATGCTCACATAAAAAAAGTGAGCAGCAGCATGTGTTAGTTTGCCATGTTCATTTTTAATAATTTACAAATCAATATCAAACACAAGAAAGAAACAAAGACAATAGACTGCGTAAATTATTTGGAGTGTAACGCTGATAACTGCAAAGGTGTTAAATTACACTGAACATACACAAAATATTTTGATACCTGCATTACTCTCAGAAGAATGTGTTTGTGTCCATTGTACATAAAAGAAACAAAAATGATGTATATGTGTCGCAGTATGTGCTACGTGTTCTCATTTATAAGACATTTGTACTGAACAATTCCTCCCACACTGTTTTTCAAAACTGAAAGCATGAGTCACAGGATATTGCAAAGATGTACTGTGGACTATTATTGTAAAAGTGATCATGCTTTGGTCGCATTAATTCATCTCAGGCATTCAAAACAACAAGGCACGTTTCTGAAAAGCCTGTAGTACTCCTCTTGAATCTGGAACGACACATTCAAGAAAGTAGGATTTACATCAAAACATATATATATAATATAATATACTGTATAATTAAATAAAATTCTGAGGCATAAAATAAGCATTGTTACAGAATAAACTAACCAACAACTTTCAAAGTTCTAGCTCTAAAATTAAATTTTATAGATTTAGCTCTACCTTGGCAACCTTAAATTGCTCCTTACATGTTCAACAGCTTCAATGAATCAGTAATAATATTCCAAGAAACATACAGTTTATATATAATCAGATTGGGGCCAGTACTATTATTTTTTAACATTAAGTACATTTTGATGCTAATAGTTATGGAAGAAGGTTAGGTCCAAACACAGAATTCTGACTTTTTTCTCAGAATTCTGACTTTAAACTGAGAATTATGACTATAAACTCAGAGCTCAAAGAAATGTTTCACATGTGGCCCTAATCCTCGTCCGTAAATAGTCCTTTAAGAGTTTGAATGCAGGACTTTTACCTGTAATTCTTTTATTGTGGTATTGCTACTTTAACAAAAGTAAAAGATCTCAATACTTTTTGCATTACCTAATAGTAATATAATATTATATAAAATTCAAATGAAACTTTCTAAATAGCAAAAAGATAGCAGATTTCCTTCCTATTTTCCTGATCTGAACTGTTAACTGTCCAACTATAGTCACGTAATGAATGTTGAATGAATAAATAGAAAAATGAGACTTGTTACCTTTCTGGACAGGACACAGAGGAAGATGAAGATGAACATCCCCTGGAAGGCGTTTGCGATGGTGAACAGATATGCAGTGAGGGTGGTCTCATTGAGGATGTGCAGCACTCCTAGGGTCCAGGTGGCTCCCAGCACAAACAGCAGAGCCAAGGCACCACGGGCACAGGACCTGAGGGTCATAAAACTGACATTAATAGTCTCGCTTTGCCAGACCTATCTCCACAACGCTGCGGAGGAGGGTCTGGCTAGTCCAGCATTCCGGGATGGCATTTCTTTAAACCAATCACAATTGTCATGGGCGTCACTAAAAATAATAATAATAATAATACTACGTTTATTTGATACAACATCTTTTACAGACAAAGTGCTTCACATGATAAACATTTGTAAAAATACAGTAAGATCCAACAGAAAATCAGCAAGGAAAAAATAATTGAAAGACCAATGAAAATCATTTAAAAGATTAAAACCTAAAACCCAAAGTTACAACATGAGTCAAAAGCGAATTTAAACACGTGCGTCTTCAGCTGCTTTTTAAAAGCTTCAACAGAGACTGCAGAACGTAAGACAATAGGAAGGGCGTTCCACAGGTTTGGAGCCACCGCTTCAAAGGAACGGTCACCTTTAGTTTTTAAGTGAGTGCGTGGGACCACCAGTAATCCCTGGTTAAAAGATCTGAGGGACCTGTTAGTAGTGTACGGATGGAGCAGGTCCGAGGTACAAACAGGTGCCTGACCATGCAAAGCTTTATAAGTCAGAACAAGAACTTTAAATTGGATCCTGAACTTGATTGGAAGCCAATGTAATGAGTATAAAATTGGAGTGATGTGCGACATCCTGCTGGACCTGGTCAACAGCCTTGCAGCAGAGTTCTTAACCAGTTGTAGACGGTCCTGGGACAACTTGCTGAGACAGGTGAAAATGGAGTTGCAGTAATCAAGCCGGGATGATATATAAAACCATGACTGATCTTCTCAAGCTCAGAATGCAAAACAACAGCTCTAAGTTTGGCAATGTTTCTTAATTGAAAGAAACATGTGCGGGTCAGTGATTTGATATGTTGATGTAGTGACTTCGCTCTTATCTTCATTAAGCTGTAGGAAGTTGTTTGCCAGCCAATCCTTGATGGAAGCCAAACATTTAAGCAATTCCAACACTTTGTCAGTCTCTTCCATGTTAAAAGAGACATAAAGCTGGATGTCATCTGCATAGAAGTGACAACGGATATCCCCAAATTGGCTAATTATATGTCCCAGGGAAAGCATATACAATGCAAATAAAATCTGACCTAACACAGAACCCTGAGGCACCCCACAGGAAAGGGCAGCAGTTTCTGAACAATAGGGACCAAGTGACACAGAAAAACTTCTATCTGAAAGTTAGGAGGTGAACCAATCCAGGGAGCTCCCTGAGATACCAACCTAGTGCTTAAATCTTTCAAGCAAGATGTTGTGATCCACTGTATCAAAAGCTGCGCTATGCTCCAGCAGCACCAAAATGTAGCATTTGCCCATGTCAAAGGACATTAATAAATCGTTGGACACTCTAAGAAGAGCGGTTTCTGTTGAGTGTTTCTGACAGAAGTCAGATTGAAATTTATCTAAAATGTTGTCTGTATTCAAGACAGCAGTGAGCAGTTTAGCAACAACGTTTTCTAAAATTTTAGAAATAAAAGGCATCTTGGAAATGGGCCTACAATTTGCGGGAATTGATGTTAAAATACGAAGGGACACAACCAGATTGCAGAGAGCTGTTCAGTATAGAGAGAACCCAAGTACTAACAGACCCAAGAACATTTTTAAACAAGGTAGTTGGTATAATATCTACTGGGCTTGAGGAAGATTTCATACTACTAAACAGATCAGTGAGTTCTTGTAGCGAGATCGACGCAAAACAGTTCAAGATTGGTGGCCAGATTGAGTGAACCGAATATGGAGTAGTAGAGGGGATAATGCCATTTCCGACATCACTAATTTTATTAACCAAGAAATAGAGAAGTCACTGCAGTCCTTATTTGAAAACACTGGCACTTCAGGAGGAGCAGGATTGACAATATTATTGATGGTTTCAAAAAGGACTTCAGGGTTATGTTTACTGGAAGAAATAAGGTTAGCAAAGTAAGATGTCCTCGCCTCCTTAAGCATGTTGTTGTATTCAGTCAATAGGTCTTGAACATAAAGCATGAAGGATTTCCACTGTCGTTCCGCCGTTAGTTGACGGAGGAAACACACCGCATTTTACTTGGAGCCACTTTATCCAAAACTGATGAGCAATATGTGTTGAATGAATGGACCAGACAATTAATATCAGCATGAGAAGACAGCACTGTGCTTTGGTCAAAAGCTGCAGAAAACTTGTCAGCTGAGAAGCGATTTAAAATGCGACAACAGCTTACATGTTTACTGGGCATTCAATCTAAACTAAAGATAGGTTGAACAAAATGCAGTCATGGTCAGTAATATGCAGTTCCTCAGAGCAAACAGAGTCAAGATTAAGACCAAGTGTAAAAAAAAGGTCCAACGTATGACCCCTGACGTGTGTGGGACCAGACACATGTTGGATAAAATAAAAAGTGACATTAAGAAAATCAGCAGCAAAAGTGCAAGAAATGTCATCGACATGAATATTGAAATCTCCAACCATAACCACTTTATCCAACTTAATAATAAAAAAATCATGTTTGAACCAGGGGTAAATTAAAATACAATAAAACGGATTAGAACTACCAACTTTGGTCACCTGCAGTTCAAATGAGGAAAGACCCCCAATGGGTACTCTCTGACTTTGAAAGCAATTTTTATACACAACTAAATAGCCTCAGGAAGGAACTTGTTTTTGTGGAACATGTATACGTTCAAAAGTTGTTTTAGTCGTGCAACAGAAAACTCTATAGATTTGACACATAGTCTAGCTAGCTGTCTGTGTTTACCCTACAGAGATCTGAGGAGCAGTTAACCATAGTCCTCAAAAATCGACCAGAGTTTTAAATTCCAACACAAAGAAAGCGGAAAGGAAACGGACATCTAGGCGAAAAGAGCGTGATCCGGCGGAATTTACGGCAGCACCAGAGCAATTCCCGGAAGTGGAATGTCGTGGATATTGAATAGTCGACAGCTAACTGTAATCTGATACTACAAGAACACCACGTGATACCATAATAATCCACCATAAGGAAATTTCATCTCGATTTTCAATATTTTTTTTACCTTCTCAACAAGAATACTGATCATCCTACCTGATGTTTTCATAGTGGCTGATTTCAGGCCTTTTCACAGCAGTATGCCGGTACACTTTGTAGATGATGACTCCAAAAGCCAAGAGATTAACCTTTAGTGGAGGACGACCAAAACAAACACAACAAACACACACATTCAAATGGATATTTATCTTTGAAACAATCCCTATTTGATGATTCCAATTAATACTTTAACACTCATTTTTAGATCTTACCAGAATGATCAAACATGCCGGCCCAATGAAACTCCATATAAAGTGGTTTTCTGTGCTCAGCCAGCAACTGTAATACAAATATAGAATGTGTTATTTAACAAACACTTTATTGATTGAATGTGTGTTTTAAGATCTCTTTGTTGCAATAATCCCTCCTCTTGCAATACCCTCTATCATTGTACTTCAGTCTAATCTAGCCCAATCTTAATTATGATACAATATTGTACGGGCTAGTACATACCTTTTCTTTATCTTACAAGCACAAAAACAATTGGTTAGAAAAAGCTACCTCAACAATCAGCACTTCTTTTGCATAACCTCAATCTTTTAATTATATTTTACATTAGATTCTATTCAAACTCTCCATGGTACCCAAAACCTTTCAAAATTTCTTTTACACTAATTCAGTTATTACCTTACTCTCTACGAGGCAGTGTAAGCATCTTCTACTTCCTTTATGTCCCCGCAGGCCAAATTTAATCTCTAAAGCATTTGTCTTCCCACTCTTTCATTCCACTTACACTTTATCGGTGCCATAATATTTGGAGCCAAGTGTTGCCGAGATGGTCACCACCACTGCTGGGCTTCCATAGCCGAAGATGTAAAAGTTACGGTGCAGGAAGCCTTTGTTGTAGATGACGCCAACCACTATTAAGTACAGATGGATGCCCTCGATGCACATCCAGGCAAAGGCCGCAAGGAAGAAATAGTGTAGCAGCCCTGCAATAACGGAGCAGAAAAGCTGCCAAGAAACAGACAAAAGAGGAGAGAGGAGAGAAGAAGGGTTTTTACTCAATGAAACACAATGACACACACACACACACACACACACACACACACACACACACACACACAGAGACAGGAGATTTCCTTTGTTTCACTGGTTTCATCCAGAGCTCACCTTATGTGTGTTCATGTTGATCCCCACCAGGAAGATGAACTCGGCCATGAAGAGGCTGCAGCACAGGTTCTTGTGGATGGTGGTTCTGGTGCTCTGGATCTCACTGAAGAACCAGAAGGTGAAGATGCACATGGACAGACAGATGAGGGAGATAATCATCCCCAGCTGGGTGATCCGGGTCAGGATGGTGTTGTGTGCCACCAACTGAGAAGCAAATGGAAAGGGAGGCAGTTTCATTCACGGTTTCACGGTATGCTGAAGTTGGAATTTGTTAGGTTTTCTGCTTGGAATCATTTGACATGACATGGGTAGATATGGGCTGGGGTTACACTATGTGCAGACATACAGGAGAGCTCTGGTCCTGCTGTATCAAATATCAGCCAGTTGTAAGCCAGTTGCAACCAAAATGGTCGGAAAAAATTTCATTTTATTTTGCATCATTCAGTATCTTTTTCTTTTTTCGGCAAATTAATTCTTCATTTATAGATACACTCCCTGTTTTTGTTAAAGCAGTGCTTCAAAATCCCTAAAAAGATTAAAGAATTTGAGGGCACTGCTGAGTGCTGTAAAGCAATGGAGGTTGTGGGTGGATATCTCCCACAGTTTCTTTGCCATCCAATATTTGTAGTGAGTCACATTGCGGGAACAATTCGGGGGTGTCTTGCCCCAGGACATTGGATCGAATCACTGAACTTCTGATTGGTAGACAACTGCTCTACCACCTGAGCCACGGCCTCCCTACTTATCTAGAATATCATCCTGAGTGGAATTAAATACTTGGAAGTCTTGGTATGCAAAAAATTGGATAGAAGTTGCTACATTTTATTAAAAGCTGGCACAATGTTGACAATCAGCACCTTCAACACAAAATACTGGTGTTGTCATATAAAAGCGTGTATTGGTGGAAAACAAGCACACACAGAGGTGCATCTAAATAGTGTTTGATCTAAATAATGGTTAAACATAAACAGTAGGTAATAACATTCATTACATTTGAGGTATTAGTGCTATTTTATAATATTTAGAATTTTCCAAACATAATGGGAAGATTATGGATTGGGAAAAATAATTTAAAAAAAAAACATAGAATTATCCTAAAATTCATTGTTACAAATTCTTCTTAGCTCATGAAAAGTTAGCATTTGGGAGAAATGTGTTTCTCACAGGACAGCAACAATAGATGATCTGAGCACATAAGGAATTATATAAGTAGGGAGTAATATAAATAATAGAATAAATAATTTAATACTAAATATATTAATTTCCTCACTGAGGTTTGCTCTTTAATTAGTCATATAGTTATAATAAGTCATAGATCTAAGGTTCAATATTCTGTATCTGTTGTATAAAACCCTCAATAAATAAATCATTTTCTTCCAGTAAAAATCTAGATCCAGATATGAGGTTCAACTCTTACTAATTTAAATGAATGTGTTCACTATGATCAACATTTTTTTCTAAAATCATTTTAATAAATAATGTAAAGCCCCTGCGGAGAAATGTAAAAAAAAAAAAAAAAGGAAATACCTTTGCACAGTTGTATTTTTAATGTATGATCACTCACATTGGCTCGCCCAGAGGACATGAGGATGGCAAAGTGTGTGAGGTGATTGCAGGAGCAGGTGGTTGTGTTGCTATTGACGTGGATGGTCTTGCAGCCGCGCGTGGCCCAGTGGCCCTGCAGGCTGTCCACCCCGTACTCCCAGAAGGCGCACTTGGTCACATCAGCTTTAGTGTCTATGGGCTTTAGAGGATAGAGAGGAACAAAGATGCTGTTAACTCTTCATGGTGCTGTTTTTATTAGTTTTTATACTGCGCTGCTTTCTGATACCACAACAGGGGGTTAAAAACAGATTGTGCAGGTCTCATCAAAATAGCACACATAAATGAATTACTATGCATCCAAAGTTTTGATATGTAAAAACATTATTTTAGTGTAATTTCCATGGGTTGTCCAATTATGGCTGTGTTTTGCATTGGCTTTTCTTCTTATCGTCTGGCAACTTGTATTACTCATTATTAGAAAAATAAAATGGCAAATAATTATCATGCATGACTTTGGGTCAAAATGAATGGCACGGGGGCAGAAAGTGCAGTCATGTGTGCTGCACCACACAATGCAGCTCACTGTAGGTGTTTTTGTGGGAAAGTAATCTCATTAAGATGAACATATGTACAGCACTACAAATTATCATTAAAGTTCGTGTGAACATTTTGAAAGCACATATTTTACTTTGATTATTATATGCAATCTTACTAGAATGAAAACGATCCACAAATTAACCACATTTGCAGTAAAAAATGAACATACAATAAACAAATAAATTAAAGTGAGGTTTAGTTTAACTCTCTAATTCTCTATATGTTTACATTCAGTTAGATTTGTATGCAGCCCAATTGGTGTAACATGTATGATATGTTTTGTGTAAGAACTAGCTATTCATCCACATAAATCACTAAATTATTTACTTTCAAATGAATGCGAGCAGAGTAAATCTCAAGAATACTGAACAGGTGCAAGCAAGAAAAAAATAACCTGTGTGTCACAGGAAAATATACCACTTCTCAGGCAGAAAGTGTCTGCATGAAAATAGAGCCCAAATTATTGATTTTTTCTCTTTAAAGGCAATTTACAGAGGATTTTCACTGCTCAACATAAATCATCACCTTCTTTGTTAGGCTTAAGCCTCAAGGGTCCAACAAAAATAATGATTTCACTTTCTCATACATTTTAATTATCTTAAAAGAAAATACCAGTACATTAACTTTTAGGGTTATTTCCCTCATTACTCCGCTTTCCTCCATCATCTATTCACCTTTCCTCTTTCATTTCCCTTAACTGAGAGGTCATTGCAAGAAATACATGGAGCAAAATCTTTCATAAAAACCTTACACAAAGCACTAAAGACTCCTCCCATGTGAGTTTGTTTGAATTTGACTTTAACGGAAACTCTGGCAGTTATCAAGTTGCTGCGAGAGTCAGTGTGAGAATAAGTAAGCTGTTCTTCACAGCCTGACAGGGATATATATGATGGGATATTGATGTTTCAAATCAAAGATGATCATGTTGGAAGCCACTGTAATGTTGATAAATGAATCATATATGAAACAGGAAAGGTAGCAGTGTGTTTAAGGTAGTAGGGAAGTAAAGAAAGCTTTCATCTAGATTGCGCTCAGATTTGTCAAACAATAGAACATCTTTTAAAAAACATCATCAAGAAAGATGTTCCTTTAGCCTCATCAAATGCTGCTTAAATAAATCAAGTCATTAAGGGATTGAATCAGGAAGAAGAGCAAAAAAATCCACCACCAGCTACTGTATAACTGAGTATAACACTGCCACTCTAAAGCAGCATACATTTTGAAGGTATACATTAAGAGTGCAGAAGTGGAAAAACAGCCTCAGCACTCTGTATAGTCTTTACCTCGATGTGTCTCAGAGTGAAGGTGACGTGGTCAAGTTGGTAAACGTCAGCAGGTTTGACGGCTGCGGCTATGACTTGGGAATTGACAGTGATTTCCCCAGTTCCTGCATACCGCGAGTAGTCGGTGACACCAGGGTCGCTGCTCGGCTTCAGGATGTCACCGATGCTGTCATATTGCACAAACACCACTGACACACTACCTGATAGACACAAAAATAAAGTTGGACAGGGGGGATTCAGACTTACTGTATTTTTAATCAAACTTTGCCAGTCGATTCAAAGTGTCTCATAGATCATGCAGAGCAGAAAGCTTTTTAGGAGATGTTAAAAGTCAGTGTGCAGATCTGACTAAATGTGTAGAGTTCAATGTGTATAACTAATTTACCACACCGACAGTAACTTGAATGTCCAATAAAATCATTTAACAATTGAAATTGTCTTTGATGGTTTACTTTGTTTCTGCATGTAAGAAAATGTTAAAACAGGAATCAATTTTGGATTTGGTTTAAATAAACAGTTCATAAAGATTTTTTTTTTGTATCCATCATTTGCAACTGTTGCAATAAGGACAAGGTAGCCTTGCAGATTTCGGGATGGATCAGATTTTTATTGCGAATTCTAACATATGCACCTGAAGGCATCAGAGAAAATGGACTTTTCAGAAATATATAATATGAAAAAAAAATCTGAATACTTAATTTGTCTTCGGCATACAACATATGTGGCATTTGGCGACACATAGCAAAACAGTACTCCCTGTACACCCAAACACGCAGATGGTCACAGATTTTACCATCCGTTAAACATGTAAACTAGGCTACTTTACCATTTCTGTCCTCCCCTGGTCTCAGTTTTGGAGTTAGATGTATATGATTTCCTCCCATGAAAGCAGACAGTTTGGTTGTTATGCGTCGAGCATCAAAGGTGAAGAGTTTCAATTCTGCGGTTGAGGATTAAAAGAAAATATTCAGATGCCAAGGAATTAAAAGTATGAAAATGACAATTATCCAAAACCTCACTTCTCTGCTCACAGGTGGCAGGACAATTTAATGTAATTGGAGTGTCTGTAAGAGTGCTCTGTGTTAATAATTATCTCACCCATTTCTGTGGCTTTGATTTGGAGCTCAGTTGGAGTTTTGTAGTTGTTAGCCAGAGTCAGAGCACTTTCTTCAACAGTATGTAACAGCTTGGTGATAGTATGTTCCCGGCGTCCTTCTTTCATTCGGTTCCAAGCCACCAGTTCATCCTTCTCCACCAAGTTGTTTACTGCTTTCACTAATTTCTGTAGGAAGGCAGATTTATCAGTGTGACATGTGTGTGATAGTATAGCATGTAACCTAACATGTGCCTGTACTGCAGTGTTTTTAATAAGGTATGGTTAGAGGATTGTTTTTCATCTTCTTTAGGTATGTGTCTTTTGACATTTTAATAATTACTGAATATGATGTGGCTTTTATTTTTTTAGTGCACATAGTAACCAAAGTAACCTAGCATAGACGTTTCTCTTCTATTGCATCGTATAGCTTTTTAAAATGCTGTCTACACAGTGCAAGGTAGGAGAGGTTAGTGGATAATTTTGGTGACATAAGCAAGAACATAAGCTTGTACCTTCAATACAAAAGTCTCTAAATTGTCTTTCCCAGAAATGCACAGCACGCGATAAGAAGGAACTAGATTGTATGCAGTGTAGTCCCCAGCCCCCTCCCCCAAACCAGTTCAAAAGAACAATAGCAGTTGAGGCAGAACTCCACATGTTGATGGAGAAACAAGAATGGTAAACAAAGATTACTGTAAGACTTGAGTTGATGACGGATGGTTTGACAGTGTAATCCTTTTCTTGGGCAGACAGTTTTGAGGCAGATTGAGACAAGGCCTCAACATATGCGATCACTTCCACTGAGGTGAGTTCGCCGGACGTCTGCTTGACAATTTCCTTCAGTAGACTCTGGGGCTCCGTGAGGTTGCTCATCTAGGATGGAGGGGGGGGGGGGGGGGTTAAATATCATTACAATTATTCATTATTCAATCACATTCCTGCAACCCAATACATCCAGTCCTTCAGGGTTATTTGTTGGATCCAGACTGTGAAATGACAATCACTAATAGGCTACTTCTGCAGCTTTCTTTATTTCTTTATTTGTTTTTTAATTTCTTTTTTAGATTTAACTGGTATGAAGCTCACTCACAAACTTTAGCAAGTTGGAGACTCCCGACAAGGAAGAGCTGTTTGGTCATTCTAAGAACAGACTTTGGCACCTATACGTAGGTTATAGGAGCAGTTTAGACATAAGTAAATTTCACCTCTAACAAATAATGAAAGTAAAAGATAATGGCATGTTAACACCTGCAGGCAATGGGTGTTTTAACAACTGCTGTTTTGTTGTTGTTGGAGTGTATGTTTAAATATAATTTCCAATATAATTTTCATTTCTCATTTCTTTTCAACAGAGGGCAGTGTCATTCTATCTATGTTTACCTTAATTGGCTGAAACCCTGAGGAGGGGTACTTACATATTCAAGTGTTTTGTTGACAGTCCGTGTGATACAGCCGATGTTGTCATGGCAGTATTTTTGGGGATGCTCTGAAAAACAACAATTACCCAAAGTATCTCCTTGATTGCTAAATTTCTTTCCATCATTTCAACACAATAAAACATGTTACAGTAAAGTCTGAATTGCATAAAACCTGCACAGACATAACATCTCATGGCTCTCTTTGTGATTAACATAGCTTAAAACATCAGGAAAACGTAAGATTGCACTGTTAACTTGATGTATTGCATAATAGATTCTCCAAAAATGTTTAAAATTCAGTTATGTGCGGTGCCATGAGTGACAGAGAAAGTAGAGATGAAGAAAGATGTATATCCCTGGATGAAAGTATGAATGCGAGAGTGTTTTGTGTGTGTGTGTGTGTGTGTGTGTGTGTGTGTGTGCATGTGAGCTCTTCCTCATACCGACCTTTACATCTTACACCTCTCTCTGGATGAAAGTGCTGAGTGCCTGAAGTTGGGATGTAATCACGCTGACAGGTGCAATAGAAAGATCCATTCGTATTATGGCAGTGTGAGTTTGGTCCACAGACCTGTCCTGACTTGCATTCATCAACATCTGAAAGGTGCAAATGAAGAGGTCTGCTCCATTAAAGATAAAAACAATATGATTAAAGTCACACTTTCAACATAACATTATGTAAACAACTAATAAAAACACACATGTTAATGAGACTGTCCTCCCCCGAGAAATGACCCCATAGGTTGTTTGTTCAAGCAACTATTACTGCCGATATTTACGTTTATTGTTAGGCAGCGTCCTCTAGTGGCCGTAGTAATTATGACGTGAGCAAAGCAAAAAGTTACATTCTGTGAGGTGGTATTAAGACCGAGAAAGTCCGTTAAGGTTAGGGGGGGAAGGATGGTAAATTTGTCAGAACAAGCACACAACCTTCACCCAGGAGACCGGTGTTCATGCCTCGATTGAAAATAACAGTAAACGACAAGTCATTTTAACGTCAAGTACGTACGCACAGAAGTGAAGTAACAAATTACTAGTACTAATTTTAAACCAAACCATGATCTTCTTCTAAACCTAACCAAACTACTTGGTTAGGTTTAGTCTCGCTTTGCCAGACCTTCCTCTAAAGCACGCTGAAAGAGAATCTGGCTACTTCACACAGCATTCTGGGATGGGAGGAAAACGTGCTCTGGTTAAATGGCATTTCTTTAAACCAGTCAGAATCGTCATGGGCGGTGCTAAACTCCGCACAGAGCCGCTGCAAAATAGTCGTGCGAGAGAAAACTCAGATTTGACAGATAGTCTAGCTAGCTGTCTCAATTTACCATGCAGAGATCTGAGGAGCAGTCAACAATAGTCCTCATAAATCCACCGAATTTAAAATTCCAAAACAAAGAAAGCGGAAGGAAACAGAATTTCCTGCAGCACCGGAGCAATCCCGGAAGTGGAACGTGAAGGATATAGACTAGGTTAGGCTTAACAACATGTTTAAAATTGTAACCGTAACGTTTCGGTGTGAGGACGGAATACGCTCCTGTGGGTTGTATTTCCTGTCGCTGCTAGGGGCGCTAATTTATGAAACGCTCCGATGGGTAGAATTAGAGTGTAGGAACAAACAACCTATTGTTTGTTTGAAGGACTTGTTGGTATTTATGTCTACACTATTTCCTCCTCAAAATGAGGGAAAGTGATGCTGAAAGGGAAGTTAATGATTTATCTTAATACAAATAAAGAATGAGGCATAAGTAGTCACGCCCATTACATTACACTGTATAATTGATTTTGGAAGAGAAACTGCAATTCTTGCATGAATGTTATACATTTGAATATTTATGAGTTCTAACTTCTAGAATCAGCTACATGCTTCTTGTAGTGTGTACTAAGGAAGACTTATGCTGCAACATGGGATAATGGTGTTCTTCTATTGCAAATGGAGCAAAAGATCTCGGGTGGTTACTCAGAATAGCAGATGGGAAGGAAGTGAAAGGCCAAAAGGGACAAATCACCTCCAACACGTTTATCCTCCTCAGTAGATTGAAAGAGAACACAAACAACTCACACACACACACACACACACACACACACAGTCTTGACGCACTCACAGCTGTGTGGTACGTGCTTTTACACATTTACATGATATCTTGCCTACTCGTATGTGAGGTCCTCTGTCAGACAAAAACAAACTTCTGTGCATTTCTAGTGCTGAGCGAGTAAATCGGGCATTACCGATGCATTCAGTGCCATCGTTAGGCTGGAACTTGGCCAGTCCTGTCGATGTGTATCCAGAGAGACATGTACAGTAGTAGCTGCCAGCTGTGTTGGTGCAGCTCCCCCTGTCCCCGCAGATATTAGTCACATTCTGGCATTCGTTGTCATCTGTGGTGAAAAGACCAGGATAGAAAAATAAACTTGGTTAGTTGCTAGAGGAAATACAATTACATAAAACTCAAATAGGATTGAAACACAAAGTGGATGAGCAAAGGAAAGACAACACATCTTTGCAGATGAAACTGACTGCTTTTTGGTTGCTGTGATTTGCCCAGACAGTGTAAAAAACAACTGACCAGCAGGTCAAGACTACTTACTGTAGGTGTACTCCTCATTTTTATTACAAATACAAATTCCTGAAAAAGTATTTAGATCTACAAAAAAATTTACTAATTGTGGATGGTTGTTTATAACCTTTTATTTGGACAAGGATATTTTTTTATATTCTTAAATACAACATTCAAGTGTTTAATCATCAATTTATGGCTGCTCTTCAATTTATTGTACTGTAATAGTTTCCTTTTGACTTTTGTTCAGTCTACCATGTTATCATTCCTTCTTCTGCTACCTTTCCCATAAGGCCTTTCAATATACTCCAGAGAAATGCCTGGATGTGTAGCAATCAGCTGTTCAATGAGTTTCTGTTGGAGATATTTGGAGAAAACTGTAGTTGAGTAATGACTAAGCATCAGTTCAAGTTTAGCGAACGTGAATCTTTCCTAACTCGAAGAGCTGCAAGCCTTGTGGCTGAATAGCATTTTGGTTTGCAGTTGGTAATGAAAGTAGAAATCTCTGCTCTGCCTCTTTAACAATGAATTTCTTCTTTGACTGCTGAACAATATGCAAAATGGCTGGACTATCATACAGCCCTGGCACTAACTGATGTTAATCCTTTATGTTTAACTTGCAGTAAATTATCTCTGCAGTATAAAAGGATAACACCACAAAACACCAAAATTAGCATGACGTGCTTGGGATATGGTGGCAATATTTCTTAACAAGAAAAAAACAGAATCCATAGTGAGTATAATGCATTTAGCCATCAATATACGAGAGAAGAGTTGGTAGGATTAAGTAAGTCAGTAAAAAGTAAGTGAAAATGTGGATTTCCTATATTAATCCATGTATTATTTATCATTTCATCACCATAGCAGTATATTTTCAGATTTTCAATTTTGTGTTTTGCTTTTGGCTTTGAATGTTCACACAAATATTGACTTGATCCGTCCTCCACAATTAGATTACAAGTTAAAAAAAACTTCAATTTGATCCTGACCCTGGGTCCTGGTGTTGATTTAAACTTGGTGAAGCTCAGTTTTGGTCTTGTCTTAGGCTCCACTACATTAGTCTTTATTAAAGCCTTGGCTGGCTCTAACTTCTATGCAATTTGTATTGTTCCTATGTGTCATTGCTGAGCAGTTGTTTGCCTTTGTTTGATTTTGAGAAACTAAAATTAAAATATATTTATCTTTGTTGCCTAGGTTTAGAAAGGACCAGATACAGAGCTATTTACCGCGGATGCTACTGTGGCCCACGCATTATAGAAAGTGCAGTTCCAGCTTTATTCTCAAACACACCTTCCGTCTCTGGTTTCTCAGTTTATTGGAAATGACCTGGTGAGACTTTCCACTGTTGTTTTCACTTGTCTATGATGGATGCTTTGCTCTTCCTCTCCTCTGTACCTTTTGCACAAAAGCTGTCCGGGAAGGGAAATCCTCTGCTCTGATGAGAGAGGTGACTATATTCAAAGGGGAAATACCTCCATAACACACGGGACCCTTGAGCCGTCATTGTTGCACACACATTGCACCCTACATGTTTTATGATTCACTTTGATGTCTTTAATTACACAGTAGACAGTGCTTTCGTGACTTAGTTTTTTTATTTTTTTAAATTAAACAGTGAATGTATCCTGTCAACAATTCTATAAATTATTTTTTTTCGCATTCTTTTAAATTTTTGATAGTAGTTCAGTCTTTACACACACACAAAGTTATAGTAAAGTCAAGTTATGAACTATTTCATGGCACAAAGAGTGACAGTTTACTAATAATCACTTTGTTGATGTTTGCGTTAAACTGTTACACACACCAAAAAAACAAAATTATTTTTTTGTATTTGCTGCTACATAAGGACTCCCTTAACCTTAAAATGCATTCTGCCTTTTTGTTTTAAAATCATTTGCCACAGTGTTTGCACACTTACATGATGTTGGCCCTTGAAATGTGTAAACTGTTCTGTGATTGTGATCAGGTTTGGTCAGGAAACAAAAAGGGTTCCCGGAATTCTAAACAGCCCAGAAACATAACAGGAGTAACAATGCTGACTGAGAGGCAGTGCTGGCCATTAAAAATGTTACTAAAATAATCTGCATTGTGGAGATATTTTTTCACATTGCAGTGTTTTCTCTGTAATTAACTCTCAATGAGGTGAGCTGCCGACTAACTGGTGCGGATACAAAAATGTTTTCCCCACCAGTTCCAAACCACCACAGCTGTTCCAACAAAGACAAACTGGGTCTCAAGGAGGGTATGGTGGACAAGAACACATAAAGTTGTTGAAATTATTAACACAGATCTTAATTAAACTAACCCACATGGTGCCTTTGTCTTTTGCACTGCCATTCAGCTCAAACACAAGAATTAAAAGCAAGTTTCCTTGCATGTAAAAATCACAGTTAGTTAATTCCCTTCCAAGTCAATGGGCTAAGAAATGCAGCATACTGGCTTTACTATTGTTGAAAATAATGTGTGATTTTTGCGGGCTAACCATCTCAAATTCTTTAGATAATAAGAGACAGTTGCAGAAGAGCAATATTGTACAGAACATGCTGATGGTGTTTTTTATGGGTTTATCTGAAACTGAAATGGATTTCTGTCATGACATCTTAAGAAGCTTTAACACATCTAGCGCCTGATATATTTTTAATTGCTTCCATCCTAGTTATTTTTTAACTGCACAGTCAACCACCATGCTCTAAAAATGTTAAATGAGGCCACATGTGTACAAATGTTGGCCTCATGCTTCTGTCTGCTTATATTAAGCAGCCACAAACAACAAAGGCCTCCTAAAATAGTCAAGGCTTCCATGACAGCTACACACAAGGTTGTACTCTTGCATCATTGTAAATACTCAGTAACATATCGGTGGCTCTGTTTTTTTATATTCACCATTGCAAAATGTTGTTCCATCTCCAGTATATCCGTGGTTGCAGAAGCAGGCATCGTTTGATCCGTTCAGGGCCTTGCATGTTGCGAATTGGTGACAGGAATCACAAATGCCAGAGAGGCTGCATGGGTCCATCAGACTGGACAGCCATGCTGCGTAGACACAAGAGTAGGTAAGTTTAACTTATACCATGAAAGTAATAGTCCAAATCATTTTGTGATGCCACTGCTGCTTTTTTTTTCCAGTAAAAATCACTTCTTCTTCTTTTTATCTCTGGCTCTCCGGTTAACCTGCTATCCACACTGGGATCCACTGATCCACTGAACTAATCCATTGAACCAAAGTACATACACATTTAGAATACAGCAACACAAATAATCTGTTGTAAATGGAGAAAAAAAATCACAACATCAATTATAATTTAAAACTGATTTGGAAATCTTATATCAAGCTCAACGGCTGCTCCATCACATAGCCCAAACCCATCACAGCTAATATGTAAACCCATATATAAAGCTACATCTACTACTGTCTCATTCTAAAGGATAGATAAGCTCACGTACCTGTCAAAAGTACAAGTTTCATTGGTGATTTGAGCAAAGACTCCATACTTGCTCTTGGTCTCGATTCTACTTTTAGCGCAGACTGCGGTGGGCTGGCTGGTGACGCAGTCCATTTCCTTGCATCAGTTTTCCTGTTTCCCTAAACCTGGCCCTTCCTGTCTTGATCTTTAATCTGCTTTGAAAAACATGCAGCCTGGTCCCTTCACCAAACCACTCCAACACACAGCACCCAGTACACTTTCTCATTTGGTTCCACTTTACACCGAATGTGAAAGACGTTTCAGCAGCATTCAGTAAATTTTTTGTTGCGTTGTTGACAGTGTGACCTATGTCACCATTTTGCAAGCCTCCATGCTATTGTTCTCACTTGAACACGTACAGTAGGCTGTGTAAACACAGGCCAAAACAACACTGACTAACATCACGAAAGGACGACCCCCTCCCTTCCGCAAAGGACTGTACACATATCCATACACACATTCCAGTGCTGTGTCTTCCAGTGACCATCTCATTGTTCTTCAGACAGAGGCCAAATATTAGTTAATATACTGAATAATGTAATGGATATTCTTTAGTGTACTCACTGCTGTTTTTAATATTAACTAAATGCTTGCCTTATTGGGTCATATACAGGATATATGACACACAAAAAAAGAGAAGGTGAAAGAAAATATTCCATGTCTTGTCTTAATAATGACCAACTTCTTATTTAGATTCAAAGAATTAGCCTTTTTTTCTGATCTGTTGAAGATAAAATGTGCCATTTATGAAGTTGTTGAAACGTTGGGCTGTCTGCTATTGTTCACATTTCTATGTACAGTGCCTTGAAAAGACGTTGGATTTCTATCAGCTGGCTGAGGTAACAGTGGTTTTGTAAAAAAACAAAATGTTAATATAAGCAGCATTTTACGGCCCTTTGTCCTGCAGTTAAGTATGCCTTTGAAGATAAGCAATAAAACAACACATTTTACTTTTGTTTCTTTGGCATCTGTCATGGACTAATGACCCCATTCTCTGTGCGGGAAACGAGCAGGGCCGGGTGTTTGTGCTGGTGAGTTACTGACCCACACAAAACAAAGTTGTGTTAGGTCACCTAACGGCACATGTCAGTTTTCTTCGAAGCCTCAAAGCTATCCAATTCAGGTGCAGATATTTATAATTTTGCTAATCCACCACGCCCATAAATGTTAATACTTAGTACAGTTTTTTGAAGAATGAATTTAACTGGAGTGGCAGTTAGGAAACAGGTGAATTCAAATGTGAAATGGGGACAATACTCAAAAAAGAGAAGTAGCCATTCAGGTGTAACTAAGGTCCTTTCAAACCGCCTTCTTCTTTTTGGCACACAAACACATTCATTGATGAATAGTTTCACTTGGAAGATAAGTTCTTTGTTGAATGTAATGCAATCTATGGAGGCGGTTTGAATTGCTTAGGCAAGGCGTTCAGTTTATTGCTGAGAAAGGCAGCTGCTTTGAATGACACCATTAGAATTGTGCAGCATTACTGTCCTGGGAAAGTGCTTGGTGAAAACCACATCTGAATGTCTCTCTCTGACACTCTCCTAATGCTAAGGAAGGAAGTGATGTTGTCTAGAACAAACCTGGACTGATTGCAACCTTCCTCCTCCGCTTTTTTGTCTTTGAAAACCTCTCATTTAGTGAGAAATTCATAAAGCTCACAGGAGCTTGCTTGCTCCACAATGACATTGTAAAAAAGACACCTAAGAGAAAAGATCTCTTCAACTGTGTGGAGGCAGTCTTGTGTAAATGTTTCCTCTTTTCCTTTCCTCTCTCATGGATATGGAAATTTTGACTGCAGTAGCAGAATTGTGTGTGTGTGTGTGTGTGAGCAAACGAAGAGTGTTGTTTATTTATGCTATTCAAGCAATATTGAGATTTGCAATACAGAGTACAGTGGAGAATGTATTTTGACACTTCTCAAACATATCTGTTCTGATGTTGGCCTTATGTTCAGCCATGATGGGAGGACTGAACGCTTGGGGCACAGATGGCAGTAACTGTCTCCTAAACTTGGAGCTCTTGAATATTTCAGTACACAAGGTTGAAGAGACAAAGTGCGCTCTCTGCTTGGGTTCAGAGATGCCAGCTGCTGTGCGAGTGGAGAACACACAACATTTACATTACACTTAAGTATAGATGGCTCTGCTTTAACAAAACAGTCTGCACTTCATTCAGAGGAAATATCCATCCTAAAACTGAAATAACACCTGACAGGCTTACAAGAGTAAAAGGCAGTAACTTCAATTTTGGTTGAAAATGAGATTTTGTCATTTTTTGTATGTCAGCATTTGGTCAGGGGAAGATAAGAGGATCAAGAATATCCTCTTATAACATCATCAAATCACCACAATTTCAGGAGTCTTTTACAAGCTATTTGGCTGACCGGTGAAAAAGAAACCTCAGAGGCATTTTTGACAGCTTATGTGTTTTGAATTGTACTTTTGGAGACCAAAAACTCTCTCTAATATAGGCTACAAATAAGCTGATTATATGTTAACAGGACAATAGACAATCGACCTACTGTATGATAAATCATATAAGTGACACACAACTAACAATAGTTACCAAACTGTGAATAGTAATACTAAATGTGTTTGGTAAAGGTTTCTTCTTCTGTGATTTCCTTCAAAACTTACAGAGCTAACTGTTGAAGTTGAAAGACCATCTTGGCAAGGTTTTCACTGTTAGAGACATTTGTTAATAAAAAATAAATAAAAAAATCCATGTCCTTATTTTGTGTCATATTAGTCATAAAATGTAGGTCTCCCAAAAGAAACAATTTGAGTAATTAAAATGACTTTGTTTTTGCATTGAGTTCAACTTTAGTGCACTTTGACACTGAATTTGCGCCGTTGACCAATAGCAAGCCGTCTTGACAGCGTCAATGACCTGTGAGATATATCCACAATATGGGAAGCTATCATTACATGTGTGTAACTTTACATCCACTTTTATTTAGCCCTTCACTCCTTTTTAAAGTATAAACTGCTACGCAAAAGTACTGGTTTGCAGGCAGTAATGACACAGGAGTCGACGGTAAGATTTTATTATGTGTATTACTAGATACTGTATCATTGTCCCGTTAGCGCCCAAGCTAGCGAGCTTGGAGAGCTTTTTATTAGCTAACGTTAGCTCTTTATTGAAGGAAATTATGCTACAGTCTTGAGAAAATGCCAAGGGGAGTAAACGGTCCCGTACATAGAAACTAGAGAGAGCTATTGTGACTGTTAAACTAGAAATAAGCATTGTAGCATGTTCTCAGCTCGCTAGCATGTTAGCTGACTCAGCAGCTACGTAAATTAAGGATAGCTACAGTAACGTTAGCTAACTAGCTCACCAACTAGCTAGCCGTGAGTAACATTAGCTAACAGTCCCCATGTCTCTGTGCCTCTAGCAGATGGATGACTGTTGTTGTGCCACTGGTGTGGAACTTATAAGGCCCACACCAGTGGCACATTGAACCTGATATTTTAAGAGAGATGTGATAATGGTGGCTAGGCTAGCAAGTTTGTACTTAGCTAATGTCCACAGTGTGTTTGCCATCCATTAATCATCAGTTTAATAGTTTTGTTCTATCTCATGTGCTTTGCCATCACAGAGTAAATAACAAGATGGAAGCATTAGTGGGCTTTTTAACAGCAGAAATGGACCGGTTCCCAAGCGAACAACTCATGCTAGAAGGTGGTAAGTTTAAAACACTCTTAACCCTTGTGTTGTCCTTGACTCAAATTTGACCCAGAATTATGGGTCAAATAATTGACAGAAATATGGGTTTCTTTCAACCAAATAGCCCACAAATAACATGGATGTATGTATTTACATTGTAGGGAACCTATACAGTACAATGTTCTTCGCAGGTAAAATAAATGATTGCTTTCATTGAATTTTGGATGTTTTATTACATTTTATAGCATTTGGAGAAAGAAAATGTCAATGGTTTCAAAACAGCATCCTGACTAAACTTTGACATAAACCAGTCCGTCATAATTTCTGCTTTTTACAAAAAATTAGCTATAAAGTCATTTAAATTAGGTTTATTGACCACCAAAGCTTTGAAGAGTCCGTTTATTTTTGTATTTAACCCAGAAGGACAACAAGTTAATGGTCGACAGGAAGACAACACAAAGGTTAAAAAGCTAGCTAACTTAAACAATCAAAGAAAATCTTTCTGTCAGTAGCGCCGAGTTGGAAAGTGGCTGATGGTCAGCCACTGAGGTACATAGGCCTATGCTGATCACCTGGCAGCACATGCCGCTCACTACAGCGGCATGTGCTGGTGGCTGATGGCATATATGCCACTGACTGTGACAGTGGCATAAACCGATCCACTGGCGGCACTGGCCGCTCACTACTCCGACCTGTGCCGGTTGTGTTCCACCCGCTAACCGTTTAACGGCAGGTGGACGTGGTAACGTTAGGCAACGGTCAGTGACAGTTAAGTAATTTCATATACCCTTGCAGATGTACCCAAAGTATTAGTGCTAACATGGCTATTGTCAGCCTCACTACAGTAGAGGCTTATTCCCACAGACTGCTTAACGTTATGCAAACCGTTTAACTTTAAGGTTACTCATTCGAAGTCTCCTTATGGTGAATAACTTGTGGTAAATAACATTATGCCATACTTGTAATTGTTCAGAAGCATCACTCATGTTATAAATCATGGATGAAAAGAAACATATAACTTTACATGCCTTTTACTTTGTTAACTTTTGTTGACTTATATTAGATTAGTTAGACTGGCTACGGTGGCGAGCATAGAAATAAAAATATGTATAATTATACAGTCTATGGTGGTGGTATAGGCATAAGCAAATCCCCTGGTGGCACTGCCCATTCACTAGGCACACCAGTCACGGTGGCTGATGGCATATGTCACTGTGGTACGTTAATACATCCATGGAATAAGCCACTACGGTAGCAAAGCCAGCAATAGCCATGTTAGCTCATGTTGGCTCTAATACTTTAGGTACATCTGCAAGAATATATGAAATTACTTAACTGTTTGACCCTTACCTAACGTTACCACGTCCACCTGCCGTTAAACGGTGTGACGTTGGAACACAACCGGCACAAGTCAATGTAGTGAGCGGCCATTGCCGCCAGGAGATTGGTTAATGCCGCTATCACGGTATATGTTTTTATATATATATATATATATATATATATATATACGCTTTAAGAGGGATTTATGATTCCTCGGAGGCTCCACGCAGAGCTTTCGCTGTAGCCTACATAAGTGGCCTGACGTTTAAACTTGTGTGTTAGAGCGAGTGAAGGCGATTAGCTTCGGAGCGACAATTCTAATGGCATAGTTAGAGAAACAAAGTGTCTACCCTGTGCTTTCTGACCACTGTGGGAAATCTGTAGCAGGAAAAGTTAACCCTGTCCTTGATTTCATGTTGTTTATGGAGTAACTTTTCCTTTTAAGGATTTCCCACCTTGGTCAGAAAGCACAGGGGAGACACTTTGTTTCTCTCACTATGACTCTCTGAGTCGGCACTCGTTTAGAAGCTAATCGCCGACACTCTCTCAAACAGTCTACTACAAACTCCCCCCACACGTGCCTGCCCTGTAATTCTCTTAAAAGGACAGATGTACGTAGGCTACGGCGAAAGCTCTGCGTGGAGCCTTCACAGGACCATAAATCGCACTGTAGGGTCAGTGTCTCCACGTATCTACGTATGTAGCCACTAGAGGTCGACCGATATGGGTTTTCTCTGGCCGATGCCGATGCCGATCTTTAGAAATCAGGGTCAGCCGATGGCCAATAAATGCTGCCGATTAATTTTGGCCGATATTTGGCCGATATGTGCTTGTTTTTAAACCTCTATTTGAAAGATAAAATGTAACACTAATGTACACAGAATTTCTCAACAAAAACATTTATTAAACACTTCACCAATCTACACTTGTATAATGTAAAAACATACTGTATATTGTATAAATAATGTATGAAAAATATATTAAATAAACGAAACAGGTAAGAAGAAAATAAACTTTGTCAAATAAACTTTTAAATGAAAAAATAAATTTTAGTGCACTTAGCAGCATTTAAACTTCTGAGAATACAAATCTGCAAGCTTCACAGAAAGTGACATGTTAATATTAATCTCAACACTAACTCCTGTTGAATCACATCAGACTAGGGCTATCTAAAGTCAATTCTTGTTCACCTTGTTTGTTAGATCATTGTTCATTTGTTGAAGTGTTGTATCCGTGTTTTGGGGATCCTACTGTTACATGTCCTGTTGCACTCATTAGGATCTTATCTGAGCAGATTTCTGTCATTCAAACAACTCTGAGTTGTAATTTAAAACTAGTCCAGCCAATTTAATAAAAGTAAGGGTTTTATTCGTGCTCGAGTCCATAGATGCAGTTAATGGATACAGGCACGGAGAACTGAAGGCTCTGTTAGCAACGATTAGCTCCGTTAGCGGTTAGCTCCGTTAGCGGATAGCTTCAGTTAGTGGATGAGACTGTCACGGACAAGGGTAACAACCAGACTCTGATAAATGACATTCGGGGAGCTTCCACAGCGGTGTGGCCGCGGTGTTTTGTACAGTTTTATTAGTACAGTTAAACAAGGCGATCAAGGCAAGAACACCAGCAATATGCTAGCTACTACTAACGGTAGCGTCTGAGCCTAAAGTGACTGTGCGAGACACACAGCGCAAGAATTCATGAGGGGAGGGGCTGGAGGCAGCTGGTCTGAGTGCGCTGTAAAAAATGTTGCCTAATCATGTTTTTAACACTAGGCTGCCCGCAGATGCGCCTGCCAATAATCGGCTTGATATACTGGGATATTGGCCGATGCCGATTATGTTAAAAAATGCCCAAAATCGTCCGATTAATCGGCCGACCGATTAATCGGTCGACCTCTAGTAGCCACGGCGTAGATTTAATGCAGAAGCATAAGTCACGCTTTAAACAGAGTGAGGGAATGTAGTTACTTTGCTATAATGTCATGTGTACTCTGAAATTGAGGCAATTTTTACGTTAATCTTGTTAAGTCCCGTTTAGCCAAAATGGCAGTTTTGGGAGCATAATACAGAGTGCCTTTGTTCCTCTTAACAGACACAAAATGCAATTAAAATGTGTGTACAACATGAACAGGGCTCTTACCTGACAACAACATGTGTTTTCAACTCAGACATCCTGCCGCTAGCTCGCCCTGCAAGCTGCCATCCAAGAGCCTGTGTTCAGCCAGGCTCCTGCAATAATGATCACCGTGTGTATTTGTAGCTCATCTATTGTGTGTGACCTTGATCTGGTGTTGGTGAGTAGGAGTCTTGGCAGTGGCGATCTGTTTGGTAGTTTCCTTAGCCGGGCTAGGTGGCCCGACTGGCCTCCTTGCTTCAGCTTCCTCCCCGCCTTCCTCGCCTGCTGCGGCTGACAACAATCCAACGAGTGTCCGTTGGTCTGGTGGATGTCCTCCAGAGGACCGGTCATGCCTTCGCAGCGAGACTTTTTTGTTTATTTCCCCCTCAAAAATAGGTAATTCAGCACTGTAGTGGTTATGACCATATCAGTGGCTATGTAACTACATGAAAACGGACCAAATTATGTTTGTGGCTTGCACAGTGATAGCAGAGAAGGCTAGCTGTAGTCTCATGCTGAAGTCCCGTGGGAATTCAGTTGTAGCAGGAAAAGGTAAACAGTAGTGTGCAGATTGGAGTGTAGTGTGTGAAGAGTGAAGATCGGAGGTGTTCACAAGGGAAGAAGCTTGGAGTAAGAATAACTGTCCTCTGGAAGACGTAGCCAGAACAGCGGGCACTCAGTGGATTGTTGTCGGCCGCGGCAGGTGACGAAGGCGAGGAGAAGCAAGGATGTCAGGCGGGCCTGCTAGCCCGGCTAAGGGAACTATCACACAGATCGTCAATGCCAAGCCTCCTACTCACCAACGCCAGATCAATCACACACAAAATGGATGAGCTACAACTACACACGGAACTGCTGCTAGTTGATTATCACCGAAGCCTAGCTGAATACACTGAAGGCCAGATGGCAGCTAGCAGGGCGAGCTAGCTACCGGCAGGATGTCTGAGTTGAAAAAGCATATTGTTGTCAAGCGGAGATGGGGACTTGGGTCTGAGACTCGGACTCGAGTCGCACTAACAGCTGACTTCAGACTTGACTCGGACTCGACCCAAAAGACTTCAGACTTGACTCGGACTCGAGCTTCGAGACTCGTCAACAACCTGTTTTCATGCAATTATTGCTTTTTAAATCTAAATTTATTCATGTATTTCTATTTTCTTTCATTGGCGCATATACGTTGGGGAAACGTATGATGAGCTGCATGTCCCCTGCCCTTTGCCATAATGTGCAACGTAGCGCATGCGTTATGCCTTATATGCCGGACATAACATCGGACTTCATCAGGCATCTCAAAACGCACCCAGGCAGGTCAGTCACTTGCAATGTGAAAGAGACGTTACATTTAGCAAAGTGTTGTGCTAATGCTGGGAACAGGCAGATTGTATCTGTATAGTTAGTAGTTGCTGAGGCTCAGACATCCATGGCGCACAGGAGGCGGGACGCACAGATCCATCTCCGCAGAAACAAACGCTGTGCCAGGTGGACAAACTCATGTGATGCGTAATTGATCCTGTGGATGATTTGTAGGCTATTAAGTGAACAAGGTGTACCTGGTCCACCAAACACTGGGCCATCTTGACTGTCTTAATTTTGGACGTATTTCTGTTACTGTAGTCCTGTTTACTATTTCATTATTTCATCCATGCGTGGCGCAGCGGATCCGTGTGCACGGTCACCTGCCGTGGAGACGCTGGCCTCACTAACCTCTCCTCCTCTGAGTTGGGTCTCCCTCGCGCTGGAAGCAGTTTCACTGAGCGTACTAACACACATAAATAAATTGCATTACATCAGTGTGTTCAAACTGCTTATTGTGGGTAATTTGGCATTGAGACAGTGAGATGCATGTTGTTCTGCAACTGGTGTGGCGCTGCCACTATACTCTTGATTTCCACCTCAACATTAGACATTTCTTTGAGTGAAAGTGTTATGCTAATGCTGGGAACAGGTAAATTGTATCTTTATAGTTGTATCCATATGATGTTACAGACTTAGGTTAATATTTCACCAGGTTCGAGGGCTAGAAGGATGTGTTAAGTAGACCCCATGAAGTTATCCTACAACTGATTTTGATACTGTACTGTATGGATGGTAGTAGGGCTGAAACGATTCCTCGAATAACTTGAATAATTCGATTACAAAAAAAGCTCGAAGCAAAATTCTTTGCTTCGTTAAATCAATGTAATTAAGGTTGTACGGCTCACTGTTTCCGCACGGAGGATTATTACTAGCGCACAAGAGGTTTGCGCTTCTGCGGATACAACCAATGGACACAACACAAGCACAGACAGTATATAAACACAAGACCGACGGCCCAGATTACAAATGAAGGAAGACGAAAATAGCGAGGGTCTAAGAGAAGAGACAGGCGAGAGAGAACGACAGAAAGTTTGGGATCATTTTAAGCTGCAAACATGCTTCTACATCACCTCTGTAACAAACATCCAGTGTACACATCCATTCCACGGAGCCAACCCGACACAAGGTAGCTAACGTCTGCTGCTCTCGTCCACCGCGCTGTTTACACAAGCTACTTACACAAGCTACTTACAACATGCTACTCTGCTAATAGTGATGTTTTACACAACTAGCCTCCGGTATTTGGTTTTGATTGCAGTCATTTCTGAGAATCCTGCCTCACACAAATATGCCGACGTGAAAGGGAGGAGAATCTTCAAGGTGACGTCACAGAGTTGAGAGTATTCCTGCATCAATGCTGCCCAGAATGACGAAAGAGGGCAGGAGGTCAGTGGCGTAACTAGCCAACACCGGGCCCCTATGCAGGATTATCAAGGCGGGCCCCCTAACAAAGGCAGGTATGACGGGCGCAATGTCCACGAGTAGGCTACCATGAATAGGACAGGATAGGATCATAGAGACACAGCATATAAGAGATGGGATGACTGACAAAATCAGGAGTAGCCTACGCGCACCACAACAACAAAAAAAATACTGGTGAACGTTGACCATAACACATGAAAAACCACACAAGGGCAGTCCCTCCAGGATTTCACAGCCTTTTTTGAGATTGTTGCGGCCCAAAATGCCTGATTTCACGGGAGCTTTTGTTAAAAATTGCGATAAAAGTTGTGGTGTCTTTTGTATGTGTGTTGCAATGAAGTTGCAGAAGTTGCTGCAACTGCTGCAACTTCTGCAGAGTGATAGTGCTTTCGAGTCTCCAAACACCACAAAAGTCTCCAATAACACCAGTAAAAGTCGCTAGATTAGTTTTTGACAAAAAAGTCGCCAGGAGGATGATTTGTTTGTGTGTTACAGTCCAACCACTTGCATTTCAACATGGGGGAAATTCTTTTTCGGAAATCTTTTTTTTTTTTTTTTCCCATCCTGTAGCCTACTCGCGCCCCCCCGGGAGAGTGTCCGCGCCCCCCCAGGGGGGCGGGCCCCACCGGTTGAGAACCACTGGTATAGTTGAATAGCCCTGCTGTAAGCTTCATACAGTCACATTTACCCTCTGGTCAGTGAACAGCTCTTTTGCATATCCAGTGCAAAGAGCCAGAGGCAAGAAGGGGAATGGGGTGAAAAGTATTAACATTTGGGCCACCAAAAATGTACTGTTGTAATGTATTTTTATTTGTAAACAGCAATAATAAATATTTACTATTGCTGCTTACTAAGTATTTCTTACTAAGTGTTTCTTATCCGATTACTCGATTAATCGATGGAATAATCGGTAGAATATTTGATTACTAAAAAAATCGATAGCTGCAGCCCTAGATGGTAGCTACAGGACATGCTTTGAATTCATAATATTTAACAATACAGTGTTAGGGACAGATCAGATGGCCAGAGACTTGAGACTTGACTTGGACTCGTGGCAAAAGACTTGAGACTTGACTTGAACTTGCCCCCAAAGACTTGAGACTTGACTTGGACTCAAGCTCAAAGACTTGAGACTTGACTTGGACTTCCAAAAAATGACTTGTGAACATCTCTGTTGTCACGTAAGGGCCCTGTTCATGTTGCACAGACATTTTAATTGTATTTTATGTCTGTTAAGAGGCACAAAGGCACTCTTTAGATCATGCCCCCACAACTGCCGTTTTAGCTAAGTTGGAGCTCTACATGTAGCTGCAACAGCTCCGTGTTACTAGCACCGATTTGGCTCGGTTTTTTTATCTATTGACTGTACTAGCGTATTTATAGCGATCAAGATTAACGTAAAAATGGGCTTTTCCTGCTACAGGGCTCTAGAGTGCGACCAAAATTTGTAAGGGTGCGACTAAGATTTTTCCTAGGTCGCACCGCATCCGCTGCCTCTCCACAAACGAAGCGATATCGTTTATATGGATATGGTTTAATGTTGCATTACATGACCCATTCCTTCTGGAAAGCCGTGCCTGTGTTTGGAGCTCTCCTCCGCGCATCCCCGCTTACATTTGTCTATTTGTCTAAGACGGAGCCTGCTGGATCATAGTTCATAAAAATACTAACTATAAACTAACTATATATATATATATATATATATATATATATATATATATATATATATATATATCAGGGCTTGACATTAAGGCTTGTCCGCTTGTCCGGGACAAGTGGATTTTTTGTAGGGCAAGTGGAAGAGAAATTTACTTGTCCCACTGGACAAGTTAAAACTCAAACAAACTAAAATGCCATTTTAGTTCACGTTACCGTGAACTTACCGATTTGAAACGATAATTTCTTTCCCCGCAATCCCGGTCAGCGGACCGCTAACGTTAGACCCAGCCCGCTGTTCAGCTCGTTCTCTGTAAGCAATGCAGCATGAAAGCACGGTGAACCTGCCGGTGTTAGTTAGCTAACGTTAGCTTGCTAACTAACTCCGCCTTAACGTTACCTCCTCGCCACATCGTTGACAGAAAAGGAGAGACCCGGTGCTAATACGGCACCGGTGCCTTAACGACCGTTATCTACCGGACCGAATTGCAACGCGGTGCCACTGAAATGCCTGCGCTTCTCTCGGATGCTCCGAAAACGGACGTTAGAGGCAACCTATACATCGCCGCATGTTACGATAGTTAACACTACACTCAACAGCAAGTAACGTTAGCCTATCGTTAGCTAGCAGCTGGAGTAAACAACTAAAATCCTGAAAGCTAAACTGTGTAAAAGTGTGTCTGAATTTCACTGGAGAGGAACATATGACGGTATGCAGCTGCTGTTGTCGGAAAAACACAGATGTTGCGTTCACTTGAAATTCGCCCCGTCAGCATCGTGCTGCATTCAAAGTTGTTGTAAAATACCCTTTTTCCTATCCAGTGGTTGTTTTTGTCGTTTAACAGGAACTTACTGGTGAAATAAGTTATTTTTATAAGTTATTGTTGTTACATTTTTAATAAATCATTTAATTTTTCCTTAGCAATAAACAAGCCGTTCTTAAAAAAATATGCAGATTAAATATCAGGTAATAATCAACTGTAAAGTAGCTACACCTTTTTAAAAGGATCCTTTCGGTAAATCAGCCTCTGCCGGGTAGAAATTTGTGAAAATGTATAAAAAAAGTTAACACCAACATTTAGTGGCAAATTCCATTGTTATGTCTACAAAATTATTTTAGATATAGTAGAAGTTCAAGTCACCACTACCTCTGGTCAAAATAATGACTTAGTATCTCAGAATATAAACTAAGAATCTCTAAGTAATGAGAAAATGTCAAATATTGACTTAGAATCTCAATATATTGGCTTAGTATCTCAATATATTAATTTATCTCAAAATATTGACTTAGTATCTCAATATTGACTTAATATCTCACTATATTGACTTAGTATCTAAATATATTGACTTATCTCAAAATATTGACTTAGTATCTCAATATATTGACTTAATATCTCACTATATTGATTTAACTCAAAATATTGACTTAGTATCTCAATATATTGACTTAGTAACTCAGAATATTGACAAAGAATCTCAAACCAATAAGAACATTTAAAATATTGACTTACAATCTCAATATATTGACTCAATATCTCAAAGTATCGACTTAGTATCTCAATATATTGACTAAGTAACTTAGAATATTGACTAGGAATCTGAAAGTAATGACAAACTTTCAAATATTGAATTAGAATCTCAATATATTAACTTCTGCACACCAGCGTGCAACATATTACTTTGTATTATGGAGTCTGGAGATCCTTTTTTCTTGTTGAAGGGGAAATCTATTGTTGGGGCACGTTTGTTTCTACTGTTTCAACAGAATTGTATTAATGTTGATAGTGTTTGGATGCTTTCAATGGTTTGTTCAAATTCTGCATTAACAAAACACAATTTTTTTTTATAAAATGATGAATCTTTACCCGGACAAGTGACTTTTATGCATGGACAAGTGAAAGGTAAATGTACTTGTCCGAAGGACAAGTGCCTCAAAAAGTTAATATATATATATATATATATATATATATATATATATATATATATATATATATATATATATATATATATATATATATATATATATATATATATATATATATCTATATATATATATATATATATATATATATATATATATATATATATATATATATATATATATATATATATATAGTTAGTCTGGAGCCCTGTGCTAAAGGTTTCCGACTGTGGTCAGAAAGCACAGGGGAGACACTTTGTTTCTCCGTCTCCACTGCCAGAGTTGATACTCACTCTGGAGCTAACCCCGTCACTCTCTCACTTGCTACCACACACCTCATGCACACACACTACGTACTGGCTCTGCTATTCTTTTAAAAAGATACGCTAGAACGACACAGACACCAGCGAGCTTGTGAACTGTGAAATTTATGCCCTATATAGTCCTCTAAAAAATTCCAACAATAGGCCCCTTTAACAAAAGATGCTTTTGTCTGCTGTGAAAAAAGCCTATAGACTGAAAAAGGTAGAGTCCATGGCAGTGCAATGTGTCACATTTTAAAGATGCACAGATGTTTTACAGATTTGTTGTTGTTTTACTAAAATTGCAAGTTACTACTTACTTTAACTATTGAATGTTGATTATATAGGGACTAGTGAGTGAATGAACAAGTGAATGATTTCAGACAGCACTTATATTTCATGAAATTTAGAATATAAAAGCAGCATCAAAACTTGTTATATGTTTTATTTGATTTCATGTGGCATTTTGTTGGCAAGTGGCTTTCCGTTAGTTGGTCATTTGGCTGCTGTCTGTTTTACAGCAAGTTAATTACTGTAGATGAAACCTTCCATTGTTTTAAAAAATGTAATAAAAACAGCTTGCAGATATTATATCCCTGCCATCAACTAAGATGAAACTTTCTTTCTAACATGACATAGTAACACCTGCTAGTTTGACCTTAAGTTCATTTTCGCTGCTTTACTTTCACTACTGTAGATGTGAAGGCAGACAGGAACTTGTGACGTTCAAGTGTTGTTTGCAATAAGTGTGCCTGCGCCACCCACACTCTGTATTGTTCCTGTAAATTTAGAGGTGTAGTGGAAAAAGGGGGGTTTGCTCTCGCAGCTGCCTGGTGGTCAGGAGTCAGGTTAGGGGCTTTTTCCTCTCACATCCAGACAATAGGAACAGAGCAGCCGACAGCATGTTCCCCTTCAGGCTGCAAGTGTGCCACATGGGCGTCATATGTAGTGTGAAGGGCCTGATTGTTATATAAGTTAGTCTAAATACTAAGGGTTTTCGACGTTTTACCATGTTTTGGCCTTGACGAACACTTGATTTAAATGTTGCTGTAAAGGTAGTTCAGATTAATTTGTTTTGCTGTTTTTCTGTGTTTTGCCACCAAGGACAAGATGTGCCAATTCTAGGCAGCACTTACAGAGACATATAATAAATCAAATATTCAACAGTCATGAAATTGAATGCAGTAGTTTATGTATGTTATTGAATAGTAATAGCTGGACCCTTTTCATACACAAGTGGCCAAAAGCCTGCATGCTGTTGACAAACTAATATGACCGCCAAGCAACCAGCATACAAGCAGTGATTCCTCAACTGAGTGAGGCTTAAGAGATGCAAGGTTTTCAAGGCCACACGTGTCCATTTGTTACACCGGAGCTTTCAAGGCCAGTGAAGTTGGCTAAATAGTTTCTAGAGTCAAAGTGGATGTCCCTGGAAATATCTGACAGGCTTTGATAACACAATTGAAACCACTTTGCGTAATTGTAAAAGTAATTGGAAGGATCGCCGGATCAAAGTTCCTGTGTGATTATGAAGGACTGGAATGGGGTCAGTTGTCTTAGTCTATAGTTTGGACATGTGATGAACTCTGCAACTGACCAACACAAAGTTCATAATGAATAGGTGCTTTATTTCTCTTAGTTAAGTAGAGGACTGCAGTACATTTATAAAAATAAAATAAAATGAAGTGGCTCAGTATTATATTTATTAAAATAGAAGCTAGCAAAGGGCAGTCATTTATTTTTGTGGAAACAACAAGACTTTTTATATCAGTGGCTGGCCTTCAGAATAAAAGTGTGTGAATTATATTAATTTTCTTTTAGTTTTTTAAAGTGCTGTAATTTGGTGTATAATCATCCTTCACTAAATGAAAGCGAAGATTAATATTTGGCTTCAGAAAATTAGTGAAAATAATAGAATGACAATTGTCCAGGCAGAGCTGTTTTAATCAGACACAGTACAATTCCTCTTAATGCACAAAAATACATCATCATCTTTGCTTCCAAATAAATGTAATATTCCAAATAGATCTGTATACATGGAATTACACATCAATATTTCTTTCTTCTATATGACTCCGGTTGGACCTTAGTACCCTCTCTATACCCACATCCTTCTGTCCTTTTGTTGAAAGTTATTTGATAGGGACGGATCATTTACATACAAATTATTGTAGGATTACATGTTTTCCTTGTCTCCATTTAAAATTGCCAAATAAATAAATTCATGCAACGGAAAGAATGGCATTTTAAAATGTCATAAAAAAACGTAATAAAAATGATCCTGGCACTTTCCTAGAGGCTGTCACATTCAATATGATGATAGCTTGTAGAAAACTGGCAAAGGATACTACTAAAGTGAAAAGTAGTTTTGTGTTCTTTTATTGGAAACATGAAATATACTTAACTCAGATGAAATCCCTGTACAGTTGTATATATGAAATAGACTTTGTTTTGTGTCAATTCTGCATCTGGACCTGAATTTGAAAGGGAGCAATTTCTCCAAAGATCGGGTGCAATTTACAAATGAATTTTCTACACGCTCGACTGCTTCATAAAGGAATTTGTCCTGACTCAGATTGAACACAGTTGAATGATCCTATCCATATTCCCGACTTCTTTACAAGACAATGTTTTCCATTTTCTCAAACAGAAGTCTTAAGATTTCAATGTTCTTAGGTGCAACAAGTGTTACTGATAGGGCCTTTTTTTCTGCCACCAACCTCTTGTTAGGTTACTGACTGGAACAAAATGACAGTGGAAAGAGCTTGTGCTCTTTCAAGGATAAAGGAGACCCTATTGAGGTGACAAAGCTTTAGACTGTCACGTCTCACAACTGCACAAAGTACGATGATCCATATTGCTTTCATATTAAGTTTTTCAACTGTATTCAGATTGAGATAATTGCTGAATAGTCATGGAAACGGATCAATATATCAAAATCAATTATGACAAATGCATTTCCACTTCTAAAATAATGAGGATTCCACCCACAGGGCTTAAAGTATTCCGGCACCGTGCTGGGTCTCCGGCGTGCGGCTGTGAGGAAAAAATAAAAAACTTTGCATGCGGTTTAGTATTTTCGAGTCAGTTGATTTCACCTACCAATCATATGAGAGGAACTCAGCTCTAACTAACGCAGGGCTTAAGTATTCGGGCCTGGTGCCCGATTTCTGGCGTATGATATTTTAGAAAAAGTAAATAAATTAGAAAGTGGGATTTGTTTTTGATGCGCTGGATTTAGCCAATCATCGAACTTCCAGCCAATCAGATGCAAAGTAGGGCGGGTCTTTGCCGAAAAGCGAGAGTGCGGTGTGGTCTCCGTGGTAACGCGGCTAAAAAAAAATGGAGGCAAAGTTTATCAAAATGGAGCATATGGATACAGCTTTAGTTGAGAAAGGAGTTAAAAACAAATGGCGCTGGGCAAGAATAGAGGACAAGGGTGGAGACAGGATCCCGTTTAGGCCTAACAAAAATAATTGTTTGGTTCCGGTTTCCGACCGACCCAGTCAATTTATGTGCGACCCAAATTTATTTTATGAGCTTGGGGAAGAAATTATACAAATTTAATAAATACACAAATAAAAAGTTTGAGGCAAACTATAATTACATTTTTGTACAGCACTCTTGCGATGCAAGATGCCTGTTGTCCTCCAGCAATGCTGGAAGAGGACCCAATGTCGCTGCAGCGGCACTTAACGTTGCTGTGTCTAGTTTTACGGCAGCAGCAGCAGTGTGAGGACGGCGCCTTCAACCAGCCCTCACCGGCTTGCTACAGCGCTACTGCGCCGCCGGGGAGCGTCAACACGTTAAACAGGGCAGATGAAACCACTCATGAACTTTATGTTGTGTTTAATGTCGTTCAAGAGGATGGCAACGTAGCAAGCAAACACGATCAAATGAAAGGTAAACACCCTTTAGAGTGCTCTAACGTTACAGCAAGTCCCTGTGGCTCAATGGAGGTGGCTAACAGCAGTGAAGCTAATGACAACTTCACAACACAATTCATTTGGATGCAAGAGTTGCATTATGGAAGATAGACGGGATTCTGAACAGCGATGCACGCACACACACACACACACACACACACACACACACAGCAGAGCCAATGTGTGTGCGTTACTTCACGCAGCACATGTAACTGATTGGAAACAATACAGATTATACATTATTTACTGCCGCTGGCGCGGATGAACTAACGCTACACTCCTGTAAGTAGCCTACAATAAACTCTCCATGATTTAAAAAGTCAATACTTATCAATACCCACCTACCTGTTCTACAGGCGGAAACATGTAGAAACCAATATTTCAGTCTGCTCTGGCTGCGCTGTCCACTCTTGTCCACCGTGCTGTGCAAACACAGCTCTACTCTGCAAGCGACTTTTTACAAACAAGCTGAAATGAAAGATGTCAGTTTGTAGTCTAACTGTTTATCTTAGTTTGCAACGATTCTTGAATTTTGGACAAACTCTTATAAACTTAGCTGCTGTCTAAACGAACCATCCTCTCCGCTGGAGCGGTAAACCTGTAGATATATATCACCAAAACAGATAAATGTGGCTACTTAATATGCATGTGATTGACGCCTATCCGTGTTTTCAATTTACTAAGTGACAACTGTACATGTAGTAACAGGTAGGCTATGTTATGAAAAAATACAGTATCCATTGCCACTGAAAAAAAAAAGAAGAAAATTCCCTATCTGTATACATGGAATTACACATCAATATTTCTTTCTTCTATATGACTCCGGTTGGACCTTAGTACCCTCTCTATTCCCTATCGATCCATGACCTCAACTGACAACCAACCAGAACCAAACTATTATTTTTTTTATGCCTTAGCACTTGATGCCTCAAATTGAGGGAGCCGTGTGCTTTCTTCTGCAGCGCATGTTCAAGGAAGATATTGTACGGCAGCAGCGGTAAGAAAGTGCTTGCTAGTCACAAAGCTTCGGTCCGTGCACTACGAGTAAGTTATTGGGCAGTAACACCTCTCCGCTGCAACTGCGCCTTCACTGACCGACCGTGTTTGTGATATAAACATGGACAAAATCATCCATCCATCCATCCATCTTTGTCCACTTATCCGGTATTGGGTCGCGGGGGGAGCAGCTCCAGCAGGGGACCCCAAAATTCCCTTTCCCGAGCAACATTAACCAGCTCCGACTGGGGGATCCCGAGGCGTTCCCAGGCCAGGTTGGAGATATAATCCCTCCACCTAGTCCTGAGTCTTCCCCGAGGCCTCCTCCCAGCTGGACGTGCCTGGAACACCTCCCTAGGGAGGCGACCAGGGGGCATCCTTACCAGATGCCCGAACCACCTCAACTGGCTCCTTTCGACGCCGGGCGAGCAGCGGCTCTACTCCGAGCTCCTCACGGATGACTGAGCTTCTCCCCTATCTCTAAGGGAGACGCCAGCCACCCTCCTGAGGCCGCTTGTACCCTGGATCTCGTTCTTTCGGTCATGACCCAGCCTTCATGACGATTATTGAGGGTAGGAACGAAAACTGACCGATAGATCGAGAGCTTTGCCTTCTGGCTCAGCTCTCTTTTCGTCACAACGGTGCGATAAATTGAATGTAATACCGCACCCGCTGCGCCGATTCTCCGACCAATCTCCCGCTCCATTGTCCCCTCACTCGCGAACAAAACCCCAAGGTACTTCCTTCCTTCACTTCACTTTCCTAAGGACTCATTCCCTACCTGGAGTAGGCACTCCATCGGTTTCCTGCTGAGAACCATGGCCTCAGATTTAGAGGTGCTGATCCTCATCCCAGCCACTTCACACTGGGCTGCAAACCGATCCAGTGAGTGCTGAAGGTCACAGTCCGATGATGCCATCAGGACCACATCATCTGCAAAGAGAAGCGATGAGATCCCCAGCCCATCGAACTGCAACCCCTCTCCACCCCAACTACGCCTTGATATCCTGTCCATAAATATTACAAACAGGATTGGTGACAAAGCGCAGCCCTGGCGGAGGCCAACCCTCACCTGAAACGAGTCCGACTTACTGCTGAGAACCCGGACACAGCTCTCACTTTGGTTGTACAGAGATTGGATGGCCCTGAGAAGAGACCCCCTCACCCCATACTCCCGCAGCACCTCCCACAGTATCTCCTGGGGGACCCGGTCATACGCCTTTTCCAGATCCACAAAACACATGTAGACCAGTTGGGCATACTCCCAGGCTCCCTCCAGGATCCTTGCGAGAGTAAAGATCTGGTCCGTTGTTGCACGACCAGGACGGAATCCGCATTGTTCCTCCTCAACCCGAGGTTCAACTATCGGCCGAACCCTCCTTTCCAGCACCTTGGAGTAGACTTTACCAGGGAGGCTGAGAAGTGTGATACCCCTGTAGGCAGGTCCCCCTTTTTAAAAAGGGGAACCACCACCCCGGTCTGCCACTCCTTTGGCACCGTCCCAGACTGTGCTCCTTCCACCGCCCTATTACCTCCTCAGTTGAGGTCAACAGTGTCCCATCCTTACTGGTCCCCCCGCCCCCCTCCTGAGGTGGCGAACAGCTTTCCAGAAGCACCTTTGTGCCGACCGAAAGTCCTTCTCCATGTCTTCTCCAAACTTCTCCCACACCCGCTGCTTTGCCTCTTTCACGGCAGAGGCTGCAGCCCTCCTTCCGGTACCCTGCAACCGCCTCCGAGTCCTCTGGGATAACATATCCCGGAAAGACGGCTTCCTGACCACACGTTGTCCACCACGGTGTTCCCGCCCCTTGAGGCACCTAAGACCCTAAGACCAAAGCTCCTCAGCTTCAGCAAGGGAAACTTTGAACATTGTCCACAGGTTCAATGCCCCAGCCTCCCAGGGATGCCTCCGCCGGAGGTGTGAGTTGAAAGTCTGTCGGACAGGGGCCTCCTCAGCGCTTGGATGGTTGGGCTTACCAGGTCTGTCCAGAGTCTTCCCCACCCCTGACCCAACTCACCACCAGATGGTGATCAGTTGACAGCTTCTCTTCACCCGAAAAACACACGGCCTCACGGATGAAACGATTACAAAATCGATTTGGGTGCTCTGGTACCAAGTACACTTATGAGCATCCCTTGTTCAACATGGTGTTTGTTATAGACAATCCATGACTCACAAAGTCCAACAACAAACAATCACTCTGGTTTAGATCCCACACCCTCCCAATCACGCCTCCAGGTGTCTCCATCATTGCCCACGTGCGCGCTGAAGTCCCCCAGCAGAACTATGGAGGGAGCCCCATGCAGGACTCCAGTCAAGGTCTCCAAGAAGGCCCCGAACTCCTGTTTGGTGCATATGCACAAACAACAGTCAGAGTTTTCCCCACAACCCGCCCCTCTCGCAACCACCGGGTAAACTCCAACGTGCGGGCGAGTCCCCACACCCGGGCGCCTCATAACAAAAGAAAGAGTCCAACCCCTATCCAGGAAAGAACCGAGACTATCCCCCACCAGATCTAACCGACCACCTCCCGCACCAGTTCCGTCCTTTCCCCACAGAGTGTTTCCCCAGAGCCAGCGTCTGCTGCCCGAGTCTGGTCCGTCGAGGCCCCTGACCTTCACTACCACCCGTGTGACAACGCACCCGACACCAGCGGTTCCTCCCACAGGTGGTGGGCCCATGGGCTGGAGAGATAGGTGCCACGTAGCTTTTTCGGGCTGTGCCCGGCCGGGCTCCGTGGCAAACCCGGCCAGGAGGCGCTCGCCGACGAGCCCGCCATCTCGGCCTGGCTCCAGACGGGGGCCCCGGGCTTTCTCCGGGCAGGGTCACTCCATCTCTACCTCATTTATTCATTGGGGTTTTTGAACCATTCTTTGTCTGGCCCCTCACCTGAGACCACTTTGCCTTGGGAGACCCTACCAGGAGCACACAGCTCCAGACAACACAGCCCTCAGGTTCACATAGACACACAAACCTCTCCACCACGATAAGGTGATGGTTCACGGAGAGGTGGACAAAATCATGAATATACTAATTCACTTTTTTGATGATGACCTGGCCAAAGTATACACAACATCTAGAAAGTTTAGTTTTCACAATGATTCATTGTAGGATTATGATATTATTGCAATATGTAAATCTACATTGACTCTTAATTTAACATATGGTTGGAAGAAGTAAAAATTGATCCAAAACTTTTTACTTCTTAAAAATTATGACTTTTATTATTGTGTAATGTTTTGCCAGTCAAATTAACTTTAATAAGTGCATGTTGAAATATTACACTGTGAACCCCACTCTCCCCCCAAAAAATCCTGAGCCTGAAACTTTTTTTTGCTCTGCACCCAGTAGGTCACATCATAACAATCTGAAAAATCTGCTTTTACATTCTCTTTTCTTTGCGCCAATTATTTCCATTGTCAATTAATTTGTTAATTATTTTCTTGAATGATGGATTAATCTTTTGGTCTAAAATATGTTACATACCACTGAAAAAAGACCATCAAAAGTTCAGAATGCCCATGGTATTATCTTCAAAATTGCTTGTTTTGTCCGAGCAGCTGGAACCTAAGAATGTTTAGCAATTTTACGATTTTATGACTTAAACAATAAATCAAATACCTACATTTAATTTTCGATTTACTAATCATTTCGGCTCGGTAAAGATTGTTTTTGTTATTTTTAATGGTTTATAATTATTAATTTTAAGCAGGTGTATATCCCAAGTCCATATCCCATAAGAAACTGAATGAAATGACATATTATAGTTTTATATTTACATTGATATGACATACTTATTGTTGGTGGATTTTACTGTACTCAGTGTTCTTCAAGACAGAATCAGTGATCATATGTGTGTGCATACATGCAAGGATACATATGATCTCATACACCTGTCTTTTACACTTCCTAAATTACTACATGTTATGTTGTTAAAAACGGCATTGATACATCCTGGCATGATGTGTTCTAACCTTTGGTGCGATTGATTTATGCAAAGCTAAAGGTGAAGCCATTAGTTTCTGGTATGAGATCTCTCTGTGAGGCCGATTCTGAATTTATAAAATTTCAAGGAGCTCTGATAATTTAATTTAGAGTGCCCTTTCATAGGTTAGGTCACCTGTAGCGCGTCCCGCAAATTGAATAAAGAACAGTAATAGAAAACAGGATGTCAGGTGGGCTCCCTGCTTATAAAATCATTAACAACAGTTTGTCTTTTCTCATAAAGGAGCTCATTTATTCTGAGGAGGAAATGTTATGAAAGTGTAGGGAGCAACTCAATTTATTTTTCATTAGAAATTAACTCAGGAGAATCACTGAGAGGGTTAATAGCTGTATGTGTACATCAGCAGTGTGAACTAATAGGTTGGGGAAAAGCCTGTTCAAAAGACTGCTGTACATTTAAAAAAAAAATGCATTCACTCAATGTGCCCTTTAAGAAAGGTGGAGTCACCATGTATAGTATTAATAATGCTGTATTAGTTAGAGCATATAAAATACTTAATTTCTAATGCGTTTATTGTTTACATAGCAATATAATTTCATTCCAATTCTAAAGGTATTGCCTCTTAATGTAACTGAGTTTTTCTTGTAAATTCTGTCCATATATTCATCTTTGTATATAAAGAGGGAGGATAAATGACAGACACAGACTGCACCCCCTACACTTGTCCCATGCTGATGGCTTTGTTTGGGTCATATCAGAATAATGCAGCAGCTAGTCCTAATCCTCTACTTCCTCACCAGACTTCCCACAGAGCTCCTGGTGCTCCCAGCATGACTCAGGCCATGTACCGCAGGAGGTAGAAAACCCTGCCTAATCACCTTAGTGCTTTTACAAATATCTATATTTCCTCACTGAAGAGATCTGAAGATTACTGCTGCAGCCCATGTATCTGTGAACAATTAGTTATTATTGTAGCCACATGGTGGCTTTTCATAGGCCCAGCAATCTATTTTATGGTTCATGCAGCTTTTCTGCCACAGATCTTGAGAATACAGTAGAGTATGTGTTGCAGCAGCTGTAAGTTAAATACTTTTTAAATTGAATATTAAAACAAAATGGTTTTGGACTAGTCACTGTCACTAGAGCTGATTTGGGAATAGTATTATAACAAAGTTATGCCTTTTTACAAAGCTGTTATGAGCTCTCAAACTATTTTGGACCCTCAAGCAAGACATTTGAAAGTAGACCACTTATTGCCTGGCAATGCTGCATTATTTCTGCCACAAATTGCCAACTTTGGCAGGGCTCGAAAGTAATGGTTGTCCGGTTGTCCGGTTGCCCTTGGCAACCAGATTGAGTCAATTGGCAACCATTTCGTGGCCTTTGGTTGCCCCCTTTGGCAACCACCTGTTCAATATTTGTTTTTGTTTTTTTCCAAAACTTTTTCTATTAGAATTTAAAATGTTTGGGCGCCCAGATAGCTTGGTTGGTAGAGCGGGCAGCCATGTGTAGAGGTTTACACCTCGACGCAGCGGACCCGGGTTCAATTCCGACCTGCGGCCCTTTGCTGCATGTCATTCCCCCTCTCTCTCCCCTTTCACTTCTTCAGCTGTCCTATCATTAAAGGCCTAAAATGCCCAAAAAAAATAATCTTAAAAAAAAAAAAAAAAAAAAGAATTTAAAATGTTTGTGTTTTTTTTTTTTATTATAAAAACGCAAACACAACATTTCAGCTGTTGTGCGACCGCTTTCCACACATGCACGTTTGCCGTGAAAATGGCACAGATGTCCGGTATCTACCGGACGGAATAGCAACACGGATTTCGGTGCCTCATTACTGGCTGGCGGCAGAAAGACCCGCTCTCTCACTAACGAGGCACTAACCCGACACCTTCACAACGGTGAAACGGTACCACAGGAGTGGATTCTATATTCACTGTCCACCGGAGACATTTGTTGCGTTGCCTGTAAAGTGCTCCCAACACACAGCAGCGCATGTGTAGTAGGGTTTAGCGAGCTGCTGAGGGAGCTGGACTTTGAGGATTTGATCTGCGACTTTGCAAAGAAAAAGACAAGAAATTAGAACTTCTAAAGGTAAGAGCTATTATGCTATCTGTAAATTGAGTAGGTTAATATAATCTGTTGTGACCGTGTGACCAGATAATGTACATATTTTGTTTAGTTTATTGAAATGCCATGCATATCAGACGTATTGCATCATAATTTTGTGATGCTGCTATAGGCCTGTATGAGACAGTTGTCAAGTGCAGTAGCCTATATGTTGGCACTCTTAGATACTGTCACCAAAAATCTGGACTCAGCACATCCACACACCAGGATTTTATTTATGGATTTTTCCTCAGCTTTTAACACGGTGTGCATTGATAAACTTTTACATCACCTTTCTGACCTTCACGTTCACCCAACACTGACCCTGTGGACAAAATGTTTTCTGCTGGACAGACCACAACAGGTGTCTTTTAATGGGGTTGAATCAACCAAGCTTATTTTAAATACTGGACTTCCCCAAGGCTGTGTTTTATCCCCAATCCTCTTCTCTGTGTATACTAATAACATATTGTGTAACAGTGAAGGTATGGCACTTTTTAAATATGCAGATGACATTGCTTTGGTTGCACACATGGCCAATATTGACGCTGTAACCCGCTACCAGCAGGTTGTAAACAATCTCTCTCAAACTTTTGTTGAGCTCTCCTTGGAGCTCAACACTACAAAAACTAAGGAGCTCTGCTGTGGGGGCAGTGACAAGGCATCACCTCTGTTCCAGCCACTTAGCATCCATGGTCAGCCAGTGGAACAAGTGGAGGTATTTCGGTACCTGGGCACAGAAGTAGACACTTCCCTGTCCTTTTCACAACACACAGACATAATATACAAAAAATCACAACAGCGGCTACACCTGCTCAGGAAACTCAGAACCTTTGAGATCAGTAAGGACGTGCTAACTTTGGTTTACCGCATTTCAATATCTCTTCCTGGTTCAACCAACTCACCATCAAACACAAAACAAGACTTTCACGCATAGTGAATCATGCTGCCAAAATAACTGGCTCATCCCATGCTCCCCTATCTGAGCTGTATATCAGGAAAGCTAACCTGATCACAGAGGACCCGTCTCACCCCCTCCATCAATCCTTCCAGCTATTACCATCAGGCAGGCGTTTTTAGGGTACCATTGGCCCGGAAAAACCTCTACAAGAAATCCTTCATCCCATCTGCAATGTTAAATAGGACAAAATGAACACTGCTGATACCTCAAATTCATCCCATGTCTTGTTTTTACATGTATGTATGAATGTCTCTTTGTAACTGGAGCCTTGTCAAAGACAATTTTCTGGAACCCTGTGTTACAGACAATAAAGTATTATCTTATCTTATCTTATCTTATCTTTTGCAGTTTGTGATTAAATTAATTGTAACACTGTCTTGTGATGTGTGAGTCAGATGGCAGTACTTGGTTTATTGAACTGGAAAGGTATACTTGATGCCTGCTCAGCTGGACTAGTCATTCATCTTTTTTTTTTTTTTTTTTTTATTGTTTATTCGATAGTGACAGTGGATAGACAGAAAAGGGGGGGAGAGAGAGGGAATGACACACAGCAAAGGGCCGCAGGTCGGATTTAAACCCGGGCCGCTGCAAAGGAATCTTTTGACCAGTAGTGATTGGCATTGATTTAGTGCCCATTTAGTTTGCACCGTATGTAGCCTACTTCATGGAGGGGGGGGGAGGCAGAGGTAGAGTCGTTCTGCGCACCCCCCCCCCCCCTTCCCGACAGCACCCCGCACCTCCTGCTGAAAATGACTTCCCGCGCCTCTGACTGCTAGTAAGTCTTAGGGGTGGGAATCACCAAAGGCCTCACGATACGATATTGCAATTTATTATCTTTTTTCCAATTTCAAATTATTTCCCCAAAAGGAAACTTTGTCTCTATTTAATTTAAAAAGCACAGAAATACATTTCTCTCTCACTTCACTTGTATTGCTGCAAAATGGAATTGTCAAGCAGACAAACTGACCAACACAGCAGACAAACTGACCAACACATATTTTTATATAATAATAGATCGATACTTGGCGTTTGTGTATCGATACAGTATTGCCATGGAAAATATCGCGATATGCTGTATCAATTTTTTCTCCTCACACCTAGTAAGTCTGGTAAGTTCAGAAAAATACATCACTTAATGTACAAACGTAATGCAGCCTTTAAAACCAGGAAAAGACAACATTTGTATCATATCATGATATTACGATATCCAGATTTAAGACGATATCCAGCCTCATATATCAATGTGTGTGAATATTCGACAGAATAGTTCGACAGAATATTCGACAGAATAAATGCCTGGCTTTATTTCCCCTGCCTCTACATGTCTTCTTTTGAAGTAAAGAAAGAAACTACATATAAATAAACAGATAATTTACACATTTTCATCTGCATACATCATCTGCAGTTGTTCATTAGAATATTGTGCTTTGTAAGATATGATTATAATGTAAGATTGAACACGGAGTATACACATATTGGTTATTCATACAGGTTGTGAATAGTATTATTCCGTATAGTGCATCTCTGATGTGTTTAATTAGGGGCTGGGCTTTTGAAGTGTTTCTTTACCAGCAGAGTATGCTCATGGCATTACAGCCAACTCTGAAGAAGAAGAGCCTCTCTTCCTATTTCCCTGGAAGTTCACTCACCAGGGAGGCTCTGCTAATAAGTTCCCTTGGCTAAACTCAACCTGTTTTCTGCCTCATTCACAGCAATATAGAGAGACCTAAAGATGCATTTGCTCCTGTAGAGATTTCACTAGACGTCCAAGCGGTTGTACATAATGTTCTGCTGTACAGTTTTGGACTTTTAAAAATTAATTATTTGTACTGTGAAATATAAAAAAATAATGTATGAAGCCCAAACAGAGTTAAATATGTGTTCGCTTTCCTCACCACCTCACTGTAAGAAAAAAAATCCGTAAAAAAACGGATAAAGTCCTGGCAGAAAATTACCAGGAATTTATCCGTTATTGTCACGGACACTTCTGTTAATCCTAGAACGGATAATTCCGTAGATTTACAGTATATTCTCTGTTTATTCACAGACACTCCTGTTAATCCTAGAACGGATAATTCCGTAGATTTACAGTATTTCTCTTTTATTCAGTATAATCCTAGAACTCTGTTTATATTCTCTGTTTATTCACAGACACTCCTGTTAATCCTAGAATGGATAATTCCGTAGATTTACAATATATTCTCTGTTTATTCACAGACATTTCTGTTAATCCTAGAATGGACAATTCCGTAGATTTACAGTATACCCTCAGTAGCATTTGCTACCAAAAAATGTCTTCACCACAGAAAAATCTGTACCATTTCTATGGACAGTTTCTTTAAATCTGAAACATAAAATTCTGAATGGTGTTCTTCCACTCTAATGCTAAAATACAATGACAAATGGTATCCATCACCAGACCAATGTAATGTAATGAGTTAGAATTACTAAACATCTAATACAGCAACATGATCAAATACAATCACCACAAAATAAATAAATTGAACAGGTTTATTTTTTTATGCCATGAAGGATATGCATAAAAGTGCATTCAATGGCTACATTTTTAAATGAGAATTTTTGTACAAATTATTTTTACAATATGCAAAGCACCATGTTTTGGATCAGACTTTTTGCATTAAAACAGCAACAAACTGAATAAAACAAATTTAAAACTATGATTCATAAAGTGCATTCTAGGGATGGCCCAATGGATCATCATATGAGATCTGAGAATTTGTTCATAGGCGAATGGAGAGGAAGATTATGAATTGATCGAGGCTTCCCTAGTTTGTTTTGTATAGCTTGAAACACATAACAGACTAAAACAATACATTGAACGATAATTCATTGAACTATGTGCAAAACACCATTAAAAAGTGCTCATTTTGTAGAAGATTGTTTAAATAGCAACAGAGTAAACATTCATTAATAACATGACAATAATGGTGTTGCATCAAAAGGTGGTCACAAACAAGTAAAACAGCTTTTCAACTTCGTTTTAAACATTTCCAAATACATGTCAAAAATCATCATCCACACACAGCTCAAATTACCATCCATGGATTCTCGAAGTTGTTTAGTTCAAACAGGAACTTCAGCAGTCTTGGAGGAATGTGCTGGTGTTTGGTCATCTTCTTCTCGGCCTTTGACCCTCGCTCAGGATTTATTCCCAGGAAAACTCTTAAAGAAATGGATTTTGTTTTTAGCACCACAAGTAATGAAATGAATGAAACTGACAGAGAGTAACATGCAGACCAAGTTGAGATGGAAAAATCCTCGTAAATCCAATTTGAGTATTGTTCCATTACAGGACAACTACTAGAACAAATTAACATTTGTAATAGGGCTGCACGATTATGGCCAAAATGATTATCACGATTATTTGTTAAATTTTAACCAAAACAAATTGTATTGTCACTTAGGCTAATTATAACTGCTTTCACATCCATATTGTGCTACATTCCTCCTTTGTTGAAGGATATTATGAAGGAGTATGCCATTTCATCTGTTGTGCAACCGCTTTCCAAACATGCGTGTTCGCTGTGAAAAGATACAGGCAACGCAATTATCTGTTCACGTAAACGGCACATGTTAAAATCCGGTGCCAATAGGGCACCGGTGCCCGGTATCTACCGGACGAAATAGCAATGTGGATTACGGTGCAACTTAAATGTCTGTGTTGTGCTCTTGTGCTCCAAAAGAGGTTGTGGTTAGAGGTTAGAGAGCTAGTAAACACTAATAACACGTTACACAGCAGGTAACCTTAGCCTACCATTAGCTACAGTAGTGACTGGATTAAACACAGCTAAAATGCTGACAGTTAAACGGTGTAGTGTGACTGTATTTCACTGAAGAGGATTCCAACAGCAAGACGTACAACAGTCTGCTGCTAAAGCTATGAGCTAACAGACACAAACTAGCTCTGATCACTGCTGTTGTATGAAAAACAAAACAGACGGGACTAAATGTTGCGTTTACTGGTAAACTGGTAAACCTCGGGACCGACTTATGACTGACTGCTATCTGTTGTGCAATTTTCCTCACGTTAATCTGTCCTCTGTGACTGTCTACATCTAAAATAAGCTGTGTGGTGCAGGGAACAACTCTGACTGGCTCATGGTAGGGCTCACAATTAATCAAATTTTAATCACGATCACGATTTTGGCTTCCCACGATCAAATTTGCGTGATCGTGCGATATTTAAAATGCGTCATTCCGTTCATAGAACAGTTTTTGCAAAGCCAATCTGGCGCTCCATAAACCACTGTCTGATCATGTGTCTCCATGAGCCAATCAGAGTTGTTCCCTGCACCCTGCAGCCAGCAGGGTTAAGACGACGTGAAAATATATTTATTAATCACATTTTATTATGCTGTGTTAAAAAAAATTCCATGACTTTTCCAAAACTTTCTGGGTCTTTTGATGTTTCCAAAACCTTTCCAGGCCTGGAATTTTCATTTTTCAAATTCCATGACTTTTCCAGTTTTTTTCAAAACGTATGAACCCTGAGCCAAGCACCGGACATGACCGATCAGCTGAAAATCGGCAGGTCTTAATTGGGGACAAACAAATTGACCATGAAATGATCAAATTGCCATACTTAATACTTTCCAATTCAGCTATTGCATTAATAATGCTACGACGTAATGTTTCAAATGGTTGCCATTTGCATCTCAGTCATGTGAGTTTGTCATCTGAAATACGTCTTAAACCATACACTCACAAGCCACTTTATTAGGTACACCTGTGCAATCTAATCCAATCCAACACAACAGCTCTGTCAGAGGTGATAAGTGAAGGTGATAATTATACTTTATGGTTATTATTGAGGTTGTAGTGGGTGGTGCTGGTGTACTCAGGGCTCCAGAATTTTAGGGGCACAACAAGAAAATTTAGCAGCACACACCCTAAATCAACATTTAACCAAATATTCACATTTCTACTAATTTCCACTGTATTACTAATAAATACTTTGATAATAGATGCAGAAATTACAATGTGCTGTTTCAAATTCAGTGTCACTTTTGAAGATGCAACATAGAAGGTAAACTGACAGTAAACTGTTTTTATTTTCATCCTGACCGTTTTTAATTGCTCTTTAATGTTTCATGTAAAGCACTTTGAACTGCCTTGTTGCTGAAAGGTGCTGTAGAAATAAAGTTGCCTTGCCTTTCACCCTCAGCCTGTCAGTCAGGCACCAGGGCACATAAACCACTGTTGTGCCTGGCTGCTCGTTTCAGAGGAAGTATAACATCAACAGCACCGCGACCGCTTTCGGCTCGCAATTAATATCATATCGCAGCAAACGCTGTCTGCGTGAAGTTATGAAAAACTGTAACCACACTTGAAACCACTTTATCGGCATTTCCGTGACTCTCTGTGACTTCAACAAAACTGCAGAGCCGACGTAGTTTGCATCGTCTGCAGCTCTGCGTGTGTTTGTGTCAGAGCTCTGCTCTCTGTCCACTTTCAGAGAGGACAGATAAGCTTGCGCTGACGCGGTCTCAGGTACCGAAATTTCAACGTTTAACGTGTAAAAAAAGGGGGCAAATTTACTGGTCACACACACTCAAATTTTGGTCGCAAAATGCGACCATTTGGTCGCAGTCTGGAGCCCTGTGTACTGGAGTGCAAGAAAAGTGTTCCTAATATTTTGTCCTCCTCAATGTATGGTTAAACTCCAGGGTCCAGATGAAAGCAGGAAAAGCTCACACACTGATCAGAGAAAAGGAATGTCCACTCCAAAGGTTGATGGATGTCCCAGTTCCATTTTTAATGGTCCATCAAAAATATATATACACAGGTATTATACAGCTGTTATATATTTTTGTATATATTTTTGATCGACCATTAAAAATGTATAAAGTATAAGGACAACACTCAATATAATGCACTCAAGTACACCACCAACATTCACTATGACCTCAATAATAAATAAAGTATAATCATCACCTTTCTGACAATGTCAACAAAAACTGAAAATGTAAAAGCCTCATAAAAGAAGAATGTATATTATATTGCACAGATGTACCTAATAAAGTGTCTGGTGAGTGTATTTACAATGTCAAACTTAATAAACAGCAACACAATATGCTCTTTACATAACATTTCAAAACAAAAACAAAGAGTTGCTTACCTTTGTATGAATTCCAGGGTGATTGACATCTCCTTTGGGTATTTTATGTTCAATACATAAAACAAAGAAAGCGTAGCTCAGGGCCACAATGATGGAGTCGATATGGTAATTGACCACTTCCTGATCGACAGCAATCTTGAATCGTCGCTCACCTTAAACATAGATTAACTTAGATATTAGAAGATAGAAAATATTAACAAAAAAAAAAAAGAATAACAATGCAAATCCACAGTAAAGAGTAAAAAGTACGAGTAAAGAGTATAAAGTAAGAGTAAAGAGTAAGAGTTAACAGTAAAGAGTAGGAGTAATAGTAAGTGAAATCCATAACATGCATGCCTAAATATTATACAGAATACATACCCATGATAAGGATGCAAGGGGTGCTTGGGATGCTCAGTCCAGCAGCAGTTGACTCCTGTTGTTGGAAAATAAAATATCAAAGAAACACAAATGTCATGAACTATGTTTCCAATGTATACAGTATTTACAGTATTTACTGTAAAACAGCTAGATTTTCTGTGTAACTACAATGGCATGTTGTTAAGAGCATCTTTTTATCTTACTCTCAGCAGTTAGCTAAGAGTTTGTTTACTGTTTATTTTCTTTTTAACTAAGGTCTACATCAACATCATTAAAATCTTTTCCTTTTTTTTTTTTTGTCTGCAGGCCTGCAAACCCAAGTCAATCTAGATTTTCTGTGTAGGCATTCCTTAATTCTCTTTGGTCTAGGTCTGCATTACTCATGTCCCTCTCACCTGGAAAATACTGTTCTGCAGCTTCACACAGATGAATAGGTGCTATCTGGGTGACACTCCACCCTCTGTGATATCTGGACAGATGAGATGAAAAGGATGTTTTTACATTAAATGTCTTAGAACATCGATCAAAGGGACAAGTTACAGTTAGACCCTCTTGTATGTGGTCACTCAAGTGAGACACAAGCCGTTTAACATCTGCATATTCTCTGCTGCAAAAATTTAACAAACACCTCAACTGCACAGACACACTCCGGTTCCAAGTTCGTCTGATCCCTGTGTCTGGGTGTGTTCGTGACATGTGACCAGCAAGGCAGTTGAATGAGGAAGACCTCCTTCCCCAATCTTTATGGCCACATGATAAAAGTACATTATTAAGATGTCTGTGTGATCTGCAGTGCTTCAGATATTCTGTCAATGAGACGCATTTAGATTCACAGACATTACAAGCCAACATGACGGCACTCGTTAACTGGCGTCGGCCGGTTAACTATCTTTAGCCGGCCCAACTAGCCAAAACAGACGGCTAATGGCTAAGTTATAATTTTTGTATCATGTCCGAATATGTGAATCGACTAAGGCTGGGGCTATGGTAACTTTAGCCCGTTGTCTCGCCAACTGGTGTTGGTTAGCTAGCTACTAATGGCGCATTATGCTTATCCGGTAATGTTAACGGTAACGTTAAAGACAGGTTAACACAGACTGGACAACTCTTTCTAATTAAAACTATACAGAACTATATATATATATATATATATATATACTATATTATTTTAGTTAAAGAAAATATATTTTTTACCACAGAAGTGCAACTCCGAAGATGAAACTCCGTTTGAAACGTCCGTTGATGACCGCTTCTTCATTGAGACGTTAGCACGTACGGCGCTTCATGCTCCCACAATGCAATGCGTCCTTAAAAAATACGGTTAAAACTCCTGTAAAAGAATATTACGGAAAATTCCTTCACATTAACACGGTAAATTGTACCGTATATTTACGGACTTTTCTTACAGTGCTCATAGCGGTGAATAAGGATTAAATAAAGTGCCTAAGTGAAGGCAGGGCCATTTCTGGTCATATTTTCACAGCTTAAATCTGAAATGGGAATAAGAGGCAATTATAAAAGTTTTTAATATCACCATTATAACATGGTGACCCTTCATTTCACACTGTTTGGGCACTTTGGTTAAAGCAGGCATGTTGAAAGTTACACAAGCTTTTGTTTCTGGCTGAAAGGAAACTTGTCTTTGCTTTGACCTCTCAGTGGAGTGCTTTGTATGCTCACTTGCTATTTTTTTTCTTCCATTTTTCAGCTGTGTCAGGGTGTCTGACTGTCCAGGAACAGTCACCCAATCTGCCCTGCTGACACAGAAGAGGGCTGTTACAGGCTTCTGTGATTTCTTGGGGGGAATCACAATCTGAAGTGTCCACTACGGCCACTGAAGAGCTGCTGGCAGCTGTCATTAATGTGATTTATTTTCTGCTGATAGAAAAAAATCCCCCCTTAACCACAGATTTCATTCAAGTATAATAGTAAGGGTCTTTCTTTCCAAGGATTAGACTGTTCTCCATCTGTCTCGTTGGTACTATTTTCAAGAAATAAATACATTTAAAATAAAAGAATGCATAAAAATGATGCTTTAACATCAAGTTGGAACTAGAGGAAAGCAATTAGGCAATTAATGTATTAGGCTAGTTGATTGACCAAAAGGTAATCGGCAACAATTTTGATTCGTTTAAATTCCAGCTTTTCAAATGTAAATATTTGCTGGTTTTAGTCTCATATGATTGTAAACTGAATACTTATGGGTTTTGGACTGAGCCTGGCAAATTTGACATTTGTCGCTGTTTTCTGACATTTTGAAGACCAACCGATTAAACACATAATCAAGAAAAATAATTAGCATATGAATCTATAATGAAAATACTCATTCGTTGCAGACCTATCTGAAATAGAAATGTAGTCTCATATGTTCTAGTTTTCACTGGCATCATAAAGATTTTGTCTCCCCTTTGTTCTCGTTTTCCTCCCCAGTACATTTCTGTGAGCGTGATGCTTGTTGACACGTTTGGACAGAGCAGAGCCTCTTCTATCAGTGGAAGGTGTCCAAATTCTTGTGAAGTTATCACCTCCAACAGATCAAAGACAGTTGGCACATTATTTATGCATTGTTGAAAGATGAGGTATGCAGTTGAAGTCGGGCTGCAAAGCATACCTACCCCTTTATTCTGAAGTAATGACTTCTTCTTGATTGAGTGCAGCAAGGCGCTGCTTTGTGAGTGTCCTATTTGCTTGTTCTGTGTAAAAGGCCACAATATGAGACATGAGACCCTGAGAAAACGTATCCATAAACAGTGTTGTGTATTTTGTCCCCAAGAAAATCCACAATTAGCTATTTTCACAAAGTAACATTCAATTTCAAGCATCTTGTCAGACCAAAAAACTCTAAAATGCTCTATTCTGTGACTATTTTCAACGAAAATAATCTTCAAAGTTATCAGCATATTCTCCCTACCAAATTATTTAGGATGAGTGAATATGTAGCCAAAAAAGTCAAACTGTGTTGATTTCACAGCCAAAATGAATATTGGCACAAACACACATGCCTAACTTCGAGGTTACATCCTCCAGACTGTGATGATTTTTAAAAATAAAACATTGTGTTATGGAGATAAAACACAGTGGTGAGCCCAAAGCTTCTCTTTTGCTCCTCTTTACTCTAATGCAGGGATCTTCAACAGGGGGTCCGGGACCCCTAGGGGGTCCTCAGAGTCAATGCAAGGGGACCTGGTGGATAAAACACAGGACTTTCACCCAGGAGAGCTGGGATCGTGTCCCACGTGTGGTGTTTGTCGTTTTTTTTTTTTCATGTTTTTCTTTTTTTTTTAAGCCTTCCCCAATGTTTCTATCCTAAACCCAACCGTTTATTGTTTTCCTAAACGTGTGACGTCGGTCACCGTCGTGTTTTTGTTGTTTTTTGTGTTACTAAAGCCTTTCCCAATGTTCTTTTCCTAAACCCAACTTTGTTTTTTGTTTTTCGCGATAAGACGCCACATGGTTTGTATATTTACATCCACTGTATACAGCGTAGACATAGACGTGGAAAGCTCAAAATGCGTACAGATGACACGCCATTTGGCTTTAGGAAAGTGGCGTGTATGTTTACGCAAAGTCATGATGCCATGTTGTAATTTTATACAATATATGAGGTAGGGGGTCCCTGATCCATCTCTCTTTCAGTTAGGGGGTCCTTGGCTTTAAAAACGTTGAAGACCCCTGCTCTAACGCCTATGGCAACAACCTGTGTTTGTACATTTCAACAGCTTTCAATATCAGATGGGACGTATCCCGTGCCTGCATTTATTGATTATCTTCACTGTTACACTGCAGGAAATAAGAGCATAAGTGGTCTTGCTTAATGTTTTGTTTATCTCAGCAGTTTGAACTGATGATGAACCAGCTTTAAAGGTTCTGTGCCACTTTAAACAAATATTTCTAATGACCAGTAGAAGCAGATTTAAGCAACTTGTTTACTAAGGACTATTTTCACTCAAAGGTCATCCAGAATAAGTGGGGAGGAGGATGTAGACCTTGTCACTTTTTGAAGGACTAAGTGTTCTGCTCTGAAATATACCATTGGGAGACTCAAATGACTCAAAAGGCTATATCACCGAGCACTTGTGGTTGACGTTATTTATTTATTAATTTGAGGCCTGTCTACTGACACATCTGAGTGGTCTAATTGCTGCGAATTGACACCGGTTACTGTCCATAATGGGAGCTTGGGAGTCTTTCCTAACCGCGGTTCATTCAGCTGCCCCTCGCTGCAGCTTAACTGCCCTTAAAATGTCTGATTGCAACACGGGAGCTGTGGGGCGAGACAGGATTATCAGTCTTTGTTATGTGACTGTGTCTATTATCCTGACCTCTATTCACAGTGGGCCCTTAGGAGTGTCGCTTCCAGCCACACAGCAAACTACCCCATCCCCGACAAACAACAAGTGAACCAGAGATCTCCCCCTGTCCCAATGCACTAGACACTTACAACTCCAACACTGGACAAAGCACTCCACTGCAGGTAAGGCTATCAAATCCCTATTGATTTAATAAAGATAAATTGGAGGCACTTCCTTTCAATGTTATTGCAGCAGATGTGATTGATTGTTTGTGTTGACTGGTGATATTGTCACCAAGCTGGGGGACCACTGTTAGTTTAGGAAGTTCATTACTAGTGAAGAGCTGCTGAAAGAGTCTTTAATAGGGAGATAAAATGCAGCCAGGATGGTGGGCTGCTCTGACTGTACTGTGTTGTTAAACCTGACAGTTGTGAACTGTGTAAGTTCTGTAGCTTGTGTGTGTGTTTGTTTGCATGCATGTGATTTTGGTAGAGGGATGGACACTGTGATATAACAATATTATGTATTTTGCCAAAAAGTTAAGCATATGTTATATTTTCAGTATCCTCCTATTTTAATTTTTTATTTCATAGTTTTGGGTATTTTTCTTTTAGTGTGTGCTTTCTAATAAGGCTAATTAAAACAATTTAATTGTGGCTTTTAAAAAGTGATATTTGAGAATTCAACTTTTTTTGTATTATTACATTTCTAGAAGTAATTATTTTAACGTACTTACAATTTTAAAACAATAAAAAGAATATAAAATTAGGGAATCCATCCAAAATATTTTTTAAAGTTAACCTGTATTTGTGTTAAATATAATAATAGAATGCATTATGCAAGTAATAACTGATAATAAATTAATCAATTGTTGAATTGTTATTATAATCTATTATTAATAATAAATTCTGGTGACCAACATTTAATTTGACATCTGAGGATAGGGTTTAATATTGATAGAACAAAATAATATTGTTAATAGCGTAGCAGCGTTGGAGGGAAAATGTATCTATGAAAAACCTGAATCAGGAAAATAAACTTGTCATCTCTAAAATTCTCTTTATCATTTCATAAAAGTTGTTAAAATAGTTATTTTCCTGGATGAAAATTCGGTTGCTATGCAGAAAAAGTCCAACGCTTTTTCTCTTTGTGCCACTGACATATGGTAAGAATAGTGATGAACAATGCCGGAGGACACAAATAAGGATCCTCGTCGCTACTCCCAGAGGTTTGTGGATTGAAGTCTGGCACGACACAACACACAGGCGTAGTAAGCTTTGGGATCCAGTTCCATAAATACATACCCATTAAAGCTCAACTGATTAATTCATCATGGTTATTTTCATGGTGGATGTCATGTAGCCTATATATAAACTCTCTGTCATCATAAAGATGTCAATGCGGCAATAGTTTTGAGGGCATCTGTGGCACATTTTCAGTATTACATTTTGACCTAAAACCTAAATACGCACATGATGAATGAAGGATGAAGAAAGACAATGGATTGTTTTTCGTTCTTTTGCTTTTAGTATTCACATAGTCAATTTTAAATGTCTATTTATATCATGGCAGGTTAAAAAGAGGAAAGGGCATTGAAGTTAACATCATCATTCATTAAGCCTTGTATAAAACCAAATATGGTAGTGCTTGGTTTACCTGAGCCAATTCTTTTAGAAATACAATGTGAGCATGTTCTTTTCCATCTGTTTTGAGAAGTTTCAACCACAGCAAGTGTGAACCAAGTGTGAATTCAATTTATTTCTGTGTGCCCTGATTCAACGGAAATTGCTTAATGGTTTGAAACTCCTGACAGCACCATTAGAGACTTGCACAGAGATCATTTCCAGTGAGGGCCATTAGCGATGTTTTCTACTTTATGCAATTTTTTTTCTGAAGAGTATTGAAATGGGGTCATCCTACAAATGTGCTCTGTTGGACAAAAGTGGGAAAGATGTAAACCAATTTAAAACGGAATAGTAATTACGGAAACCACAGATTTTAGATATGCAAAGAAAATACTATACATTTTAAGATAACAGACCAGTTAAAGGCATCAGGAGGGCACGTTTCTAATATTAGAGACGTTTTACAAAATGGCAATGATTTGGCATCGGGTGGTTGCAGGAAATAACTCTTTAAACTTACTTGATAGATTGTTTATTGCTGAAGTTATCTCAAACTTGTCCCGCTGTCAAACAGAGCTGGTTCACAAACTCCAACTATGGAGCCTCACTTATCCTCCCTCAGCCCACTACATCAGATGGGGATGATTGCAGTCTTGAAATCAATAAAACCACAAACCTTCCTGATAATATTCCCTCTTGGGGTGCGGTGGCAGTTACAGTTGGGGCACTATTTATCCGTCCACTGGAGTCTATGCTGGAGATATTTATGGGTTCAGTTTGTGAAAATGTTTTGATGCCTAAATCTGCATGTTTACCAAAACAAAGAAAGAAGCATTTTATAATATGGAAACAATCAATCAATGTTTTATGATAGGATCATTGACAATTCAATATACATTAACAGGGAGTCAGCAGGTTTTGATGTGTTTTCTTTTTGTTCTTTAGTGTTGAGAGGAAACCCTCAGGAACACTTGTACTGATGACACATTTGTTCTTTTGATGTGTAAGATCATGCCCCCTTGAGAAACATCCACAGATCTGTAAATGGACCGATTTGACAATATAAAAGTCTTGGAATCCCTCCGATCAATCATAGCTTTCCACTGCATTATTCCCCAAAGAATAAAAAGACAATATCAGATTAATATATAGTCTGTTTTTCGCTGGGATTTATCCTTGTGGGGCGGGCAACGTATCCTTGTCTGAAGTCACCAAGTGGTAAGAAGGATTTGGTTTACAGAGCACAGAGGGCCCAGCGATGTCACTGCTTTTGAGGTCACTGGTGGATAGCGAAGTTATCTAAAGCCCGTTGATTTTCACCCCCTAATTCCAGAGTGAGTGTCAGAGATTAGTGGTGCATCCATTCTCCATGACCTCTAGGAACTATAGAGATACTGCGCTGCCATTTTGAGACGCGTCAAACTATGCAAGGGCAAGAATGTCATTTCAATGCCATGCAACGCCACTGGATGGCCCTTTTGTTAAATGCTTTAGAATGGTGGCCTTGCATGTGATTTCAGCCAGTATGCATTATCATGGGCACCTTCCCCCCATCCGCTAGGCTGGCTTTTAGAGACACCAATTTTGTTCTGCAGAGGCATGCACTGTAATGGTATCACTTGGAGTAGGAATGCACTTAAGTTATGTGGGTAAGGTTGAGAAGAATTTGCACCTCTTGGGAGATCACAGGATAATTCTAGTAGACTATTTCGGTCACTTCAGCCCTTTTAGATATTTTGATTGTGAGCAATATTTTGTTGTGATCTACCAGAATCCGTTTTTATCTTTCTTTCTAGAGCTTAATTTTCTGTTGCAAAGAATTATCTTAAAAATGTGATTTCTCCTCACATCTTTGTAATTTTTACAATCTAATGTCACACTTGTCACACAAACTTGACCTACTTACTATACTTACTGTATCTATAACTGTTTTTACCCTAACCTAAGTGTGAATTCTAATCATATATCACGTTACATAGCTCTTCTGTAAAAAACATAATTGGTTATTTGAAAAAGGTAGTCTGATAATTTATAGTCTGATGATTAATTGACGGGCCTTCGTGCATGGTTATAAACAGTTATCAGATATTCAGACATACGATTTCAGCATCTCTCTCATACTAACTGACAGGCCAGTGGTGGAAATGGACAAAGCTAATAGAAGTAGTGTCAAAATGTCAAACGGACCATCTCTGAGAACATCAACACAATGTCTGCATTGAATCTCTCTGAGGCCTCAGTATTCCCTGACCCAAACAACAGAACTCAATACAACCAGAAAACAAGCATAAAACCTCAGTCAGATATCTGACATTCCCATTTCTGAGGCTGTCAGGCCTTCTCCTGGTTCAGGCGTTGTGTGATGGATAAATCGTTCCCCTAAGGAAGGGGAGTTACTCAAAACTCCACAGATTCCATCCACCGTGTTAGAAGAAACCATGTCTAGGCTTTGCCAAGAGGCATGTTTTACAATATCTTATGAAAAAGATCTGCTGAGATGTGTTGAGTGGGTATGGGCATTTTTAAAGCATTATCTTAGAGTTACACACGTCTATTCTGAATATCAACAGTGATAGCAAAACCCTCGAAAGTGACACACTTTAAGTGATAAATATGAAATCACTGTAACAAAAAAGTAGAGCAGCGGAAAGTCACCCATTTTCTGAATGTAATCACTCCAAATGTCTCCAGTGAAATCATTTAGTTTACTTTGAGAGATTGACTGTAAAAATACACTATTAACATATTCAGATAGATCTCATGTCAGTATATTGTTTGTCTATATTGTCTGTCATATGTAGTATAAATAACATGCATAGTAATTTTGCATTACTTATGCTTTGACCAGTACATATATGGCCCAAAGTAAAACCCATCCCAGTAGGGACATGCACAGCCTCCTGAAGGGGCTAGTGCTTCAATTAAAAAACAGGAAATCCCCTTTCCTCCAAAATTTTTTGGGGTTTTCTACATTTTAAACAACAGTGTACATTTGTATAGAGGTATACTCTGCATGCATCTGATAAGCTTTCTTTCTCTTTCTCTTTATCTAGATCTTGATCTGTATAATGAAATGTAGGACTCTGTTCCAAAATGTCTCTATCTATTTTAGCAAATAAGAAAATGAAAGGAAAAAGTATTACCTCAGGTCAACTCATGCATTATTATTATTATTATTATTATTTCATTGTTTCATTGTTTCAAAGAATAATTGGCAACTCATTACATTGAATGACAAATAATTCAGTTTCATTGGTGAAATGGAGGCTATGAGGTGTTTTCCTAAATAAGATGTTGAGTTTTAGACATTTCTACATTACATGCACAGTTCCTTACAGCTTACTGTGTGGAGGGCAGAAATAATAATTTGGCAGGACGAATTAAATGTGGTCCATGATGCTTCACTACACAAGGCAGCAAAGATGTTTGAATTCATGGCCCTTCAAGTCATCAATTACCATTAATTGATGGACAAACTGCAATTACACCAGGGGTAGGGCTGGGCAATATATCGATATATCGATATTGTGATATAAGGCTAGATATAGGGATGCACCGAATTGTTGAGTCAAGTCTCGACTCCCCAGTCCGAGTCACTGAATAAGAGTCCGCATTATGTTGTTGTAAAATATGTTCCGAAGAGAGCCTTTACTGAAATACTTGCAGTATGTCATTCTTGGCTAACAGCATGTCATTCCGAATAACAACGACACAGTCAAGTAATTAAACCCAGATTCCCATGTTATATTACACAATCATGTTTTCCTGAGTTGAGTATACATTAAAAACCCTATTACCTTTACTGTAAAGCATTTTTGTACATCTTCCATTATTTTTCTCTTTTTGGCATGGAATATTGTGTGACCAAGAGCAAATAATGAGCCCATTGCATTATAAATACCCAAATATATCACATTAATTGTGATAAAAGTGTAGCTTTCTGAGCAGTAATTGTTTGGTAAACTGTAACTTTGGATATACATAAACGTTTATATGATTAAAAGGTACACATTAAAATAAATCCATTCCTGTTACCCAGGGAGGACATTTGTCATGGGATAAATCATCTGATTCATTAAAAAAAATTGAAATTGTATTTTTAAATTCAATTCCTGTTGAGATGAATACAGAACACTCTAATAAAGACAGAAAGTCCTTTAATTGCCATTTTGTTGACACTTTCATTTCTTTTCAAATTTGAAGTCAAATTTAAATGATTTTATTTGAAATGGGATCTTATAACAATTTCTTATTTCGCCAATAAATTGCTGTTAAATAACAAAAAGAACCACTAGATGGCAAAAGGGTATTTTAAAATAACTTTCAATGCACCACAAGGCTGTGTTGTTTTTTTTACTTTTCAGTGAAATACAGCCACCGTTTACACCGTTTAGCTGTCAGCATTTTAGCCGTGTGCAGCTACTAGCTAACGATAGGCTAATGTTACCTTCTGCCAAGTGTTAACTAGCATCACATGCAGCAATGCTTCTGTTTCCTTTGATGTCTGTTTCGGAGCACCAGAGAGCAGTGCAGACATTTAAGTGGCACCAAAACCCACGTTGCTATTCAGTCCGGTAGATACCGGTCATTTAGACAGTAGTCAGAAACCTTATCCAACTTCCGAGTCCTGTATGAACTTACCAGACTGTTCTAGCTGTTCTATTATTTGCCTTTAACCACTTAGTCATTGTATCCACATTACTGAAAATCATTTATCACAAATCTAATTGTGAAGATATTTTGTTAAAGTACCAATTGTCAAGCCCACAATATTGTTACAGTAACAACATTGAGGTATTCGGTCAAGGACATTGTAATTTTCTCCATATTGCCCATCCTTAACCAGGGGTAGTGAATTAATTAGTAAGCATGAGAAGGATTAGAGGGACATTGTCCACTCTTTGGCCAATGTTTTCAAGCACAGTGGTTTACCTGCAAGTTTTTATTTGCTGTTTTTCAGTCTCCATGGACATTCAAGCACACTGAGACTTTTTTTTTACTTGACAAATCTATCCCATGTGGTTCATTAGATATATTACAACAATTGCTGAAAAGCTTTAAAGGGAAGCTATAACTAAAAATGTAAACTAAGATTGTTTGTGTTTGTGCTTATGTGCTTTAAATTCCTTTATTATTTGGACACTTGTGTAATTGTTAACCACTTTTACCAGTCAGGATACTCAGCAGCTAGATGTAGGTTATCAAGTTCATTTCAATGCATATGGCAGTTTCAAGTGTGCATATTTACAGAAAAAGAGATTGTGAATCTCATTTTCAGTCTCAATCTTGGCATGGAACAGTATTTGTGTTAGTTTGTATTGATTACAATGGTTGGAAAAGAAACCAACTTATCTATTCTTACTGTTTTATACATATTGTAACCTGACATTTAAGTTAAAACAGTATGTCACTCAATACTGCTGCACTCTTTTTATCTGCATCTTTGCTGCAGGATGTGGAAGAAAGGACAGGCTTGAGAGCATTTTTTACCTATAGTTGATACTTAGGGTAAAGTAAAATAGGAGTTGCTTTTCATTATGCCCATGCTCTTGACTGGCAAAAAGCTTGCTGTGTGATGGGTCATGTTTATTGTGAAAGTGTCAGCAGGTCCATACAACCAGACTGGACTGGTGTAATAACCATATAATTTGAGTTGTCAGCCCCTTTCCACGTTGCAACATAGAGAAGGAGCTGTCCATCAAGTGCTGCAGCTTGCTTTTTAAATGGCCTTTTTCAAGTGATACTAGCTGCTCGGGCACTTACGTTCCAGTTTCATGCATGGCGCTTTCATTACATTACAATTTTAAGAGCACTTTGTGGGCTGTTTAAGTAGTGTTTAATAGGAAACTATTCGTATTACTCTTAACTGAGTGGAACAGACGGTCAGGACCTGACTCATACTACCAATAATATGGCTTTGCCTCAATGTGGGCTGTAACAGTATGCCTGGCAGTCAGGAGTTAATGATGAGTATTGGAAGGAATGACATTATCTGCTTAGTGTTCATCTCCAAGAGCGCTGCCACATAATGTGCTACCTGTGCCCAAGGCAGAATTGGTGTTCGTACCTAGATAGGACCCCAGCTGTGTGTTCCACCGAGATAGCAAACCACAAAAGTAGCCATGACCAAAATGCTGATAATGGAATCAGTGACATTTGATGTGTTAGTTTAATTCCCCCACTTTGAGATTCTCTCACTTTATTTATCAATTCATTTTGTGGATTTGCTCCACCTTGGCTAAGAGGGGTTTGGATTTGTGGCTTCAGGAGGACTTCCGGTTGATTGATATGTTTTTCATATAAAACATGTCGTGATTCAATGTTTATAACTATTCTGCCCTCAAGGAAAAGACGTTTGAGATGTTGGCCTCTTTTTAATTCATGAGGAACTTCAAATCATAAAGAAACTATTTTTATGACCCCATTTTCAAGTTCTCATGACAAACTCTCTGTCAGAGCATTTGATATGAGATTCTTTTTTTTTTATTACTTTATTTGACAGGGACTATGCTTATTGATAAACAGAAAAGGAAAAGGAAACTGTAAATGAGCCAGAGTTAGCCCAAACGTCTTATTTTTATTAATTATTTTTGGCCAGTTATTAAAAAGGCACCCCAAAATGGAATAAAATTACATCTTATAAAATTCATACACACAAAATGATAAATATGCACAAATACAGTACACATCCACCAATTGATTATGACACATTCTATTTTCAAGAGCATTGAGGGGCTCAAGTTAAACGTTTCAAGTCTTTATTTTATGTTTTCTATATTTTCTATATTTCTATGTTTACTGTAAAAAAAAAAACTTTCTTAGGAATCTCTCTATATGCAAGTAAAATGACCCGTTGTTGTGCGACAACCTCAAGGTTGAAATGCTCAGCACTAAACCAAGGAATGGTGACTGAGACTAACAAGTAGCAACAGTGTGACCAGTCGGCTGGTTTCTAGTTGCTATCACTTGGTTAAGAGAAGGAATTAAAAATATCCTATTATTATCGATGATTTTACAGCATAGGTCACAGTTTACCAGCTAGCATGAGGAGATCAATTTGGAGACATTTTTTTACATTTGTCCTAAAAGCCAGACATAAAACGACCATATTGTCACTTATAATAACATAATTTATCAATGTAAAATAATGGCATGAAAAAAATACTACAACTACATTACAACCAAATCCTTCACTAATGAGATGAGCAGCACCATCAAGGAAATAAAAGATGCTGACTATGAAAAATCAATGAATAAGCTGTATACAGATATCACAGGCTGCTACAGTATATGCTGCATTGGTTTATTTAAGCTGCATGAGATTACTATGCAAGAACAGTGAGCTTTCTTCCTTGATTCGACTTCAGAGCAGACTGTTTTCAGATGCCTCTCCAAGTTCTACCACATGCCATGATTAATTCAGCAGTAATGTATGTTAATGTATGTTAATCTGTGTCACCAATATGCTAATGAATACCTAACTCCCACCATCCAACTTGTCCGTGGTGGCAACACACACTCGTTGAAGGAGGTGCCACGTTGAAATTCTGAGAAAGGATTGTGTGTACAAATTGTGTTTATACAGTAGGCCTGTGCTGCTTTGTGAGTTGTTTGTGGCAAACATGAGGCTTGCCTTGAATATTGTCTAGCATTTCTACAAAATTATAAAATGGAACCACATTAAGCCTATGGCAATACAAATTATGTACATGAAACAAGTTGTGCCAGATTCAGTTTTTGTTTGTTTCTTTGTTTGGTTAAAGTTTATCATACAGAAGAAAAATGTCAGTTTTCTTTTTTAATAGTATGCTGCTGTTGAAGAAATGGACATGTAAAAATACACATTAAGCAAAAGAAGGCTAAATAGTAGTTTAAATGTATTATTTAAACTTATCTGAGCTGCCCTATTCTGAGTTTTTTAATGCATAACACCCCAAGCAATATGATCTCTATATTAACAGTAGATGGCACCAAGTCATCATGATGTAAAAGGGTGAGATTAAACTCGGCTATTATTTTGAATCCAGTTCCACCATGAATAATTGGGTTATGGGGGAAAAGAGAAATAAAATATATCTGGCCACCCAAATGGATGGGTTGGAATAATTTTCCTGTATTTTTGTATTTCAAACTTCCACATTCAGAAACAAAGACATGCAATACCACTGCAGTTCATAGCTCATTAGAAAAAAATACAACTCTCTGTAATCAGATCAGCCTGATACAGTTTGGGAGCAACCATACTGATATTGTTTTTAAGCAGGTGGTGTTTATTGGAGCTGAAAGCTTACCGTTTGTGTCGTTACATTTGTTGAGTGAGAGATGCTCAGAAGGGTTGCAAAGGTGTTTACAACTACACTAAAATACAATCACTGTAAAATATGTTGCTAGAATAAATGTTTGTGTTTTCTGGAGATAACACTATTTGAACCTTGACCGTTACTTTACTGCTGTACTTAAAGAGGCATGAATGCCTTGATAGTATTTGGTCAGTATTCTTCAGCTGTGATGCATGTTGTAAGTGGTGGAACATTTCCTATTTGTTGTCCCTTACCTTTTAAAGTTCATGGTCTTTAACTTGTCTCAATGAGGACACCTGTATCCATGTAAAAATTACTTTGAAATTAATAATTGTCAGGCCATCACTCGAGTGAATATTTTATGATTCTATTCCACTCTATTTGTCTTGGTTTGTGACAGTCAAGCCATTGGAAAAACAGTTATCAATTATTCACATATGCTCAACAGGCTCATCAAAATTTATCAGAATGGTCAAATGACAAGACACATACTAATACAGGAAAAAAAGCTGTTTAACATTTTTGTTTTCATAATTACTTTTGAAGATGTGAACACATAATTAATGAGGACAAGATACAAGCTGTTTGAAAATGTTATTGTTGGATCAGGGGCACAATGAGAAGAAATTATACAAGAGAAAGAGTGTTGAAGTTTAAGATTGGTCTCATGTCTTGTTAACATTTTAGCATATACAGTAGTTATACAATCATAATTATAATTTTCTTTTTTAATTTATTTTTTACATTTGTCATACATCACATTTCATGTTTTTTGTTCTTAACCTTTTTAAATTTTGATATTAGTTCTTGACTCTTATTTCCTCGTAGTAATAGGTCATGTATTTAAGTCTTTATTTATGTTCTGTTTTTTTTTTTTTTTACATTTTTGAAAAAGCAAATAATTATACTGCATATAGTCTAGATCAACGGAAGTACATTTCCAGGATAATTGCCTGACATCCCACCCGTGGCTCTGTTGTCCCTCACCTTCTGCTCTCTGTGTGTTGCACGTTCTTCGAGTCACATGCTGAAAATTTGGATTTTGCAACAAGGCGGGCCTGCTTGGTTCTTTCGGGGAATAATTGTATAGATTTACAAATAATATGTTTATGGCATTTACTATAACTGGGACGTTTTGGGACCAATATGAGAGATTTGCTATGGATGAAGGACACACGGCGGTACACTGGTAAGAGCAAACTACGTTTATCCATGTATCAACGTAATTTGAATGTAACTGTATTGTGTGAACAGTTAACTTCATTTAATATTGTACATGGCGTTTTCTTTTGCGGGGTGCAAATGTTCCCCCAAAAGAAGTTCTTTCCCAATACCACTTTGAAGAGGCATCGTCACTGCGTCCGGAGCTTAGCGCCGCCCAAGACAATTGTGATTGGTTTAAAGAAATGCAAACAACCCAGAGCATTTTTTTCTCCTATCCCAGAATGTATGTATGGTAGAGCCAGACCATACCCCGCAGCGCTGTGGAGATAGGTCTGGCAATGCAAGACTATATTGTAGGTCTGGGCGATATAATAGTTTGTTGATTTTATCGATTAACTCGAATGTGTAGTGTCCATTTGTTTAAATGAAAATCGGTTTTCTCCTCAACATTCACCGATGCTCCCCTCTGGGCTCCCATAGTTCCGAACAGGCTCAGCCCTCCCCCTGCGCATTTGCCACAGAGATACACAAACAACATGGCAGCGACAGGTACTAACATTAGTTCTTTTCTTAACTAGTCGTTTCATTACTTACGTAACCAAGTGTTGAGGAACTCTGTTGCGGCTCAACACATCTACTAAATGCAGCTGATTCGACCGAGCTGTGACAGAGGTCTGTAGCGGCTTAAACAACTAGCAATCGCCACTTTGTAGCACGGAGGTCCTCTTCGTTGTTTTTTTACCGCTAGTTACTACAAAGGAGCTTGCTACAGGTATGCTACATTCAAGAGACCTTTGGATGTTACTCAGCAACAGTTGAAAATAGGGGCAAGGTTGCGTGACTAAAGTCAAAATGATTTAAACTTTTAGCGAGGAACGAGAAGAATTACCTGTATGTGTGAAAACAGCTTTATCTCATGCATCCGTTTTGTTGTTAAATATATAAGCTTAATTATATAATTTTGTCATTCCCCCCAAAACAATGGTAGGGAAAACACTCAAAGCAATTTATATTTCCACAAAATTGCCACGAATAATCATAATGGTATACATGCCCCATGTGTGTGTGCGTATATGAGTCAAAACAAAATAAAGTTAAAACTTGTTTTGAACAATTTCTTTGTCATTTGCAGATTGATTTTAAGTAAATCGGATTTTTTTGTGAAGAAATCTGGAATTCTTTTTCGCCCAGCCCTACTATACTGCATATAACATGGTGCAGTTGGATATTTCGTCAAATATAAGCAGGGGTTTAATTTAATAACAAAAGCTAGTTAAATGACACTTAGATTTAACTTTATTTTCTGTATGAAGATTTACAGACTTTTTTGCACCTGGTGTGTGATGCAATATTTCTTTTCTTGTTTTACTTTTCTTCAACTTTGTTTTTGCCTACTGTTAATGATCAGGAAAACAGTTTACATTCATACTCATAAACACACTTTGGCCATTTGCTTAGTCAATGTTGTAAAAGATAATGACATGTTGAAAATAAATGAGCCTACTCATAATCATGCCTAATCTGCCATTGCAGCCCTTCTTGTGACAGACATTAATCATGTCTGCATCCAGTGGGATATTTTATTTGCTATGCCTCAGGATAGGTAAGTGAGTGTAGACACTTCAACAAGAGTTGAGTTGCTCTGACTATAATACAATGACCAATAATTGCTAATTATGAAATTCTCTGGTGGGCAGAAGCACAGTGGATTCATCCCATTATTGTTTATTCCTCATTATGTTGAGCTTTGTGCTAATGATTCCATTTTATTCACTCTACATACACTAAGGAGTTTATCTACTGTCATGTGCAATATACAGTATATACACTGTGCCGGATATAGTCATTGCACGTAGGTCAACAATGCAAAAAAACAAAGCTTTAAAAGGAATGTTTTCAACTGTGCCATTTCATAGTCTTAATTGAATTTAAATGACTGTTTGCTTAGAGGGCCATAAAGTCCCTCAACAAAATGTCTCTAGAATCGAGCCTTAACATCAAATGAAGTCTTTAAAACAGTCAAGGAAACATAACAACAAATCTCTGAACAGCTCAACTGTAAAAACTAATTGTTATTGTTTGTGGAAAACTCTTCCACAAAGCAATTCGGCTTTGAATCGAGACGAGATTTAAGCAAATATATGGAATGTAATTTTACAGCTTATGTGTGTTCCTGCAATTCCCAAATGGTCACCCTCCGGATACAGTTAAAATTGCACCTCACCAGGGCCATTAATGACTCTAATAGTTTTGGCGTTGTAAAAATACTGCTCAGCAACCAGCACTGATCATACTATCCAAGCTTTTGAACATGCAGCGCAGGCAATTACTGCATATCCATGCCTCAATACATATAGTTTTTACAGAAGGTAGCACTTCTGCTGCCAGACAGTATCATTACTAATGACTCCTAAACCTGTCATCAATTTCTATCAGACCATCTGTTCGCTGCCCGTTACACATTACAGGTTCATGTAAAAGTCATTAACTCTATTTAGATATAGAGAAGCATGAGTCAATAACATCATTGTGGGTGGGAGGCATGTCTCACTCTGTCCCTCAAAGTCAGCGTTGATCTCCCTGAATTAGAACTTTTGTTAAAAATAATTTGTCCGTGGGAAATCATGTTGGTAACACACCTGAAGACAATGTTGAGGTACCATGAGTATATGTGCAGTAAATATGATGGACATTAATAAATCTTCCTGTATAAAAGCAATAATTCTGCTACCCGCTAACGTGTCTCAAATTGACTTTGTCACTACATTGTGTAGTTACATAGGGACATTTGCAGTTCTAATGTTCCGGGGCAAGTGTTTTCTTTGCAAGCATATGAGCTTCACCTCATTTATTAAAGTAGGACACTCCTGCGCAGCCTGCCGCTCTGCTCTGCAGTGTTATTGTACAGTACAAGAAGCGTGACGTGACGAGAATAGCAATTTGTTCAACGAGGCATTTTGCTCTGTGATTGACAGTAACTTCTTATTATATATATTGCCTATTTTTTTGTGTATGCTGTTTTTAGGGCATGTACCAAGTCTTTTAAGGTAAACTCCTTCAGGTCAGGTTTGGTCTTCCATTGTTCTTTGTTAATAAAAGAGCTACTCACTAATATGAAAGAAGTGAAGAACAAAACACCGTTTTTTTAACCACTGTACAACATATGTCCATTGACATAGAAAACTTGGATTTAAAGTGCTCATATTATGCTCATTTTCAGGTTCATAATTGTATTTAGAGGTTATATCAGAATAGGTTTACATGGTTTAATTTTCAGAAAACATCATATTTTTGTTGTGCTGCACATTGCTGCAGCTCCTCTTTTCACCCTGTGTGTTGAGCTCTCTGTTTTAGCTACAGAGTGAGGCATCTCACTTCTATTCCATCTTTGTTGGGAGTCGCACATGCGGAGTAGCTAGGTCAGCACTGCTAGCTAGTCAGTTGCAGAGTATGAGGACGTGTCGCACTAGCAGCTAGGCGAGCATTATAACGTGTGTTACAAAGTGACGCACGTTCGTCACGGAAGTAAAGGCTGGACTACTAACTAACAAAACTTTGGCAGATAATAGTTTGTTCTTTAGCATCAGTCATAGTAAGAAGAAGCAGAGTTAAAATGCATTTTCAGGGCATTTAAAGGTTGGAATGAGTAGGCGCAGGGATGAAGGTGCTTGTTTGCTGGATCAACTGATAAGGTTTTGAGGTCTGGATATACTTTTTCAGTACTTCTTTGTGAAGAACATTTGATGATTATCAGTACATGTAAAGCCTTTCCAACAACCCATGGGACTGTCACCTGACCTATTTATTGCATTCAAATGACTAGGGAATATAGCTAATTTAAATACTAGAGAGTTGATGTTTGTTTCACCCTTGGCTATTGAGTGGGCCTTAAATTATACATCCTCGATAGCAGGGGCTCTTTGTTGCCAAGCAAATATCTTCACCATCAGTGGTCATGGTAGGGGCAGAATGAGAAAATAACTCCGGCACGACCAGAGGCGGAGGACTGCATTTTTGTGCACAATGAATGGAGTACCAACTGCAGGATTGTTGCCCAGCACGGCTCACCTGACCTGGAGCCCTGTCGGTAATATACTGACCATTTTATTTACTACGAAAACAGCACACTGCCGTCTACATATCCCCCGATGCTAACGTTAGCAAAAGTTTGGTTCACTGCTAACCATAGTGAACAAACTGCAGCGCGATCACCTGGATACGGGATACAGGGGACTTTTACAAGGCGTCCTTAAAGTCTGTTCCCCTCCAGCTTTCTCCTAGCATGTAGATTGTGTTACTAGAGGGAAGAAGACACTAGATCATGTATACTCTAACATCAAAAAAGCATACAGAACTGCACCTCTCCCTCACCTCGGCCAGTCAGATCACATCCAACTCCTGATCCCAGCATAAGTCCCGGTCAGAAGGACTATACAGCCAAGTAGAAGGACTATCAGAACCTAGTCTGACCCGGCCCTGTCCCAGCTCCAGGACTGCTTCCAATAAGGACATGGTTGTGTGCAATATGTTACAGAACAGAGCCCTTTGTTTATTGTTATGATTTCATCTTGCTTGTACATTTTCCCAAGAGAACCACCGAAATAGCCTCCGAACAGGGCTTCTTTTAACTTCTAGAAGGATTTCAAAAATATCGTCTGAATATCGATATCGAGATATTGAAAAAAAATATCAAGATATTCATTTTTGTCAATATCTCCCACCCCTAGTTTTAACACATTATTTCAGTGTTTGAAAGTGTGCACGCAGCAATAACATCTATGCAGAAACATTTTCTGCAGAAGTATTGGCCATAACTCTGTTTGTATGGCATTCAAAATCAGGTGCAGTGATTAACACGGTGCCTTTTGTATTTGAACGCTGTGCTCTAAGTGCATGTTAGAATAATTACATTATGAAAGGATAGACAGAGCCACTGAAGTTATATTAAAGTTTGTTTACTTGCAAGTAGAGTCCGTTTACAGCACTCACAGCATAAGTACAGAAAGTGACTAACGTAAGCCTCAAACAGCTTTTTTATGTGTGAAATACAGTCATAATACAGAGTTGATGTCGTCAGTTGTTATCTGGTCAGAATCAATGACGTCTCCTTTATCTGTTTAGAGAGACGCATGTTCTGTCCTCAGGCTGGGAATCTCCTCTGCCTGCTCTGCCCTCAGAAACATCCTGTGCCTTCACAAGGACAGACGATGGCTCCATGGTATTTTGTTTAGAGTAATCAGTATTATATGGTATTCTTATGCAAACTGTCTAATAAATAACAAGAGGAAACGTATGTAAATTATAATTTTCCTAACAAAAAAGTAGTTTTTAGATTACTTTGGTATTGAGGGTAAAATAATCTCTATTGAATTTGTCTGAACCTGACTGAAGGTGGCTAATATTTATTTCATATGGCATTTACAACACAGTGAGATACAGTATCTCATATTATCCATCCATCCATTCATCACTCATTTTTTATGGAATTGCTTCAGGGTAAAGAGTGAAAAAGAACAGAATTCAATTGCAGTTAGATTTTTCAGGTTTTCATTATTTTCTGTTCTCAAGAGGAGTCATTTTTGTATCAAGTTTGCAATGGCTATAATTTGATTGAATCCCTGCCATCAGCTCAACTATTATATTCCAAACACCTCTGTTCTTTTATACTTCTTCATTCATGACATTCCAATTATCTTTGCATCAATCATTAAAATCTATTAACATTTTATGTGTTTTTGGATTATCATATGCTGCAGTTCTATTCTTAATGCTGACATTTTTTCTGACTGAATAAAAGTTTTACTCATTATATTTGATTCTGTATGTCTCTATCAGGCAATATCTAAATGGACTCATATACACTTCCTCTTAATCGTGATGATAGCACAGTCTTGTGTTTTATGATACGCAGCTTTAATTAAAATGTAGGGTATTTTTACAAGTTGGAAGATATAAAGTATTTTTTAAGCTTGCAGGGTTTGAATGTGAGTTATGTGGTACTTTGTATGGTCTGATTTAGGATAAATGTAGTAATAAATCTATAGGCATTGCCAAATAGATCCTATGATACACTGAATACCACATTGTTTAGATAACAAGTACTGTATCTGTATTTCTGCATCTGTATTTTTCTTCTGGTTACTTACCTGACAAAATCCCAATTATTAGTTAATTATAAGCAGGGTAAAACTTTAACACTTTGTAGTAAATTAGGGCTTGATATAATGACTAACTATAATGAATAACTATTTTCATAATTAAATAATGTGCCAGTTATTTTCTTGTTGAATTGTTGTCTATAAAATGTCAAATGGAAAAAAAATTGTTTCGTCTGACCAACTGTCCAAAACCCAAAGAAATTTCATTCACAAATATATAAAACGAGAAAAGCAGAATATTGGAGAAGCTGGAACCAGATAATGTTTGCCATTTCTGCTTGAAAAATGACTTAATTAATCAATTACCAATGCATTTCCCAATGTATTTTCTATTGGTCGACTAATGGATTAATTAACTAATCATTGCAGCTCTTAAGTATTTAACTGGTGCAATTCCTTTGTTAATATGTATATGTATTTGTGACAATTTGCCAAATATCCTCCACCATCTCATGGTTTATACTTACAGACTGACTAGTTTTATTTCACTTTTATGGACTCAAGGGTTTACCAGACACATTGATGCTATTGTATGACAAAGAAATGTTTGTCCTTCTTTCTGAAGCTGTCACTCTTTCCAGAGAAACCCCATGGTAAGATGCATTACAGCTAGGAAGGGGATCAGTGCTGAATCACTTGCTCACGGTGGCTTTTAAAGGCCTCCAACCTCCGCAAAAACAGGAACCTGAAACTCTACACCATATCCATTAAGTGCATAACTTACGGTGGACAACACCTCCACTGAATGAACTTGATAGGATTATTTTTGGTCAGCAGAGGATCAGTGTCAGTATTAGACTTGGGTCTAATTTCCAGCATTGTGTAATTTTGGAGTTTTTTCTTTAAAAAACTCACAAAGTCAGTGGTTAAAGGTAAATTAGCCAACATTGTGCTGTTATGACTCAAACCAGGCCAGGTCACAGTTTGAAAAATGTGATCTTTAAACCTTGTAACGTTATATAATACAAGATATTAAAATGATGAAAAAGGAAAAAGATCTGTTGTTGGCTCACTTTCGGCTTTTTCGATATGATACCATTGGTGGAATTATCAATCACTCAAGTACTTTACCTATGTATAACTCGGAAGGGTACTTAAGTATTTCCATTTTATGCTACTTCCACTCCATTACGTTTGAGAGGGAAATATTGTACTTTGTGCACCACATTTGAGGACTATAGTTTTTAGTTACCTAGTTTTTGGTTAAATTACGGCAACAACCGCTAAAAACACCGCAACCTTGCGGTCCTCTACCTGATTGACAGCCACCCTTTCTTGGCTTAAAATTACGTCAACAGCTGCTAACTAGAACTGCAAGCAGTTATGACGGGGTCCAAGCCTCCCCGGCGCAAGTCCCCCTGGCGCAAGTCGCCCCTGATGACACAGGGAGCCCACAAAAGCGAAGCCTACGAAAGGAGAACTCAAAGCACAATGACGGCGAGGCAAAAGCCAGGAAATTTCACTAAGTGCGAGCTTCAAAGTCTGTAGTGAAATGCTATAGCAAATTTCCCATTCAATGAGTAAAAGGCCAAAACGCTTCAAACTCAATTATAGCGCCCCCTAAAGGCAGATCATCACCAAATCTGGTATAGAGCCGCAGAGTGGCATGTCGAACAATAATCTGAAGTTTTGTGATGATAGCATTTACTGCGGCAGAGACATTGCCATTGCAAATTTTCCATTTAAGTGCATTGAGTTATTTGCCAAAACGCGTCTGCGCTCATTATAGTGCCCCCTTATGGCCGATCCTCACGAAATTTGGTACAGAGCCTCGGAGTGGGATGTCGAACAATAAAACTCTTTGCTCTGATACCTGTTAATTTTGACGAGATATGCTAAAGTTCGTGTTTTGTGGCTAGCTAGGAAAATTAGTTTGGTCGTAAAATGTGCGTAGTAGTCAAATTCTTTTGATAACTTTTGGTATGCTACGGACCAGGTTTTGTGCAGATCGGTTGCACGGCCTAGGAGGAGATAGAAAAAGTTGGTTTTGCGCATTGCGAAAAAACTTCTTAGCGGCAGTGGGCGTGGCCTATATCATCAGATTCAGCTCGATTCAAGGAACATGGGGATGTAAGGATTTCTAATGTGCGATGTGGAATATGGGAGTTATAGGCAAAAACACATTTTACGTCATTATAGCGCCACCTAGTGGTCCTGTGAGGTCCATGAACCATTACTAACTATTACATATTGGACCTTTAACTTAAGGAATGTATCAGAATACTTCTTCCACCACTTTATGATACCACAGTTTATTTTAAGTAAAAAATAAATAGGGTCTCTTTGCTTTTCTTAAAAGTACTTGTGTAAGTGAATAAATCTCATTTTTATCTCTCTTGCTCACTGGTGTTATTAGTCATTCATTTGATCACTTGCCGCCTTTCATTTTCTCCTGTACATACTTTCACACACACACACACACACACACACACACACACACACACACACACACACACACACACACACACACACACACACACCTGTACTATTCCTCACTGGCTAACTGGCAAACTGTAGCTTTTTACAGATACAAATACATTTAACAGTGTTGAAATTAACTTAAAAGAAATGAGAATGAAAGGTCCTTGGGAAAACAATGCACTGTATTGTACTCATGTAATGAAAAAAACCCAGCTCAGTGCCAGTCAAAGAGATTGATTTCCATGTTCACAGGGGGGTCAGCTTTTGTATCAAAGACGCTGAGATGTGATTTTGATTGTGACTGCTTCAGTGCCACCCTACTGAGATGATGTTTTTGGTTGCTGTCTCAGACATTTGAAATTGCTTAAATAACAAAATGAACTGACAGACAGACAGACATTGAAGAGAGTATATAAAGGAATCTACCTTTTGAATTGTAACTTCAGTTAAAGGACCAGTGTGTAGGATTTAGGGGCAGCGCCATGTTTCTAGAGTAGCCTAGAACAGACAAACCAATCACTGCTCTAGTTTAGGGCTTGGTTTATGTTACCTGAAGGCCACTGTGGGTTCTACTATATGCTTGGAAAGGTAGGGGTGAGCGGAGGGGTATTCAGTTGGTTGCAATCTGCAACTGCAGTTGTAGTGTTTATGGGAATAATGAAAGGGCAGTGATATTCTTAGATTTCTCCCTTGTAATGCAACAGAGACGTCTCGATGCTACTGTGAAGACATCCAATTAAAATCAGAAAATATGGCCTTTGAGCTAGAGGTTACTGCTCCCAATGGTGTTCTACAAACAATATATTAATGGACAAATGTCTGTCGATGGAAATAATTGTCATTTACACTGTTCAATTCAATGGCTTTGTTTCTGTGACTCCAAATAATGGCAGACCTAATTGCAAACTCAGTATTTTGTGCTATAGTGTGGTTTTGGTTGTACAGTTTGATATGGTAGCAACATAATACTTTGATTAAGAGCCAGTTTCCAATAAGAGGTGGGAATCTGTCAGTTTTGTGGTCCAATGAGATGAGTTGATAAAGCTTTGTATACTGTACGGTAGTACAACTGTGGCCAGTGAGGATACATATAAAAATCCAAAACTACAGCAGTATTCCAGTGCTGTCTATGATTAACTTCCTTCTCAAGATCTATGGCGTCAGTTGTGAGTATGTGTGTATAATTAATCACCCCAAATTAAATTCATGGTGATGAAGTCATTATGAGATTGATCATTTTTAAAAAGTGAGGTCACTGTGGTCACTGTAAATCAGTGGAGCTGTCACACATACCTCAGTCATAATAGTTATGGTTAAATACAACGGGTGCTTCAACAGTAAACTGACCGACATTTGGTCTACGGATGCTTTACACCTTGTATGAATTAGTTCAGCTTTGCCTCCATGTCTGTAATTACTGCCCCCATCTGAATGGGCTTAGCAGGCTAGTGTGAAGGAGTCCCAGTGGGGCCCAGCGTGGGTCTTTTCAGCTTTGTATATTCCAGCTGTGCCATTTCAAAAAAATGTATTACCGCCTTGCAGCTCTGGTAAATGTCATGCCATTCTCTCCTGTGTGGGAGGAATTACAGCCATGGCGGTGGTCAAAGAACTCCAGCCCTGAAACCAACAGGAGGCCGGGCATTTGAGAAATGGGAATAGATAAGCAAACAATACATTTTGTTCCTTTTTCCTCTTCTTTACTTACTTTGAAAATGGAAGAGAAAGAGGGAGATTAAAATAAAATGGAATAGATGTTACAGACTTTGCTCGATTTATGAACCGAAGACAGGCAGTAATAATAGGTTTGTCCCTATCTTTAACACTTTGGTTGAGGTTAGGGACAGATTGTGGTTTTAATTAAAAACATTTAAAACAACAGTCCTTTCTTGTGATCATGTCAGCATTGACTTTTACTTAACTTTAAGTGCTTAACGTAAGCAAGTTGTCATGTTTTAGTTGCTACAAACGGATATTGTATTGTTGTGCTCTGATACGAATAGGGAGAACTAATGAAATACGTTGTCACGTATCTTTTTATGAACATTTTGCGACTTTGCAGGTATATTCATTACAAATGTTTTTCCAATGATGCGGATTAATTGGGCCAGCATTACTTTCCTCTTTAAACACACTGTAGTGGCCGGAATTTTAGACTATCCTGATTATAAGATGATGCTCCTTTTCCCAATACCTCTTTTTGGAAAAAAACAGTTTCAAACTGTGATACTATTAGTCCAATCAGAAGATAATCCTCATTCCTGATGCCTTTTCTCTTGTAAAAAGGGAAAATGAAATACTTAACCAGAACATAAACCCCACATTTGTTTGTGTAGTCAGTCAGTCAACTACTCACAGTCGCCTGTCAGACTCTTGAAAGTGGTCAGAATAATTTTCTGTCAGTTAGCATGTTTTTGTTTGTTTTTGAGCTCCTCCTCATCTGTGAAACCTGCAAAATTCTTGGCAGTTTGACAGATGATTCGGCCCCTTGTCTGTGTCTGCAGTAAAGACGTCAGAAGGCGATTTCCACAGGAATCTATTTCCTCCAACACACGCTGCACACTCCCTAAGAAACTCCTGTGGGTTACACTTGGCTAACTAAACTCTCTCAGGGCTGAATAACTCTGACCCATTATAAACTGACTAAAAAGACTTGCTAGTCTGGCAATATTAAGGCTACAAAACCTATAATGCCCTGGTATTCTCTCAAATATTAATGTTGTGAATATGTAATGTCTAAATGTTGTGTAAAGGACTTCACTGTGACTTCCCTGTGTCATGTTGCATATTAACAGATAGCTGATCACACTTCAAAAGAGTGTGGGTGAGTGGTTTTTAAAGACGATCTCTCTATCTCATCTCATTTGATTATCACTGAACATTGCGTTGGGAGCTTGAGTTTTGCTCATTATCAAAGGTGCCCCACCAAAGAGGTATTTAGAGTGGCTTAGCTCTGTGGATGATGTATATGTTTATGTCATGCCACACTGAGTCTGAGGAATGACTTGAAAACTAGAATGAATGAGCCGTTATGGTTTATATAAAGACAAAAAAAAACCACACCAGATTGCCAGAGGTAATTGCAGTTTTTTAGCTGCTTGGTAATCTCCAAGCACATAAAATCATGTTGAAAAACGACATGTTGCAAAACTTAAATGGCATAAAGCAATACAAACATATAGTCTTTTTTTCATTAAACATCATTAAAATAAAGCTCAAAGTGTATTTGAAATGTGAAGTTATAGATGTGTTCCAGTTCGGAAAATAAATCATTAAGATCAAATGAATCATCTTTCTATGCCAAGGCAATTAGGCAAGCAAGGAGGTATCCCATGTGCCAAAGGAGTGTGTATTTTTACTCAAAAGTGAGCATTCATCATATCACAGCTTGGTTTCCTGATCAGCTTAAAGTGTCCCTCAGGTGATTCTTCTTTAAAGACATTAATCATGGATGCTTATTACACATGACCTGCTGATTCCAGGTTTCTTCATTTATCTCAGGAAGGAAGACTCCCCCTTGTGCACAGTCAAATACTTGCACCTGATCCCTCTGAATCTCAACAACAACCCACCTCCTATCCAGCTCTTCCCCCAAATGAAGAGGAATAACTGCGGAATACACTGTTTTTTTTTGTCATTTCTTTCTACACATATACATACAGAGTCCACATAATACTTTAGACAACATGATAACAACAGAAAATGCAACATTTAACAAATAACAGCACTGAAAAACAAAACAAAAAGAAACACTTAAGTTTTTAACATTTAGTACGAGCACAAAGAAATAGTTAACTACACCAACATTTGATGCAACTTCTCTATTGCTGTCTGTGTCTTTTTTAATACAAGTAAATGGCCGTTTTCACTGTCTGAAAAAACTATTTGATTTTTCCAGGATATAGAAACACCTGACTAAGTGTTTACAATAGTAAATGCCAATGCTTTCTTGCTGTCAAATGTCAAGGTAATATTGAGTAATATAATTCAGGTTTAAAATACATATACAGGAATAGTTCAGCTAACTGTGGAAGTTATTATATTTACAAATGAATAAAGGTATATTTGTTGAACGATGACATTAGTCCATTTCAATGCAATTCTGCGTCAATGGGAGCAATTTGCAGCTCCCTTCAAAAGAAGATACCTCTTCTCCCATAATGAGGGATTCTAACATCTATCATGTACTTAAAAAAACAACTAATAATAACACAACCATGGTTTTAAAATTTTTCCCCAAAAAGTATTCATTTGTCCTGGCTATATTGTAGGTACATTTGGATCATATGCATTATTATAGTGTTTGATCTCATTGCTTTAATAGTTTGCAACATTTCTCTCTGAGCTCTCTGTTTTAGCTACAGAGTGAGACATCACACTTCTATCCCATCATTGTTGGGAGTCGCACATGCGCAGTAGCTAGGTACTGGGCTACTAGCTAGAAGCTAACGCTGCTAGGGCTTAGCAACCTTGTTCTCAACGGCAAAACACTGCTACAACACACACGAGTTCACCCTAATCTACAAAAGAAATTGTATAGAACTACTTACATGTCCCTCGACTGCAGGTATTCAACACAAAGTTGGAAGTGTGCCCTCGTTTAGAAGAAGTCTCCCGGCTAATCCATCCTTGTACTGACCGAAGTTGCAGAAACAGCTAGCTGATGTGGTATTAGCTAAAGTGGTTAGCACACACCAAATGTTTCGGCCGATGACGTAGACGGCCCTGCCGATTTTGAACATCTCACCCGGAGAATGAAGGCAGGACATATTCAGAAACCTGTATCTCACTCAAAACAGCATGGATGTTTTTTTTTCCAAGTTTGTATGTGTGTGGAAGCACCAGAGACACAAAATAACCCCAAATCCCAGAAAAAAGTGATATTCTTTTCATAATATGGGCACTTTAAGAACTGCCATAGAGTTAAATCAACAGCTATATGACACAACAGACTTCACTACAGTATTTACTGCAGGGCTATTTTACTTGGTTGCATTATTTCATAAGGTGTTCCTGTTCCTCACCTTTATAATTCCATTGTCTTATGTGATTAATGGGATATTAAAAGTTCTTTTATTGCCTTATGGCAGGGGTTCTCAACCTTTTGCAAGCTGGACCCCCCCAAAGCTGGTTCATTGCAGTTGGGGCCCACCCCCTCCAATTTCTTGGCAAAATGTCTGATAAACGTAGCCTCAAATCATCCTCGATTTGTGCACGATTGCGGTATTTCGTTTTGAGTGCAGTCATTTCTGAGAATCCTGCCTCACACAAATATGCCGACGTGAAAGGGAGGAGAATCTTCAAGGTGACGTCACAGAGTTGAGAGTATTCCTGCATCAATGCTGCCCAGAATGACGAAAGAGGGCAGGAGGTCAGTGGCGTAACTAGCCAACACCGGGCCCCTATGCAGGATTATCAAGGCGGGCCCCCCTACTAAAGCACGTGATGACGGCGCAATGTCCACAAGTAGGCTACCATGAATAGGACAGGATAGGATCATAGAGACACAGCATATAAGAGATGGGATGACTGATAAAATCAGGAGTAGCCTATGAACACCACAACAACATAACACTGGTTAATGTTGACCATAACACATGAAAAAATACACAAGGGCAGTCCCTCCAGGATTTCACTGCCTTTTTTTGAGATTGTTGCGGCCCAAAATGCCTGATTTCACGGGAGCTTTTGTTAAAAATTGCGCTAAAAGTTGTGGTGTCTTTTGTATGTGTGTTGCAATGAAGTTGCAGAAGACAGTGAAAGGTGCAAAAAAAGTTCTTCTTATAGTTCTTTAAAAATAAAAAGGAAACTTGTTTTGGGGAGAATAATAATTAGTACTATTAAGATTTGATTTGATTTGAGATTTCCGAGGAACCTTAAAAGGCTCTGGATGCTGCAAATGTTGGTATAATAGGAAAATGGCAGGTGGATTTAAGACAAAAAATAATAATTTATTGAATGAATCAAATCTGAACATATCTGTCACTGTCAGTGGCTTGTTGATCTTTACCTATCCTGGCCACACACACACACACACACACACACACACACACACACACACACACATTCATACGGTTTGATAAAGTACTTATTGGACTTTAACTTATCATTGCACTTGATCAGTGGCTGCTCTCTCATTGCTGACAGGTGCTCAGACGCCGATTGAAATAGAGAGGAGAAGTCGTGTGATGTGCATCAGTGATAAAGTCTGCGAGGCTGGGGAACATGTCGCAGTTCCCTCGACTGATGCGGCCATGCCATAGGTCAAGTTTTTGTGTGAAGGCGTCCACTCTGTCTGCAAGGAGCAAACTCTGAGTTTATATGAGGAGTGGTGTGTGTTTCCTCTCTGGTCCGACTGCTGCGCGAGGCTACTGAGAGACTGACCGCCTGTGAGTGCTTTTGGACGGGGGAGGGGCTCACGGCAACACCCGCTGCTCGTTGAGCACAGTAGCTGCAGAGTGATAGTGCTTTCGAGTCTCCAAACACCACAAAAGTCTCCAATAACACCAGTAAAAGTCGCTAGATTAGTTTTTGACAAAAAAGTCGCCAGGAGGATGATTTGTTTGTGTGTTACAGTCCAACCACTTGCATTTCAACATGGGGGAAATTCTTTTTCTGAAATCTTTTTTTTTTTTTCTCCCATCCTGTAGCCTACTTGCGCCCCCCCGGGAGAGTGTCCGCGCCCCCCCAGGGGGGCGGGCCCCACCGGTTGAGAACCATTGCCTTATGGCATTTGAAATTATACTGGTGAAAAGACACTGCTGAAGATTCTAGTCATTTTTCCAGACTGCTAGCTTGAATTCTCTGCACCTCCCAAACTTGAGGACACACAGCTACCAGGCAAAGAGTGTGTCTGTTTCAGAGGCTTGTATACAGGGAGGGTGAAACAAAGGTTATGGAAGCTCTTCAATATTTTACAGGGGAAACTCTCCCTCGCCATAATTAGACAGATTACCTGTTAGTCATGCTCCCGTGTGCAGAAATGTTTTTAAACTGCTCTATCCTCCAGGCAAATGGAAAGAAAAGTCAGAAAGAATTACACGCTGTCCGAGCAACAGTGAATGTGCCAAAGCCATGCAAAGAAAAAAAAAAGACAGTAACTTTCTCATGTCGAGGACTCATTAATTTTTAACTGGTTTGGAGTACAAAAGGTTTGGTTAAAAATTTAAATGCCTTTTGGCTGAGAGTGGCAGTCAGATGTCGAGACAGTTCAATCACTACTACGCAGTCTGTTTGTGTGCTGTAGCTCCACATTGGGTTCACAAACAGTGTTTACCATTTACATCTACAATGCAGTACAATACAGTGTAATACCAGAAAATAACAAATGCTATTGAGACAAAAACAAACAGGTTCCCACGTGTGAAGTTACAGCAGGACCGTCTGCTGTCAACTCTCTGTCATAACTAAAACATAACCTACCAAAACCATAAAGTGTTCTTTTCAGTCAGAGAGCATATGATATGCTACTTTTGCACAGATTTGCTGATGTTTGATCTATTACCAATCACACTTGCACTGATTTTAAACATGCATTCGTGCATGCACGCATTCTTATTTATTTATTTTTTTATTTTTTTATTGTATCCACTTGTATGGTAGAACATTGGGTCATGGAATTCACTGCATTTTATAACTCTGTGCTGAAGCACTGCCTTTTGAAATAGAAGAATCACCCAAGGAACACTTTAAGCTGATCAGAAAATCAAGCTGTGATATGAACAATGCTCACTTTTGAGTCAAAATACTCACTCTGATTCCTTTGGCACATGGGAAACCTTCCTGCTTCCCCGCTGTTTTATGTTATTTAAATCAGTTGAATGATTTATTGATGTGATGTACAAAATATAGATTGTAATAACCAATTTATGTTTTGCACAGGTTCTTAAACATGCTGATAAATAAACAGCAATGCTTATTTCTTTGTAAGTTTGTGTAAACAGTTTACTTGTCTTTTGTATGCACCAATTCTACAGCGTGTTGTCTTCTCCTCGTCCTATAAATCCATCCTTACTCTAGCCAACAGCAACAGATGATGTTTACTACTCAAAATGACATGGCTGCGCTCTTTTTGATCTTCACTGAGTGTGTACCGTCACAGTGTACTGTACGTGGTAAAAATTCCATGACAGTCTTTTTTATTTTTCTTTGTTTGAAAGTGTAGCCCTGTGTCACAACTATTGACTTTAAAAATTGACCTCTTGCGACACACATGTTTCTGTGCACATTTGCATTTTTGCTTCTGTATTGTGTATATTTCAGTGTGAGTGATTTCTCAACCTTTGTATCGTAGTATCATAGTGCTAAATTGCATATATTTGATATTACTGGAGATCATTTCCGATAGCATACTGTGAGCATACCTTAATGTCCACGTTAAGTCATTGTTACATGGTAATGCAGTTTTTAAAATGGTACACTTCAACTTCTGATATTTGAGAGCTGTGAGAGACGAAAGTTGTAAAATCACAACCCTCAGATTCATGAGCTATAAATTTACAAACACTGAATGCCCAGTCCATCTTTTAAACTTAATCAGTGTAAGGGATTTACATCCTCCTTGTGCTTTGTGAATGCTCTCCCTTTTGATCATCCATTAAAACTTAAAAAAGCTTACATGTGAGATGTATATTAAGGTATATTTGTTTCAAAAGGAGAGTTCACTTTCAAAGCTCATTGAAAACATTCAGTGGAATTAGATAGGCCTTTTTTATTCTATTTTTTTTTCTTCATTAAGTCAATTTTTTTGGCAACTTCTATTTGTGACCAGTAAGAATTTGTATCATTCTTGACAGCTATTATATTAAAAGTGAACTTTTTTTTTTTATAAAACTAAGTGAGAATTTCAGTTATCTGTGTATTCTTATAATCAAATTTCTTTGGGCGGTAGGAAATACAGTCATTATGAGGTTTACCTTTCTTAAAATAAACGCCATTTATTATACTGCATTGTATGAAGTGAAAAAGTATTTCCCTCATACAGTGCTGGAGTAATTAATCGCTTGCTACTTTTCCAATATAATCACATATGCTATATTTAAACCAAGTACAGTCTGTATAATGTTTCCCCTGTTGAAAGCAGGACCATCTGTTTTTTTTTTTTTTTTTGATGACACCAGTGCTTCAGTTGCACAATGTTTCTAAACTTGGCCCAAGCTTGATGCAATTGCCTAGCTTGTCTAATGTTAATCTTTCACCAAATCTTCTTGTTCCTGGGAGTGAATACTCACGGCACCTCACATTAGGTCAGATGTTTTCCTGTCTATTTTCCAGATTGTTGTGTTCCAGATTAATTTGTGTCGTGTCCAAGTTTGTAAAATACGTGTCACTGCGTGGCAGCATTTTGTGGCATAGTGGTGGGAGCATCATGCTGTGGTCGATGCTGCTGATGGATTCTTCTCTGCAGCAGGCCCTGAAAGGGTTGTGAAATTAAAGGGTAACATGAATGCAACAAAATACAGACAATTTCTGTAGGAAAAGTGGCTGCAGTCTGCAGGAAAAGTGCAAATGGAGAGACAATGTATTTGCTAATAATAGGACAAATGTGAGTAATAGCTTAAAAACACCAATTTTAATGTCCTAAGGTGGCCAAGTCAGAGTTCAGACCTCTTTCCTATTACAAATTATTGAGGCAGGACTCAAAAAAGCCCCTTTATATCTTCTGTGATTCAAACTTAAAAAAAACAATACATTGTGTAAATTTCTAGGTGTGGTGAACACTTATTTGGTCATGTGTACATGTACTCTTTATAAAACATAATTGAGTTATAATCTATAATGCTTGCTGCAGTAAGGGGCAAATTAACCCTTGCCAATTAGACTTAGTAAAGATAAGGCTCAGATATTTAAATCACCAAATGGGGATTTCTGTCATCTTATATTCATCACGCACTGACACCAGGCACCTGCTTCGGGTGCTTTGATTGAATTTTATGGAGGTCAAATCTTAATGGCTGGAGGGCTTTTAAAAATAAAAGTATGAGTGAAATCCTGATGCAATATTTCATCTAGCAGAGGCCAGATAAAGCCTAATGAAAACCGACTGCATCGCTGTACACTGTGCTGCTCAAATGGCAGCTGCACGCCTCCGCACTTAGTCAATCAGTATGCAAAGCATTGAACAAGAGGCTCGAGAATCACAAGTCTTATGGGACACCACCACAAAAGGGTTGAGGACATGCAAGTACCTTTCTCACATGTAACTAAACCATTCCTTTTCTCAGAGCAAGGAGAAAAGGGGAATTGCGTAAAGCGATGTCAGAGCCAAATAAAGGAAAATAGGCAATGTCACTGCCAGGCTATCAGGAGACTCGTTCTTTTTAATCAAAGGCCGCCATCGAAATGTCCACAAGCCTTCATTTGCAGTGGTCTTTGCAGAGAGTTGCAGAACTGCTGGCATACTGAAAGCTCTCGCTCTCTCCCTGCTGCGATTCTCTGTAGATCATCTTTGATTGACCCAATTAGGTGAGTCCACCGGGTGATGCTTGCTGCTTATTAGTGTTTCACATTGGCTTAATCATTGGATGCAGTACGTGAATGAGGTACAGAGCAACCTGGCAGAGGGCTGACACAGGCCTCCTTTCAAGTGCAAATGAAACCAAATGATGGTAACCTCTGGTAACTCCAACAGCTGCTTTGAGTGCTTATCAAAACCAGTCTTAATACAATTTAATAGCTCACTGGTTAGGAGAAATATTTAAGAAACCTTACAAAGTACAGTAGGGCTATTGCTTGACGGTCATTATATAAATTTGCAGGCAAGCAAGCAAGCCAATCAAATGTTCTCCCGAGTGACAGTTTTAAGTGTGTGTCAGCTAACATTTGTGCACATTATTTAAAATTTGCAGCATTGGTGACATTCTTTCAAGATATAATGAAGCACTTTTATGAGATGAGCTGCAGAGAAGTGGGATGTGAAAGGAGCGAGCAGCAGAGCATTGTGCTACAGATGCAGGTGAACTCCCTTGTGTGACGGATAGAGGGGAAAAGGTAATTTGTGAAGAGACCTACCTGCCAAGATGATGAAGAGTTCTCCTTTGTTGATTTTCCCAAAAGTGTCTCCCAGTCATGAGTCATAAGAGAGCAGAGCTTACAGTGACACCTTGACTGGCAATCAGGGAGAGGTAGTCCATTCTTAAAGCTTTGTGTGTGTTTAAAAAAACGAATACCATTATGTTTTGATAGGAATATTCTGTCATTTGCAGAGGCAATTCCTCTTCTCTGTGTGACATTGTTGCCTTTGGGCTTACTGTATGACAGTATTTGTAAATAGATAAAACTTTCCTTAAGGAATGCGATAGGCATGCAGTAACCTAGACAATAGTTTAGTATTTGGAAACAAAGAATCAAGGTGTATGTGCTGCTTGCTGTTTGAAACGTGAAGAGTGATTGATATGTGGAACATTAACCCAGAGGTTCTGAATTTTAACTTTATACGTTTAACGTTTAACTTTAACGTAATTATCATACACTCTGAAGAATAAAGTTGTGCTTTTGAAAATGAAATGCCACCATTTACATTTCACTTTCTTAGGACAACATGCATGTATAGAATTACAAGATTATTTCATTTATAAACTTTAAAACTTTGACCATTTGAACTTTTCCATTTCAGTTTCAGTTGGTATTCACTGTTATTGTTGGTGTTTGGGGCTTTGTCTAAAGAGCCCTTCTCAATGATGTTGCAGTGTATAAATCTGATATAATCTCTCATATTCTTCATTGTGTCATTAGATTATTGATTACATTATTGATAGAAAGATGACTGTGTTGGTTACAAGTTTGATGTGCACATGGCACCGTGTCCAACATAACATTTCTTCCCCACTGGCCACCCGGACCAGTAGATCAGGTTTTTACTGGGCCCTTGTATATTTTTACTGGCCCGGGAAAAATTTTGTTAATAAAATACACTGTAATGATTCATCCAAACAACAAACAAAAAGCCTATTCTTCATCTACAAAGATGAGTTCATTCAATTTAGTTGGATTTGCACTCTAATAATTCATAGTTATTATACAGTAATGCTTATTTAATTTATGTTGAAAGGCCAGAGTGAGGCTATAGTTTCACTGTGTCAAGTCAATGACACTGCTGCCTTCACTCACTCTTTGTAAACTTCCAATGCCGGTGATTGCCATCATGCATCAATATTGTGTATTTTGGTTAAAAAAGAGCAATCATTAATAACTTGTTACATGGTTTTGGTATATATGTTATTGGTCTTAAATTATGCAACATAGCTAATTTACTACAATGAAGAGTAGAAGACATGCTGACCAAACAAATCAGATCAGATATTTAAAGTACAATTATTTTATTTAAACATCAGCCACTTTGTGTTCATATCGTAGTAACCTGAATATTCCCCAGCCATGTTTACTGGGCTACGTTAAGCGTTCATTTTGAAATGATTGTAAAATTTCCGACAGCATTTGAACGCAGCACTGGGGAAGCTTACTTTGCAGTTAGCTAACGTTAGCTAGTAATTATTATCGCACCCCGCGGTGCCTCCGTCTCACACCCAGCCTCTAGGAGACTACTTCACCGAGAGGAGCGCTGACCACATGAAATTACAAAGAACTGACTTGTGACTTTGAATGGGCCAGTGACTGGCCAATCAACTTGCCCGACATACTGTTTTACTGGCCCCGGGTCAGTGTTTATGTCGAACCCTGCATGATGACAGTTTTATAATTATTTAAAGTGTGATAATGTAGGTATGAGCTAATTATCCAAGTCACTGCAAGGTGTCTTATATTCAGAGCCTTTTTTTGCTTTGAATTCAACCTTCTTGGATACGCTTGTATATCTGTCCGAGCTGCTGTATGTTGCATTATGTTATATTGACAGCAGAAATATTTGCTGTTTGATTCAGAATTTAATCTTGCTCTCAGTTAATGAGAGCACTACTTGTCAGTGAAATGACCAAATTTCAGTGGCATCCGTGTTGCATATGGTGATAGTTGTTTATGCAGAAGTACTTAAATATTTCAAACAGAGAGAGATGTAGACAGGTGTTGTTTTAACAAACAGCATGCGCCTAAGCACATCCCTTAAGTGAGATGCAGTCAGGAACACATAAGGATCTTCGTATGTCATGAAGAGATGGAGGCTGGCCCAGAGGAACTCACACAAGTAGACTCTGTAAAATCAATAACAGTACTCTCTATGCATGTGTAATGTGCTGTCAAACTTCCTGATGGTGTGGCCTCCTCTATTGTTCCCAATAAAATGTAATTTGAAGTTGTAAAAGCTTCATGACACGCCTCTTTTGAGCAAACCGTTCAGAGCTGTAGCGAAGTTGGAATCATAAAGCTTTAACAACAATGGATGGCTTTGATGTACTTTTTTTATAGCAATTATGTCTTATACTGTATTTATTTCTTGAATGGCCAAAATGGATCCCTCATTCTGTTGAATTAATGTCAGGCCAAGGTAAACAAATTGAAAGCTGCCAGCAGATCTTAAAAAAATAATAGAAATAGACAAGTGATATCATCGTTTTCTGTTAAAACAACCTTTATGTTGTGAATAGAACTACAACGTTCTCTTCTCTACATCTAAAGTGATGTAACAGTGATGGTCATGAATTTATGATTAGACTACTATTCACTTCTTGATACAGTGTCTCATTCAACTGCAAGAGCTGTTTGATGTAACAAGATCAGTATTTATACTTTTTAGAAACATATACTTTATACTAATTTAGAAACTTATCTTGACATGTAGGAAATACAGTACCAGTTGTGGATTTATGAGGACAACATTCCAATAGTAAGAAGCTGTGTTGCAATAGATAGACACTTCCAAAGAGTATTTTCAATATTTTTTGTATTACTATAGGTTTCTCACACCATTAAAAAAATAAATAAAAAAATAGGTATAGGTAAGTTTAACTTTTTCCATTAACGCTCTGTTTTGATTGTGAGCTCAGCCACAGTCTTTCAGTCATCATGCTAACTACTCAGTTCTTATGTAATGGAAGCTAAAATGCATTGGTTCTGCTGCACCCATGGATATATAGAAACAGTTTAACCCTAGATTTAGAATTGAAATATTCAAGCTTTTATAGTTTGAATGACTTTTAAACTGTCAAGCAGTCTGTCATTTATTCATGTGACAGATTCTTGTATTATTATGTTAACTATTTGCATTCGTCCAGGGTTATTTGTTACTTGAAATATCACCAATGCTGAAAAAACAACATTTGCTCTATTTGGTACCCATAATGCGGTCTATCAGAGGAGTGACGCCCTCTCACAGTTGTCAAAAGTGCTCTGTCTCGTGTCTCCCCTCGGACTGCATTAGTGTCAGCGTGCGCTCTGCTCTCCTCATTGTGTGTAATCATTGCTTTTTCTCTGGTGCCCTGACACACACCTCACTGCATGCAACTTCCGCAGTCCCACCGGTCCCCCCACCACCAAATCTCTTGCCGTCCCCTGCGCCACTGAACTGCACTCGCCTCACACCTAAAGGGATTGCTGTCACGTTGAAAAGGCCAGGCTTGCTATGCCTGACAACATGCATATTTGTACACCGCGATGCAAATGTTTCCCCACTGATATTGTTTTGTCACTTAATGGTGACCCCCACTAGTGCGCCATTAAGAGCTAGGCATTCCACAGTCTCACAGAAACAAGGCATTTCTGTAAACTTGTCCCCATAGGACATTTTCAATACTTGTCCTTCTTGTTATCTATGCGCTATTGTATGCTGCACAAACCCATTTTCTGCTTTAATCGTCCCCCGCTGCATGATGTTGCTGGGAACCCATGGGGGGGTGACAAGAGCCCTTCCCCACTTTCTTGCTGAAAAGTTTCTCCTTTTGTCTACGGTCTTATTTCTGTGTTAAGATGGCACCTGAGAATAATCCCGGGGGTTTTGACATAAATGGAATTCAAATTAACTGGATTAAATGCTAGAATCATAACAGGCATAATAACTATTACAACTTCTCTTATGTTTTGATCATGTCCCTCATTTTATTCACTTTTTTTTTTTACAATCAGCTTGGAATAAAGGAACTTATTTTGGACTAAAGCTGTAAATGGAATCAAATCTCAGATATTAGCATGCTGCCCTACAAAGGGAAATAAAATCTTCTAATTTAAAAAACACACTTTAAAAGGAAGTTGGACAACATGTTTATAACTCCCAATTAATCTGAATTTGCAAACTTAATGTAATTGATGTGACCTAAATAAAATTGCATTCAAAACAATTTATGTTGAATACGAACAGTAATAAATCATGTGTTCTACTTTCCAATGCAGTGTGCAACATATGAGCCATATGGTACCATATTCTTTTCCTGCCACATAAGGGATTGGCCTGTCTCCATGGCGCACATAGTTTACCCTGTTACCTGTCACCACCTCAGCTTTGAGAGACTTTGTGTCAGCAATCACTGTCACGAGTCACATGGTTATGAATAAATTCTAGTGGGCCTTTCAATTCTCTTGGTGGTGTGCAGGCAAAGCTGTCACGAAGCCCTTTCGAGTTCCATTTTTTAGAAACAATCATTGGTTGAGATTTTAAAGGATCTTCTTGTAACATTTTTTACATCATTATTGTAATTTAGCTTGCCGACTGTTGACAGCCACGGCAAAAATATCATGGTATTGTAAATTTTTATCAATAAAAACACTCAAAGTTGGAGAGGGTTGACTTGCCCTTGAAAGTTAAGAACTGTTATTAAAATGTCTAAAGCAATGCATTTTCACAATGTAGGGATTTCAAATTGTTTAGCACACTTTTTTCGTGCACTGATATCAAGTTGTGTGCGCGGAGCACGGGTAAGCAAGGCTTTCTTGTCAAAGTGTGAATTGTTCACTTAAGGTCAGAAAGATTAATTGAATGTATTCCACTTTTCCATACGAGTGTTCTACTACACTGAGAGGCCTTGTCTCCATTTTATGCAAAAGTTGAAGATGTGTCAAGAGAAAAAAAGTATGCTGTCTGTTGAAACCTTGCTGCTTTCAAGGACACATAAATACCTGGGGGGATATGTTTTTCCCCGTAATAGTACATATTTTACAGTATATAGAATGAAGTGAATCCTGTTTCCTCCCCTTTTTAATTAATTGTGAAGACTATGATACTTGCATACTTATGTGGACGTACTTTCTAAATAGGTAGAGGGGAGCAGAGGAGCCATATGGTGTTGTCTGACATGAAGAAATTAGGCCACCAATGCTGTCTGTTCATTGTCATCAACCTGGCCACCTGCTTTGCTTCTGCAGCAGGTAAACTAGTGTAGACCCCCTCCCACTACCGCCTCCGCAGTCCAACTTGTTATATCTTTATAAAACAAGCTTTAACAGAAAACCAAACTATTCAGTGGCAAGTCTTATTTTGATACAAATTAGCTTGAGAGGCCAGTAGAGGTTGTCTGGCTTCACTCCAGCGAGTTCAGTAGTTTTGTCTAATATTCAAAGTAAACAGATATGTTTGTTTGTGGCTTGAACGTGATGATACAGATGGTTAGATTGGCCCCCGCCATATCCTCTTAAGTTGTGTCCTTGACGTAGGGATTCTAGGTGGTAGTGCCAAAGCCCACACACTGAGTAGCCTTACTTTTAAAACATCGTCCAACAAGCTTTTTTTTTATTCCACCATAGTAAACAGGATTTTTTTTTTCTTTTCTTTGTGCTTTCCTCTGAGACAGACTTACATGCACACATTTGACCAGACCCTTCAAGACTTTCTCACTCTCGGGTAACCTTGCTACTCTTTGTTTGCAATGAAATCATTTACTTAAATTTAGTGGGTTGTGTTATTCTGGTAAGAAAACATATGGTGGGACTAAAGCTCAGACTATCAGTCAGCAGACAGTTACTTAGGTCGCATTACAAGCTGCTGGGTTCCACTCAGAATAGACACATTTAAAGCAGACCTCAATGCCGAGAGAACAACCTCTGGGGACAGGCTACACACTCTTCCTGAGGCACTTAATTTTTTTTTGGTGTCTGAATTAATTTTTCATCATTGTGCTCTAGACTCAGCGAGGCTCCATGGTTTCACTGATCTACAGTGAAGCGAACTGTCATATCCATTTGGCAACCACTCACAGGCTATACCCAGCTGCTATGTTTGTGGCTTTGGTACGGTGATACAGATAGTTATTTAGATTGTCCTCTGTCGTATCAGCTTAGTCTGTGTCCTTGACTTTTGGATGCTGGGAAAAAGTGCCAAAGCCCACACAACAACAGGCAGCCTTAGTTTTAATACTCCTTCCAACTAAATCTTAACTCTTTGCTGCCAATACTGAATCTCATTACATTTGACTGGATACAATTTTTGCTTTGAATGTTTACCTCAAAAACTGTAAAATGTTAATATTCTCCAATTTCCGCACATTAGCAATACCGTTTACAATTGAATTAACTGATATTCATTTCATCTACCCATGTAAGATATGGTGAATGCCTGAATATACATAATCTTTCAGATTTCCTTTATCTTTTCCTTTATTGCCTTTAAATTGCAGAACATGGCCAAGGCAAAATACAGCACACTGTTGTGTTTTGTGAAAACTGTGTAATGTATTATTTCTATTATCTGACACAAAGCTCTAAAGAGGCATGCCAAAAACCTTTGGTCCAGACAAAAGGTGGGAATTGGCAAATGTTAAAGCCATTGGGTAGAAAGAGTTGAAAGGTCCCCTCAGTTGATTTGGCCCTATCAACTGTCAACAAGTCTTCTAGGCCTTTGCTTGAACCTTGAATGTGCTGGATTCCGGCCTCGTTCTGTTTTTTTTTGCAGGGATGTTTTTACTCACTGCGGCCCCACGGAGCCTTAGGAAGGATTAAAGATTGATGAGAGCTCTCAGAATCAGTTTATTGCTCCAGAGATCCTCGCATGTGTTATGAGTGGGAAGATTGCGTTGCTGCTTTGCCTCCTAGAAGTTCATGAGGCTGGTGCAGCACTGAAGTGGTTGACAATCAAGGTTAGATTGTTTTCTTTTTCTTTTCTTTTTGCCCAGCATATAGCCTTTGGATTGCTGGAGAGCTGTGAGTAGCAACAGTACAGTATATTCTGATGAGAAATGTGATGAAATTCTTGTGCTATCAGGAAGAGAAGCTTTCATATTTCCACAGACTCATGCATTTTGGCTCACTTTAAAGTTGATAAGGGCTACCCTCACTCACTATTGCAGATAATACCCGGACCATGTTGAATGAATTCCCACTTTTGCCCCTTTGCAGCACTACATCTGTCTAAAAAGAACATGAACTGTATCACTTTAGCTTCAGTGAGGAATATAATGCATTTCAATATGGCTGGATTGTGAGTTACTTATGTTGAGACTTAGTGCTGTTCATGAAATCATATGAGGACATGCAATACATAGAGAAGTTAGTGAGCCCATAAGAGTGGAAAAGCTAGTTCATCCATCCACGTATTTATGCACATTTTAAATTTGCACCTCAGTGAAAACGCAAAGTAAATTAAAAATGAAAGTCAAAATATTGCTTAGTTGGTGTATTAATAAAAGCAAAATGAAAAAGTCCTTTAATGCTACCATTCCATAGAAGAGATGAAAACTTTCTGCAGATGAAAACATCAGATCTGTTTGGAGCGATGAGGAAACGTTTATTTAAGGTTTGCCTTTTATCTCATTGCGCCTTCTTTTTCTGCAATAGTTTAATGGCACCCGACAGGAGAATTAGTGCGCCCAACACCTAATAATCGTGGACAAGCTTTTTCTGGAGCTTTCACAGCATCTGACAGTATTAATCGGCACATGGCGTGAGCTCAGTATGAAACTTTATTTTTATTTTAGTACAGGGATTTCACTGACAATTTTGTTGTCTGTGGTCTAATTGCTTTTTCTAGTGTTTCCACCCTGCCACATATTAAAGATTAACACAAAATATTGTCTATCTCTAACTTCAATTTAAATATGTCTGCAAAAACTCATATCTGTCAAGCCTTAATGGATGTATTTGAAGCAGACCTGAAGCTGTGATAGAAATATCTGTGGGGACAAATAAGAGACTGTATTACAACACATTAATTTTTTGGTGAGTTTAATTTTTCATCCATGTGCTATAGACTCAGCATGGCTCCGTAGTTTCACTGATGAACAATGGAGCAAACTGTCATCTCTATTTGACTACTCACAATCTACACCCAGCTGCATCCTACAGCACGGGGGAAAAGGGGGGCCTGCTAACAACATAGGGCTTTATTACCTGGGAAATTAATGATCTGAGAGACTAAGATGTAATGGCTGAACCATCTGCAAGAAATCATCCTAGAGAGGATCCACTTTCTATCCAGTTTCCTATCTGTATCTGTCTATTCATAATGCTCTAGGAACATAAATCAGTGAGCTAATTCATACTGTTAAGGTGAAGACACCACAGTTAGCAAACACAACCTTATGATTGATTACCTGCAATTATAGTTAAGTAGGTTAAGTTAAGTTATGCTTTGAGATTTGTTTTGATGCTGTTGTTTGCTCCTTATAATTTATAAATGGGATTACTGACTGGAATTAGAAATATATGTTAAAAAAATATATGGATGTTTTGTTGATTTTGTTTCTGCTTTTCACACTTTTTGTCATAATACTCTTAATTTTTTTTTTTTTAAATCTGCAGTATAATGTGTGAGCTACCGGGAGAAGACTGGAGCTCAATGAAGTTGTAGTTGATGGCATTACTGGTGCAGGCCTGGGTTTCTATGTGGTGGTAGAATGGTAGAGCTGGGCCATTGGTGATTGGCTGACAGGGCGTTGGAAAGAGCCAATAGGATCGCTGTTCTTTATGTGTGGAGTGCACGCACAGTGAAGAAGCACCCCCATTTGCACAATTGTAGGATTTACCCTCCTGGCTCCATCTTTAGCCCTCTTGGGGCTCGCTAGTCCACGGTTTTTACAGATTATAAGCTACAGTACCGGACCACAATGCCACAAGGCCTCAGCAGTGTTCTACTTTAATAGCAGATTTTCTCCATAAACCCTGAGGATCCTGTAGCTGGATTTTGTTGCACTGCTACTGTATGTTCATGATCTGTTCTATGAAGTAGGCATTGTGAGCTCAGAGTCGGGAGAAAGAACCTGATGAAAATCAGGCATTTGCGCCATGGCTGGGAAAAAAAGCTTTGGCCTTTCACAGTAAAATTTAAAATGCAGATGATCATGAATGGAGCCTAACACCAAACTTTCTCCAACTCAGTTAATTGCCACGCTGTGTTTGCAGAATTTGAAACCTAACAATTTAGCCCTAAGAAGGCAATTTTGCCAATATTAAATAATATGTTATTCATTTTATGAATTCCATTATTGCCCAACTATTCAAACACGGTAATGGATGATTTGCTAACTTGCGAGCAGAGGAAATGAAATGGTTTGGTCAGATTTGAACAAAACCTGCGCACAGTAGCGATAAGTGTTTAATCTTTTTCAGCAGTATCTTATTTTTTCGTTGGTTAGACATCTCAGAATTTCACATGATAAAAATATCTTCAGCTTCCTGTAGACTTGGTAAAATCACTTCAACAACCCACAAATTCCTCCCCAGCTGCTAATCATATCCTATAGACCTTCCACACCTCTTTTAGTGAGACCATGTAGGAGCTACTGTTTGTCACATCTTGTGAACACATCCTCATCTCGACATCCTTGTCCTTTTAATTGAGTTGTTAGCCAGACTGCCATTCAGTCTTATATACTGTACATGTCTCCTTAGCTGACAGATGCAGAACCAGGTGGCTCCTCATGTGAAAAGCTCTGACCTTTCTTTTGTGGAGCAATCAAATGGGGCTGTCTTGGTCCTTGGCTCTGAATAATTAATTCCTCCCCTCAGTAGGAGTGTTTGCTAAACAGTGGGGTCCTCTGCAGTTCACTTTTTCTGCACCACTGCCACTGCACCCGAGGGGAGAGACGAGTGTACGCTTTAGTCAGACGTAAGATGTGCCTTTCAGGGAAAAGAGAGACAGTCAGGAGGTAGGCTATTTTCTTTTTTCTCTGAGGAGAAAAGACAACGGCATACAAAGGAACGTATAGTGAGCAAACTTTGCATAATTCTTCTCTATTTACAACAGTGGGACTATTTGTTGTCAATTAGTTCAAAATGGGACTTTTTTTTATTTTCAAAGATTTAGCTCCTTATCATAGCAGTGTGCGTGTGCGTTGATGCGATACATTTCTATGTAATGTCAGCTTCCTTGTTAACGTACCATGACAAGAGGTTATTTTGACTTTGGAGTCCTAATGTAATGGTCAGCCCTGGAGTGGATTGGTTTGCAGGGCAGCCCCAACCTAAACCATTTGTTACTCCTGCTGTCCTGCCTCTGCAAACCAATCCCCTGCGAGGGGGGCCTAATGTAACGCCCCCTACTGCATTTGCCTCGTAACAGCGTCATCTCCACCCTCGGTATACACTCTTTCATCATCCATAGAGGAATAATATATTGTAGGGAGGTGCTCCTGAACTGTCCTCCACTGGCAGTGTAGTGTGACAGCCACTTTGATCTCAATGTGAGAGGCTGAAGCTCCAGGAGAAATTATCAATGAGATGGGGAAAGAGAGGAAGACAGGAATAAAGAGAGGAGATGGGAATGGTACATAGTGGTGCGGTGTGCGGTGTGCGGTGTGTGTGTGTGTGTGTGTGTGTGTGTGTGTGTGTGTGTGTGTGTGTGTGTGTGTGTGTGTGTGTGTGTGTGTGTGTGTGTGAAAAATGGCCCATCCAATTAGAACATGATATTTATTATTTAGTGCCCATGGCTTATGAACAAATTGAAATGATGAAAACAAATGTGACAATATGTATAGTATATAGTAATTATTTGCTCCTCAGTGCTCTTAAAATATAAACATACAATAGAAGTTGCTTTTGTGGCAAGTTATTTCCAAAATATGTTCCCTGCAAATATCTAGCTCAGTGTACTGTATGCAAGGGGGCAGTACAGGACTTCATTAGAGGAGACAGAAACCTCCCAACTGCTCAACTTCCATGAAAGCTTCATTTAAGCTAAACCCTGTGATGAAGCATTATCAGTGATCCAGCTCCACATTGGCTCTGCATAAAAGCCAGTGGATTCTGTCACAAAATAAATAATAACCTAACCTACTTTTCACTGGAAAATATCAGATGATCAAACGTACTTCAACTGAACAACAGTGTATTTGTGGCGTATTTGTCATCACAGAATGGTGAAATGATGATGCAACCCTTGTTTATTTATTCATATTCATAAAAGCAGACCAGTGTTTTTTTTTTGTCTCTGGCGAGCCCATTTCTAAAAATTAAATTATATGTTTGACAGTGTATTTCAAGCATTGTTGACACACTGCTGTTTCTCTTATGAATGAGATATGCACATATTGAGCCACCTTGTTAGAACTGTATTAAGAGGAAGAGAACGTAATTCAAATGTAACATGCAAAAATATATTTATATAGTTGAGCGTGAAAGTTCATTGTTGACATTGGAAATAGTAAAACAGGAAGGCTCCCAAAAAAAGCTGGTAAGTGGACCTTGAGTAATATAATTTTGTCAAACTATATTTATATACATCTGCATGTACAATTAGTAAGTACTGCTTCAACTAAAAATGAATATATCAAGCCAGGTTAAACCGATGTCTGCGATAGTAGGAAAGACTTGAGATCGGTTTTGATTGACCCAAAAAAAAATCTCACAAAACTATATATCCATATCTGAAACAATAGAACTATTTTAAAAGAAACCTCTAAGAACTTTGAAGAAATAAAAGAAAAAAATTAACACTGAAATATAAAGAATTATACTGCCTTTCTATATAAAAAAAGAAAAACACTTTTTGGCACATCTGCATATGAAAAATTGCAGTGTAATGAAGACATATTAGACCATAGAAATGTTATTACGGGTGTAGGGAGGGCGTTGTTTTTTCCTAGGGAAATGTCTGATGGTGCTGTCTTTAGAGTTGCTTTTAGACCTGATCTCATCTGTTTGGCATGAAGGGGGAGCTGTGGCTCCTCCTGTCTGACCAAGGTTACAGCTCCGGGGTTCACTGTGTGTCTCACACATTTTCTCACACTTTTCTGGCTGCGCTGTGCCACATTGATTTAAATGTATCTGTTGAGGGGAAAATAATCAATGCAAATTCCCTGGCAGTGCAGCCAACAAATAAGACATGTCTGATTCATCAAGCGGACATTACTATAAAGACCACTCATTCTCCTTTGTCCCATTTCTCTCTCGCTCTCTCTTTCTCTCTCTCTCTCTCCCTCACCTCTGGGCCACTTCACCCTTATTTTACTCCATTCACCTTTTTCCGTCTTAAACCTCTTAGCCTGAATTAGTGGAAGGAGCTTCATACACCTATGGAATTGCAGCATAGATATTTAATCAAGGTAGGTGCAAATATACTTATCAGACATTTTAAGTAGCTATTGTGTTTTTTTGTTCTTATTTGTTAACATTATCGGCAACATGGAATGGTGGGGGAAAAAAAATACAGCCATTCGTTAAACTTTTTCTCGTCTGTTTTTAATATAGACTTCAATAAATAAAGAATCAAAAAAGATTTAATATCAATATTTCTTTTTAATTTAATTGTTAAGAACGTTAATTTGAAACATTCCCCTAGTTCTTAACCACATTACAATGAAAGTAAGTCAACATGTTAAACAGGAAGGAAGTCTCACCTGACACCTAACCTTAATATTTTGTTTTGCTCCATCTTGAACTTGGTCAAACGGTCTGGCTTCTAACAAGGGCAGAGTTTAGCCTGTGTATGTAAATTCACTACATGTGTGAGAGAAATAAAGGCTGGGGCTATTTGGAAATTCCTGTGTGATGAAAGGGAAAGAATATCCCCCAAAAAATGATTAATGTGGTGTTCAGGTACACAGAAGATTGAGTGATCCTGTCATCACACCATATGGTACCAATTTATTCCGGCAAGCATAAGGCAAACTCAGTGGAGGAGCTCTCACGACTATGCCTCCACCACTCTCCAAAAAGGGAAAAAAAATATACATATATAAATTTACATTGTTATTATGTATAGAGTGAGAACATTAACAAAAGCAGATACCCAGACAGATTTTTGAAATTGTTCAGTTAAGTGCTGATTGTTATCTCTGCAGTGTTGTTTTTAATTTTAAAGTGTCATTTATTGTGGAGGTGTAGGCTTAGAGAAAGGCCATAAGTAATTGCTCTGCACAAACTATTAAAATCCACTCCCATTATTATCGTTATTATTATTGGCATGTTCCCACATTCTTTTTCTTTTTTTCATTTTTTCATGGATGGAAAATTACATTAGCCACTGTGATGCAAGTCACTACTGTAAATGAAGGGTGTGTAGGTCTTAGAGTACTGCACTCGCAAGTGTCGTGAATGTTATCTTGCATTTTACTGCTCCTCCTCCTCATTACATTTTGGTGAAGCCAATAGAGATGAAAGTTGAGAGAAAGAAAAATCTGCCTGTTTTTATATTGATGAAGTTATTGCACAAATCTGGATCAGCAATTGTGGGCTGGTGGAAACATTTTCAACAATACAGCCTACTATTTTGACAGCAACTCCAGAGGTTTCAGGGTATACTTTCACTTTTCTAAAATATAGCCAGGTAGGCGACAGAAATGTAGGTTGGATCTAACAAGCCTGTCAAATCGGGTGGAGTGCTGTAATTTCACATGGTTTGTTCATCCTCTCCCACTTACATAGGATATTTTCCCAGAAATAGAAATTCTAAAACTCTGAAGGCTCTGAGTAACTGCATTACAAATATTTTAATTAAATTAATTCTAATGCAGCAATATACTGTAAATATTAAATGATTAACCTTGTTGCGAAAATTATTAGAATGATGCAACAAAGTATCCATATTTTAATATTTTTATTTTTTAGTCTTTCACTAGGCAGCCTATGCAGTGCTCGACACTTTGTGACGTTTCTGAGATGCACCAAGTGCAGCTTCTTTGAGTCACGTGACTTCGATATCTCCTTCTAATGCTGCTCAAACAGGACTTTTAACTCTAATCGTCTATCTCGAGACACAAGCGGAAATTTGTGTTTTTTGAAAATGCAGATGCCATTGGCAGGAGGGGGAAACAGGTTAGGTAACTGGACTACTACCACTTTTTTCACTACCTTGTTATTTGTCGCCTCACCCCTGCAGGGCATGCTGACAGGAACTGATAAACCTCTTTATGGGCTGAACTGAATTGGCTCCTATTATCCAAGGTGTGGAGCGACTCAATGGCGGAAATAAAAGACTTTATCCACTGCCCATCTGCCCACCCATCAGTCTCTGCCCATTTTTTAGGATTCCATGAAGCTGTGTCCCATTTGTGCTTGTAATGTTTATATAGCTAGCTCTGGAAAAAAAAAGAAAGAAATATATATTATTTTTTTTGTGCCAAATGCCTCATTTGAATACAGGCCCAATAGCCACAGCTTTTGGCATGAAAAATAAATTGCAGTCATAAAAATATTTTAATATATGGGTGTAACTGCAGTTGTATTTTATGAGTGTGTATTTGGGCGTAACTGTAACATTGAACAGAGAAAAGGGGTTTGCTTATAGAGGAACGGAGCCAGATCTTGTTTGACTTGTAATCAAGGATGTAAAACCAAGGAAATCTTTTAAAAAGTCACTCTTGTGGCTTTTGGCTCTCCAAAAAGCTCCCTCTGATTCCACTGGCATCACATCATTGTAGCAGTGTTTGTTGAAAGGATCATGCTATTGTAGCTCTGTTTTATTCTAATGGCGGAGAAGTAGATATTAAAAAAGTATGTATCCCCAGAGTGTTCAAATAGCTGTCAGATTATTTTAGGTGTTTCTGATTGACTGTGTGCTACTTACAGTTTTCATGAAAAATGTGGTACTTTACTCATAAATCAGTGAGGTCACACAGTCAGTGTTTTTAAAGAAATTAGTTTTCTTTTTTTCAGGTTAATTTATAAATGTTATGTTATTTATTTGTTTTAGGAGCAGTCAAAGTATGTTCTTCTCTTTACTGGGCTTTATTTTCAATCTTTTTTTTTTTTTTTTTTTTTTTTCTCCATACTTCAAATGAAAATTGCCATTATTTCTTATATATTGTACGATTATTCACATTTTAGCCAGATGTTTACTTTTAAGTTTCACCAGTTCATCCGTTCTGTGTCACACTAGAATAGATTGAGCAGAACATAGTGTACAGCTCTGTGCTCATTGAAATGCTAAGAGGTTCTATCCTTGATTACAGGGCCACCTGAAAATAAAATATACGTCATGGTGACTAAGGGTTGCAGACTTTCTTAAGTCACTGCATGAATTGTAGTGATTTGGAAGTGTCATTTGTGAAGCTTATATTAAATACTCAAATACTTGAGTCATCTTGAAATGACATAACTATCAAAAGTGCTGCAGATGTGTCATTGTTCTGAAATGGATGAACATGGCATTAAATTAAGCTGTCTGTACTCTAAGACATTATTGGAAATCCAAAGGAAAAGTGGTACATGGCCAAAAAGTCACTCTCTAAATGAATTTTAAGCTCACCGTTAGCCCTATTTTAAGTGTAAGAAAATAATTATACCACATATGCCAAATAATCTTTTTGGGTTCAAACTGGCTTTATATGCAATGCGTTGACAGTATCTCATCTTCCATAGCTTATCTTCAGCAGACTGGTGCTTTAAGGAACCATACGGCCAACTGTATTTCTCTTCAAAACAATCTTTTTTGCTAATGCATTGCTGCTTTTGCTTTAAATGGTCACATTATAGTAATTAGCAAAAAGGTGACTGTCTATAACTTGTCAAAGCAGTCTTTCTTGAAAAGGAGCAGTGCCTTATTAGATATCTTTGTTTTGTAAAATGGCACGTTGTCAAAGTTCAGGCTTGATACAATATGAGGCTTCCTTGTAAAAAAAAGTTTACTTGTTGAATGTCACTTTGAACAAATGAGGGTAAAAAAGAAATGTGTGGTAAAATGTCAGACTGTTCAAGGTGGTTGGAACCTGTTACGCTCACTTGATATTAGTGTCAACTGACTTGTTTAAGAAATACAGATGACAAAGATCCAAATCCTAGAAAGGAGACGGTTCGGCTCTGCGACAGGGAATCTCTCCCCCAAGCCAAGTGTATAATGACTCTGTTTGCATGGGGAATGGAACAAATAGATGGATGTCTAGTTTACTGTAACGCTATCTGTGGAGTTTTGGACTGCTTTAAGCAAGTTATCAAAGCCATCTGTTTGGGCCTACGGGCCGAGGCTGATTAATATAGCCATGGAATGAGAATGACACAAAGTCACAGGCACAGACTACAATATTTCTTCAACTAATTGAAGGATTTAAAGCCTTATTTAAACCATCCTGATGTTGGTCCTTAACCAAGGTAGCATCAAAAATGTACAAGGAAGGCATGGCTTCAGGTCATACTGTCATGTCTCATTACAGCAGACAAAACATGAGTTGAAAAAATCTGTTTGGGGTTTTTTAGGAGTCATTTGTAAGGGTCATTCGAGTATACTGTGTACTCTATGGGATGGTATTTTAGAGATGTGCAAACTGGCAAGAGAAATATGAAAAGATCTATAAAGAGGCAAATGACACAAAACTTTGAATTGATTGGTATAATAGGAGAAAAAAAATGAGGAAAAGGGCTCCAGGCCGAGATTGCAGAAGTGATTTCTTATGTTTTTTTTGGAGAAGTAAGTAGCTCAGCACAAAGGGCTATAGTAAGAATTTAAGGCGTCATGTCAAATTTAAGTTGCCACAAAGTTACAGTTAGTTAGCAATCAGTGAATTACTACATCAGTTATACTGAGCAATTTTAAAACAGCTTTAATCTTATTAGCATTTAGATGGGCATGCTAAATGGGGTATTGCACAGGACACGATATAAAAGCAACACCCAATTCATTGACTCGGTGCTAACCACTCACAAATACATCAATAAAAACAATCACTAGTAGTCCTACACTGCCCATCCTTGCCATTTGAATTATTTCAATTCAATTTAACTGCAGTGTCCCACCCTCTCAAGCACCACAACAACATTCAAAGTGCTCAGTGACTTTCTATTTTGGACTAATAATCCAGAAAACAGATTTCCCTTTCAGACCAGTAAGCTAAGCGTCATTGATAGTTAAAGGAAGACATTAGCATGAGTCGGTGGTTAATGACATTGTTTAATGGTGTGTTCACTTTGTTAATATGGCTGACAACACAGACACATTATGCTTGCAACTTTGAGTTGTTGTGAGTTCAATATGAAGAGTCACTTTCAAGGATAAGTTAACAAATTTTCGAATCATTTTTCAAACGACTTCTTGCCTGGAGGCTAGTCTGCAGGGCAGGTGAATAAGGAGTGATGGTTAGGTCAAAAAGCTTAACATACAGGGCAAATTGTTGAGGGGGCTATTTCATAGATTTGCAGAAAATAAAATATCCACCAAATGATAAATTGTAAGACTAGAAACATATTTTGAATGATGGCTAACCTGAGACCTGGATATAGAAGGTTTAGATACAATGAACAATGAACTTTCCCCCACAAACTTAGATACCACATTAAAAAAAAGAAGTTATTTATGCCACTGTTTAAGGGTTGAAGGACTAGACGTTTCCGTCCCAGAGTTTTAAGTACTCAATTTAATAGAAAACATATCAGGGTGTATGTTTGTTTCTCCAAGAGACCTGTATGACACAGAAATACTCACAGAGACATCTGATCCTATAGTAAACCTCCAAGATAGCTCAAGTAATTAGTATAATCTCCGTAGGATGCTTTCACTCCTCATAGTTAATTATAACAAATTCCCTCTCCATGATCCGCGGTATGCACGGATCAAATGTTCCAACTGCAATTGAAAGATAGAAGCATCTGTCACAAGTCGCCATCTTCAGAAACTCTAAGCCACATGTGTCAAACTCAAGGCCCGAGGGCCAAATCCGGCCCCTTGCAGGTTTTGATCCGGCCCACATTTCCATTTAGATTCACAATAAATTTAGGCCCACCTAGTTTTTGTCGCTTTTTCCAAAGTTTTTGGTGCTTTTTTATTTATTTATTTTTACATTTTTTACGCCTTTTCTGGTGGTTTTAGGCACTTTGTTTTAACGTTTTTGATGCTTGACTAAATGTTTTGCCACTTTTTCGGCCTTTTTCCAACTTTCTTGGCGCTTTATTCAACGGATTTTTCGCTGGCTGAGGAACTTTTTTGATTAACTTTTTTGGGGCATTATGAGGCCCAAAATGTAAGTGAGAAGACTTACATTTTGAGACCTTTTCTCTTAAATAAAAGCATATCAATAATCTCTACATGTCTGGCCCTTGATGTGGTTCTCATTTTCCAGTGTGGCGCTCTGGGAAACTGAGTTTGACACCCCTGCTCTAAGCCCTATGTAGTCATCGAGAGGTGCATCTCTAGTCTGCCTTTGCTAACATGGGGTTATCATTGTATAGCCCTAGTCTACTTATATCTGTCTAATTGTGGGACTTCAGACTTGAATGCACTTATTTATTTAAAATAATTTTCATAGCATTCAGACCCCCTTAAAAAGCATGATGCACTCAACCTTGAAAATGTATCAATAATTCAAACACATCATCCTCTCATGATGTAGCTGTCTGAAATTTGGGGTACTGTGTCTGAGGGATAATATTGCACTCTGTCACATCTGACTAGCTGTCACCTACTACAGCATGGCTACATCCGGCTAATAAATGCGGAGTCAAAGTAAGCACATTTTCGTGATTTGCAGTACAGTAACGGCCTTTTTACAGTCGCTGCAGCCGAAAATGACGTAGATCTCGCTGGTGTGCCAGGATTTTAGGTCTTTTGCCAAGACTCTCAGAGTGACTGCAAGTCTCTCTTGTAAACTTACTGGGTTAAGATGAGTTATTGTATGGTTAATGAAAGGCTTGATCCGACGAAGTAGGTCATCAAATCAAATCGAAGCATTGACGCCAATCCTGCTGCCAGCTATTTACCTTTTTTCTTCTTCTTATAGTCCGTAAAAATAGTGAAGTCGGTAGCCTTTCCTCATTAGTGCCACCTCTGTTCAGGAGAAGACTGCAACTAGTGTCGCGACCCCCACGCGTGAGTATCAATAGTTACGGCGCTCCCATGACGTCACATTTGCGTGCGACATATCGGCTGCGGCAAGTATACCGCACATTTAATTGCTGCCCTTAGCAGGAAGTGTGACTTTCAGATCTCCAGTGTTAAGATAGTAAATAGTTGGACCCTGCATATATGGCTGGACTGCTCTTGAGTATAACATTAATTCTAGGGATGCACCGATCCTGTTTGTTTTGGCCCCATTCCCAATCAGAGTCCTTTATTATTGACCATGTGCCAATACTGAGTCCAATCCACTACTTTTAAAAAATTTTTGACTTTTTTTCTACATATTGCAGTGCACACTTGGCATAAAGTAGTCCAACATTAAAATTAGTAAAGCAATTTAGTTTAGTTTGGAGGGCATCTTTGTGGCCCTGTTGTCACCATCAGCCCCAACATCAACAAAATACTGAAGTTCAGAAATGTTGCTGAAATAACTAAAAAAAAACTCAATGTGGCTCAGCTCGCATGGTTTGAGGATGCATGCTGTCATATCATTAACTGAAACTGCTGGCTGCTGTTTATTTGTTCTGTGCGCTCTGCAGTTCACTCACTCACTGCTCTATGTGGTTCCAGTGTTTTCAGGGTGTGCGGCAGAGTGTTTTTGGTAGATGGCATACCAAGAGAGAGCAAACAAAGTATCATAAACAGATTGGACCTGATCCTGCGTTTTGGCTCAGGACATATTTTTCAGTCCTCAAATTTTCTGGACGATTCCTGATTTTCTCGAATTTAACAGATTTAATATTTTTGCTTTCATAGCACATTTTTTTGATTGGCAGTATCATGTCCAACCCCTTTCTCCCACAGTCCAAATACATACCCCTCACATGGTTTGAACACTAAATTGTCCATGGGTTTGAATGTAAAGGTTTTTGTTTATATATTTGCTCTGAGTCAGATAGGTGACTTCCCCCTCCCATCTATTGTGTGTATTGGGATTACTATGCAAACCATATTAATGAATAAGTGAATGTCTTTTTCTAATGATTCTGATGATTGCATTTTTATTTCTTTTTTGCATATATATATATATATATATACACACACACACACACACACACACACACACACACACACACACACACACACACACACACACACACACACACACACACACACACACACACACACACATACAGTATATAATACTGTGCTCTGCTGGTTTCACACATTTCTTGACACTGGTCTGTTGCAAAATTCACATGTCATTAGATCTATTTTGTGATCTACATTGTATATTGCACCACAGTTAAGCCTGCAGTGACTTAAGTGAGACACTTAAGTAAGCTCTTGAATTTTTTATTGTGTGTGATGCAAGAGTTTGGTGCTGTTCTGTATCTGTAAAAGGCTATCAATACACTTTATTAACCAGAGTATGCACTATATTAAATGATTCACCAATTGAATGGCGAGGTCCAAAATCTATTAGCTGTTGTCATTTTCACTAATGAATTAGCAATGGCTTTGACTTGACTTTTCAAATTAGATTCATTCATCATCATGGTTGAACATGAATACAAATTTTCTTGATCAATTTGGCTCCCTCCCAGTAACTTCTGGTACAAGATAACCAAACATGGATAATTAGTAGATATGAGAAATCATTACCCAATGTTAATCATGGTGGAAGTTTGTTTTGTTCATTGTTGTTCCAGTATCAGCACACTTGTGAAATTGAAGAAAAATATTTCACTGGTGTAATGTAATCAGAGATGTGTATCTCAGAGAAGTTTTGGCTCAATTAGTCCTCCTGAACACTCAAGGCGGAGTGCCGTGCTAATTTTGTCCTCTATTCAGCACCTGCAGTGCAGTCAATACGCTCCTGAGCAAACTTTGTTATACAAAAATATTTATAAGGCATATCTTGCCATTGGTTATTCACAAGAGATACAATTTTGAGGAACCGGTATTGTCATCATTTTATTAAGGGTAATTCATGAAAAACAGGAATGTCCACAGGACAATAAACACATTAAGAAGATTACATCAAACGTAAACAATCGATGTGGTCTGAATTAAAGAACACAGCCATACTCATCTTTGTCTATTTGATAATCTTGTTTAGTCTCCTTTCAATAAACAGTCCTGAAAATGAACAGTCACAGAGAGATAATACCGTTTAGTTTCAGTGGAAACGTGCTTTGCCTCCCTTGGGCTGGAAGATATTAGGATGGTCGAGTGAAAAATTGCCCTGAATTCTGACCAATGAATCGTTTTACACATGCTTTAATGCATTTCATAAATAATCTGCCTGAGAAGGTAATTAGTGCAGGTGTTTACACATATTTCTGCCATCAGGGTGCACAGTGGGATCGCAGTTGGCTGAGTGAGTTTTAGGTTATTAAATTAGGCCCAAGGTAACAGAAAGAAGGATGAGCTACAGTTGGGCAGGTATGAGCAACAACATGTTTCCCTATTCATCATCCAAACAAAAAATACATATTCAGGAAATTATGCAGGTTCAAGTTATTTCCCATCAAGGACCAGAGTCTGTGTTTGCATAATCAGGCCTATATGCAGAAATATTTTTCATATTCAAGAGAGGTCAATAGCAGAGAGACATCTCCCTTGGGGTTTTTACAAAGACGAAAGTAGGGTGGGACCTAAAAACATAAGTATTAACCTGCTTAACTTCACAGGGCCAAATAGGAAATTAAATAATTTTCAATTTTCTTAGCAATAATGCAATAAACAATGCAGTGCAGAAAGCGTACATGAATAGGAACCCTGATCATATTGTTTGCCGCTGTCTTAGAAAACCTTCTTTTGTAGCTTGTAAGCCACATAGAAGATCCTTCTCAATATGAGGGATGTGTCTGGGTTTAGGGAAATATTCCATTCAACACCACAGAGACCTGCCCATCAGTTTCCTTAGAATGACTGTGACCTGCTGTCTGCCAGATGTATATGCCCACTGCAATTGCTGTTAAAACATCAATGCTTTTCTGTGCAGCATAAACTCTGCAGGTGATGACAGGCCTTTCCCTGAGGTAAATCTGGTTGCTCCACTGCCCTCACCTCTTTCACCCAGACACAGGACAGCCATCATATTATTGTTCTTTACAAGCACACAGATGCTGCTTTTGACAATGAATGTTTACTGGTGTTACTTTTAAAGGTGACAAATTGACAGCAACGATTTGTCAGTTTATTAAATGTTAAAAAAAACAAACTGAAAATGATCATGAAATACTTTTTTCCCACTTATTGATAAAAATCAATAAAGAATTTTTCAAATTAATCTATATGAAATTTCACTGGTAAAATGTTTTTGGTTGGCAACTTGGTGAAAAATGCAGCCCCCTCATTCATTTTAATTAGACCAGTCGGCAGAGCTGGGGTGCAGATGTAGAGAGCTCTGGCAGGGTTGCAGCAAAAAAGTTGAACCTGGCTTAGTCGGGATTGATAATGGTTTATTTACCGGATTGTTCCGGCGCCGCCGAAAGTTCCTTCGCTTTCATTGTGTTTACGTTAAACTCTGGTCGCATCGAGTAACAGCAACCGGAACCTTTGAGCAATGTTACACGCTGAATGGCAAGTTTTGAAGAAAATTTGGACTGTGCAACAAGGCAGGCCTGCTTGGTTCGTTCGGGGAATGATTGTAAAGATTTACTAAGAGTGGTTACAGGATTTACTCTATAAATAGGACGTTTTGGGAGTTATTGGCCGGGATTTGTTATGGACAAAATACAAACGGCGATGGCGATACACTGGTAAGAGCTAATTACGTTTAACCATATATCCAGCTAATTTATATAGCTCACGTTAACTGTATTGTGTAAACAGTTAACTTCATTTAATATTGTGTGTGGCGTTTTCTTTTGCGGGGTGCAAATGTTCCACATGAACAAGTTCCTTCCCAAGACCATTTTGCGGAGCTAACGTCGCTGTCTGAAGCTTAGCACCGCCCATTACGATTGTGATTGGTTTAAAGAAATGCAAACAACCCTTGAATGTTTTTTCTCCTATCCAGGAGTGTATGCTGCTGTTGCCAGACCTTCCTCCACAGCGCTGTGGAAATAGGTCTGGCAATGCAAAACTAAAGCTGGCTTAACTTTTGTCACAACGCTAGGTCATCAAGCAGGGCAAAACGTTGGCCAATAACATACATGCAACTGTACATTGCTGGTGGCTTACTTTGTAGCATAAACAATATATTTCTACTGTCACACTCGGGATTGTGGCATAAATAATTGCCGCTGTGATAACTTTACAGAGCTGCTGTAAAATCCTGTCTCATAGACTAGGTTTTAGTGTCTAAGAAGCCTTCTGATTCACTGATCTGTTACTCTTACTGGACTTCCTCTGATTGTATTTCATTATCTCACCTTGGATTGTTTTAACACAGATTTGCGGTCTGAACGCACGCTGAGAGTTGCCTGACAGCAAGATGCTCCTGCGTTTTATTTGTGACTCAGTTGGTGTCCACAATAAATGTTTCTTTTAAAATTGCAAAGAGTCGGGTGAAGTTGAGACTGTACAGTAAATTGCCCATAAGTTTCTCTATTAGTCTCTCCATGTAATGGCAACTCATCCAGTATGCCATGAGCAGAGATAGGCTGAAGCCTTAATATGCCTGAATTATAAAAAACAAAAAACATAATGGCCTTTAGTTTGAGGATGGTAATGTTAATCGGCAGCAAAAAAGCTTTTTGTTCACAAGTTGAACACACATTGGAACAGCTGGTGCTAATGGACTAAAAAGGTGGGGCTAATTAAAGATAATTAAGAGTGCCGGTTACAGTAACTATAGTCTATTACCTGCTGATATTATGAACCTTTCCAGTAACATTACAAATACAGTTATTTCAGATCAATCACAGTGACAGTGTGGTGTTTGGAGTCCTGGCAGTAACAGGAGATTTAATTTTCTTGGCCAACTGCACCACTTAACACCCTCAAACTAGTGTTCAGTGAGTGAGATACTTACTAAAAGTGGTGTCCTTAATTACTTTTATTTATAAAATAGATCCATCTGTATGGCACGTTAACTGTGGTTGGAGAGGCTGTCCGCATGCTGCCATACAGAAATGTACTTTGGCTTCTCAGGTGGCACAAGCTGAAAGTGCCAATAAGTCTTTTCAAAACGTGCAGAATGTGCTGGAAGAGATGTGTTTCACACCACGGCTCTATTTTCATATATATCAAAATTAAAAGCAACCCAGCAGTAATGGTTTTCACACTTGGTTTGCTGACACATCTTAACTTCAAAATACTTCTCCTCACATACAAAGCACTTAATAACCTTGCCCCTCCATACCTCTCCGACCTCCTCACCCGCCACACTCCCACCCGCCGCCTCAGGTCCGTCGATGCTAACACACTCAAGACCATCAGGACTAAGCTCCGGACCTGGGGCGACAGAGCCTTCTCAGCTTCTACACCCACCCTCTGGAACGCCCTCCCCGACCACATCAAACAGTCAAGCACCCTACCATCCTTAAAACAGGCCCTCAAAACTCACTTCTTCGAACTTGCTTTTTCCTGTTAACAAACTTTCCCAGTTTTTCCCTCCTTTTCATTGACCACCTCTCCTGCTTTACCTGTGCCGTCCATACACCTATGTGTTTTCCTGTTCTTTTTGTCTGTCATATAACCTTGTCTGTCATGTACCTTTTGTCTGTTTGTAACCAAAACTGTAAAGCGTCTTTGAGTGTCTAGAAAAGCGCTTATAAAAAATGAATGTATTATTATTATTTGAAAGTTTTCCTTTGGCTGATTTGATGTAAAAGGCAGGCTTTGACAGAACCTGCCACAAAAAGTATGCCATTTTTTATGTACTGTAAACATCATTTCGATCAATAACCATCAGAGGAGAAGGGGACAATGTTTGGAAAGTTTATGATTTTCACCTTTGAAATAGCCATGATTGGTCATATATTAATTTTGAAAGTGATGCAAAAGGGTACAAATGCTTGGGATGTTGTAGATAATTACATGGTAAGAAGTGTTGACTTGTAATGATATGGTCAAATAGGTAATTAGCCTATGTATCATGTAGAAACTTGACAGGTAATTGTGTGCTGCGTAATTGGACGGCCAGGTTGTTACTGTTACTAGGTGCATTATTTGGCATGTGCATGGTTAGCTCGTCACTTTACACCATGTACATATCTGGTTTAATTCCAACCCTGTCTCCTTTGCAACAGCAATTTGGTCTGAAGGAAACATAATGCTGGCCAGATACAATTTTCTAGTTTCATAATCAGAAAGTGTTGTAGTTGACCAGATTAACGTAGATTAATGCAAATATGGATACTGAAATCACTTTTGTTGCCTAAACCTAACCACAGACGGGACTCAAGATGCGAACCCCAGTTTCAAAGTGTCAAAGTCCAGCACTTTGTACACAATGGGAAGAGAGCTAAAGAGAAAGAGTTGGCAGTCACACAGTGATTTTTTTCAGCAACTAACCGATCATCCTCAAAGTCCACAAAAAGAGAATCTCAAAGTTGAGAGGCATCAATCAAAGCGATAAGACTTGTTAACTCAGCAGTACCATATCAGTAATTAATAAGTGTAACAGGGAGAAGGCAACTGTAAAACCAAGTGATGACCCTTACATTATAGTTTTTTTTTTTAACTACCCAATACTAGGAGGTATCAATAATGGTAAAGACACTTAGTTGTCAGTAATACTTATACAACCATCCAGTGTTATTTCACTGAATGAGAACTGTTGACTTGGTTGGCATGCTTGAATAGGACAAACCTTTAATGTTACCAATAAATAGCTGCCATTATAACTTTTTGCCACATGGTTGCACTTTGCATCAGTTGGTATTTTTTGGTCATTACTAAATGTTTTAATGGGTATGTTAATGAAATTTAAAATACTTGGTTATTGTAAGAGAAAGATCATGGTCTTGGTTAAATATTATAAAATAAATGAAAAAAAAATGCTAATTTGAAGCACAATACAAGACGTTTACTTTTTACATTTTCAGTCCAAACCACCACCTTTCCTTAACCTTACCCAAAGTGTTTTTAAAACCTTAACCTTACCGCATGCCATATTTCCAGGAGACAGGATTGCAGAGTTAATAAGTTCCACATTGTAGTTGTACTTTGGCCAGTTTCCAATTTTCTCTCCACCAAGTACAATTGCTATGGTGGTGAGGTTATAAACTTTGATATATGGGCTAATCACAGAACACTGAAGTATTGCCCACCTTCTACCAGTTTCTGGCATCTGGGAGAGTTTGCCACTAAGGCACAGCTGGTTGATTTATTGAAAATCAACAAAACAAATTTTTGCAATGATGTTCATAAATTTTACTTCGGAGATTCAAAAGTGCTTCCAAACTCCCAACATAAGACACTTAAAGTTTCCTATACTTTCTTTATATATTTAGTTATATGTAGTATTATGTATGTATATAATTTAGCTGTGTCGTTTTCTGTGTGTGTGTGTGTGTGTGTGTGTGTGTGTGTGTGTGTGTGTGTGTGTGTGTGTGTGTGTGTGTGTGCGCGCGCGCGCGAGAGAGAATGCAGATTCTGGAAACTGAAGGTACAGTATTTATGTGCTGGTCAAAGCAATTCTGGCATCACATTGGGTTGATAATGCCCACCGGTAGTTTTTTTTTTTTTGGGGGGCTATCATATCATTTCTTTCAACTGGATGGCCCACACTGAGGAGTGGTGAAGACAGGTGCTAAAATGATAACTTTGTTGTATACTTTTATTTTCAAATCATCACAGTATCAAGTATGTAATTATGTTGCAAACATCTAAACATGTGCTGTGAAGCTGTTAAAAACCCTAACTGCTCATTCATGAAGCTGTTTTGATAGCCCTGCCATGAAGCTGGGGATGATGGGCTTGAGTATGTAAAGCCTTTACAAAGAAAAGGTTTCCACTGTCTCTGCAGAGACAGTGAGTGCAAGAAGCAGTACAGACAACAGCAATGAGTTTTTATGCAGCACTACCTTGCTTATACTTAAGCTGTTTACCCTTGAGTGGTGACACAAGTCTAAGAACTAGAAACACCCAGAAAGCGCTTGCCTCTACCAATGCACAACTCAATGTTTATTGCTAAAAATGTTCAGCAATTTAATATGCATTTAGCCCAGATCTGTATTATATGGAAGAGGATTAGGGCCACATGTGAAAAATGTATTTGAGTTCTGAGTTAAAAGTCAGCATTCTGAGAAAAAGTCAGAATTCTGACTTTATTTCTGCCACATTTCAAAGAAGTCTGACTGATAACCATTGGGTTTGGCCATTTTTGGCTGTTTTATTATGTTTCCAAAATACACACTGGCAAAATACCATCACATTTTGCTCTTCAAAACACAGGAGTTAAAAGCAAAAATGTTTTAATAAACTTCATAAATGGCCACATTGGTGATATATTGTTTATCCAAATACTTACAAAAACGTATTCTTTGGATCATGAATACACTCTCCTTCAGATTTCATTTAAATATGCAAAATATTCTTTGAAATATCCTGAGTACCATAAAACAGACACACAAACAAAAAAATAACCTCCTTTGACAAATTTGCTTTGGATGGTTACATTTAGTGAAATTCATTAAGTCTATTTTCTATGCTTTAATGTCTTCTATGTTGAAGCTCAACGGAATCCTAAAGGTCATCCCCTTCCCACTCAGTAAACAATAGTCTCCTGTTTGTCTGACCCTGTATCACCAGCTTGTACAGTAGGTAGGGTTGAAGGACTACATTAACCCCTATTAACTAAATTGCACATTTATGATTTTTTAAAACCATGCTATTCTCAAGTAATCCAGTGCACGTAAAAAACATGATTTTGAAAAAGATATCCAACTGATTGACTGATTTTGCAATTGCGATATGATTTATGATATTGGAGGGAATGATCAGTTGTTTAATCATCATTGTTTTTTTCATAAAAAAAATATATTAAAATGATCATGTTGCGATTGTCTTTGAAAATCTGTACCAAACAATGAATTTTTGTTTGTAGAATTCGAGTTGTAGGCCAGGACATCTCTGCAGCACCACACAATTAAATTTAGAATAGTATTTTGACACATACAGTAGCTTGCCTTTTAACCAATATTGCGCCTTCTGTGATTTGGATATTGCGAGTCCATAGCAATTTGATAAAATATCAATTAATTGTTCATCCCTATTGTTAAGAAAAACTTCATTTGATTTTGATGGCTTTGGTAAAGCCTAATTATATAATACTTTATTGTCATTTCTCAAAAGACAGAAATAAACATTCAAACAAAGTCATATTATCCACAAAGTGCATGTTGATTGTGTGCAATAATGTGTTCTGCTACTGTGAAACATCAGAAATAACAAATCTGCACCAAAAATCTAAACCAGGTATGCTGAATAATTGACATCCGATGAATACCTCAATAATCAAAGTCTGCTGTAATGCTGCTTGTTTCATGTGAATCCATTCACTCCATCAGATTGCTGCCCGTGGAATGTGGCTTTGCGTTAACACCAGGACTTTAATTAGAATAGACTGTTTTGAAGTCAGAATACTCATTATCTGGCTAACAGAATGAGGATATTTCTGAGTGTAGAGGAAATATACACAGACTCTGTTCTTAAAGCTTAAGTAGATATGGATCAAATAGTCACACAGATAGATAGTTGTGATTCCATGTCTCGCATGACATTGTTGCTAAGCCTGTCTCGAACTTTTCATGTTACTGTGAAATTACTCGATTTACAGCTGCTTCAGGGGGAGGCTCATGGACAAGTGAGTTGAATGTGGTTGCAGATGCTGAAATTTGTGCAACACCATAACACAACCAATGATACAGTAAGTCAAATGTAGCTGATAAATGACTAATGCTTTTACTGTAATAAATGCAACCCAAAATGTGCCTGAAAATTAGCACTCATGAGGGTATACATTTGTAAATTGTCAGTGCTGCTTTTTGTTCATCAAAGTTGAGAAAGCTGAGATCATCTTTGAACTGAGATGAAAAAAGACAAATATTAGAGGAAAGTAAATCTGAAATGTTTGTGATAATAATAAAAGCAATCTAACAAAAGTGAAGTAATACGAAGATAACATCTTGTCTGTTGGAGCTTTGTGATTAAAAGTCTAAAGGATTTCCAGTGGCCATATGGACTAGATGTTTATTACGATTGAAAAAATTGTAATTGAATCATCCCATCAGTGGACCAATGAGTAGATACATAGTCAAATAAAGTCATTATTCCTTATAATGTTAGTTGTAAGATAACATTACAAAATTTGGATAATGACAGAGACAGGCTTTTGCCACTCACTCTTTATAGCTTCACAGTGGACAGTGCTTAAATAGGTGGCTCGGTGTCTTCAGCTGTGGTCTCTTTAATTACAACAGGAACAATGGGTCAGTTGTCTCAATACAGTTCTGAGGGTTACATCTTTACAACATGGAGAAGCATGGAGAAAGCAGCTGTCAACAAGGATTCCTCTCACTGCCTCTCTTTTTTCTCTCTTTCCTTTTTATCTGCTCAGCTTCAATGTTGCTAAGCACCGGGGCAAGCGGCCATGTTTGAGAATATATTTGAGTGAGGAAAGCCATGCACATATTTATTCCATTCCTCACTGCTGGATGAAACCACTTAGCATTTAGAATATAGGATGAGTTTCATCTGTGCAAGTATGCCACGGCGGGCAATCACCAAACACCATGATGTTTCCGAGTAATGGTAGACATGTCCTACCCGATTGTTGTTGTAGGATTGTATTTACCAGAGATATCAATATTTGTAATAAACAAAAAATGACGTATCTTGCATAATGTCTCATCTGGTATTCAACTTAAGCATAAAGAGGATAGAAGAAAGCTGGAAATGAGATGTTTCTTGCTGTTTGCTGTGCTAATGCTGACCTTGATGAAGCTGGGGTTTAATTGAGATTTGGAGGATTAAAATGTGGCATGTCATTAGACAGTGAGGCACTGCTCAGACACTTAAGACCATTTGAGGTATTTTCTGGACAAAATAAAATAAAAATGTAGTTTTATATTCTTTTATTTTTATTTTTTATTTTCTTGAAAATGTACTCCATGTAACAATCATTACACAAGGTGTAATGGGTAAGTCAAGGTGAATCCAGCTCAAACCAAATGCAGAAGTAATCTGTATATAGAAAGTGACCAAGCACAAATAAAAGCATGGTTATAACAGTTACGGTTGCCGCTAAAAGCATTTCTTCATTAATGTTGGCCACAGTTTGATAATAATACTGGGATTTCCATAGAATACCAAGCTGTGCAGCTGCTGTGAGATGCATAAAATTGCTTGAAATAAGGTATAAGCTGGTTTACACCCAGATGGTTGCATGTTATGTTGCACAGAGTCAAATTGAACAGAACAAAGTAGTGTTTAACTGTCTCCCCTGCAGTGCTGAAATAATGACCCATCTTTGTGTGTGTGTGTGTGTGTGTGTGTTGTGATCTTTCTCTGCCTCTCAGTTTTTTCTACCCCTCTTTCTCTCACTCTGACATTTAAAAAAAACAAACATTTTTAGCCAATTGAGTAATGTATCTCAGCAGCAGAAAAACTGCTCTAGTGAAACAAGGCCATGAATAATTAAAAACAGTGTTATTAATGAACTTCCAGACATTATGTTAATGAATAATTTCAAGTCTAATTTGTCAGCTCATCTTTTGTTGTCTATTCCATCAATTTTCTATGCACATTAAGGGGCTTTCGTAATAACCTCAATTGTGACAGTGCAAGAAAGGTGACCAGGTTTAACTCTCGTTTTGGCAAACTTTTAGAAGTGTATGCATTCATTCTGCTGTAATACACTTTTTATTCCAAGTGTGGATGTCTATTTGGGAAAAAAAAATAAAAAATAAAATGTTCCGTTAATGTCGGGCCTTTGTAGTTCAGGCTGTGGCAAACGGACACTGTAAACTCCAGGCTGGTTCAACTTCAGTCATTCAGTGACAACATCACTTTCTGCTGATTGATTGGGATTTAATCTCCCTTCAATCAGCCCCTTCACAGAACACATACATCATCAACCACTTCGTTCATCTCCCATGAATATTATTTTCTACTCCTAAGCTGTACTACCAGTTACAGGCAGCTGGTCTGGTGGAAACTGAGAGAGTTGCAGCAACTGTGGAAGCAGTTTCTTGCACAAACTTATTGAATTGATTTAACCGGAAATGCTTATTGTTCATGAATGAGCATGTGTAAAACCACGATATGTTGGAGTATGTACTGTACAAAAAAAGATCAATGAAATAATCAAAGAATTTACACAATTAAAGAAAAGCTATAAATCACCATACTACTGATACATGTCTTTAAAAACTATTTAAAATATGTAATCACTGAACACCACATCGCAACAATCATATTATCCATTCCCAGTGAGTCTATATGAGTACCAGTTGTGTCTTATCAGCATGACAAGATGGTGCGACTGAGACTGAAGATCCCAAAGACCCATTAGTGTCCTCTTTTTCATTTTGACACTGACTTCTGGATATCTACCATCACATAATATTATATTACTGCATCAACGCCCCCTTTTTATCTTTATTACTGGCCCCTAATCTCTTGTGACAGTTAATCATGTTACAAGTTCTTTGGGTAGCTTCAGTTCTTACAGCTTTTCTTTGTTTTTGTTACGCCATCATATTCATAACTTCTGATCAATGAACGGTCAATTATACAGTTGCAACTTGTGTCTTAATAAGAGAAGTCACCCGTTCTCCCTCAGTGCTGCTTAGGCGTGCTGTGATTAATGTCTGCATGGTCTGGTCAAAGTGTCGATATCTTCAACAGCTGGGCCCATCTGTCATCTTTCTCCTGTGACACCCCTGAACGTAACTCAGGTCCTATCAGGGAGGCCATCCATCAAAGTGGTAAACAGAGACGTCTCACATTAGCAGCCCTGAACACTTCTCATCGTATACCATAACAGACAAGCAATCATCTGGTATTATGTCGCGCCACAGGCTAATTTGAAATATTAACAGAAATATACAGCACACCAGCTGCCGATTGGATGGGGCATCTGTGATTAGCGTAATGGGTGGGTAACAACTTAATATTATGGAGACAGTAGATTGTAAATTTGCTCTACAGATTTGTTCCTAAGCTGTTACAGTGGATCAGAGGCCACGCCAATACAGAACAAATAGTTTTTGGAAAATCTTTTTATTTACCCTTTTTTTCTTTACCAGGCTTTGTGTGTAAAAATCAAAGGCACACAGTCCATTTACTCTGAATAGCCTACTCCTGCATATTGATTTGTGTTGTAAAGACTGAGAAGCAAAGTAGAGAAGAGCATTTCACTCGTAGTTAAACCAGATCTGCTTTATAAGAGACTCATAAAATAGAGTGATATCTACAACCACCTTGGAACGTAGAATCTAATGATGCATTCAAATGCATTTATTACATTTGCCTGTCATGCTGTTTCCTGTGGGGGGCAGTAGAATCAGGGACAGCCAGGGTGTTTCTTCATCTGTGCAATCGGTGACTGATTCACTACCACTGCTGCTCAGATAAATGCGAGAGGGTTGAAGCCATGTGCCAGCTTACTAGGGATCAACCTCCTCGTTCTCTCTCCAGCAGCCCCTCATCTCTCCTCGATCTCTCTGCCTTCCTTGCAGTCCTATGCAGCGTTGGCTCCTGGCAGGGATTATGCTGACACTAGTGGGAGGAATATATGCACGTTAAAAATGAAGTTATGGAGCTTTTGTCAGTGCCATTGTCAAGTGATGGAGATAAATGTGTGTGAAATACATGTTTTCAATGTTCAGTTCGGAAGCTCACCCTAACACTCAGCTCTTTTTAAAACCATGTGCCACATTTCTATTTCTATATTTTTCTCACAGCTTCCAGCGAGGGTACTTCTTTAAATTCACAACTGAAACATAGATAATAGTCTCAGCAGCAGTGGGAATTCTTACGGATAAAGTTGTTAAAGTTAGAGATAAAAAAATGTGGTGATAACGTAGATAAAACATCAGTCTCTCTTGGCTATTGTGGCTTACCGTTGTGGTCCATTATTTGGATTTAACCAACAGAAAGCTGCCTGGTGTTTGAAAAAGAAAATCTCTATTAGATAAAATAGGCCAAATTAAGCACAGGACCCCTGAAATTGAAGCAAGATAGTGTTTCTTTGACTCTTTGAAACCCAAGCATGATCTGGCACACATTTAAGAGGAGACCGGCTAATTGCATCAGCACCTCTGCATAAAAACTCACTTAGTTATGAAGACATAATGGGAAACAGGATTCCTCCGCAATGCTTCATGTGTTGCACAACTTTTTTTATTTCCTTGTTAGAGGATTTTTTTTCCTTCCATCTGCTGTGGTCAAAGTAGAGATACTCATTGTTACAATAGGAAACATATCACATGTATTAAGGAATAAAGCCAAGGAGGCCAATAAGTAGGGCAGTTAAATGGAAATTGTTTCATTTCCTTTGGTGTAAACAAATACCCCATGTAGTCCCCAGACCAGAGCTGTGGGTAATCGGCTGCTAGAACTCAACAGAACACTTTGCTCTGAGCTAAACATAATACTTCCTGCACTTAACTAAATCCATTTTTCAACCCTCAAAAGAGTTATGACACACCAATCCCTTATTGCATAAATGTCCGACAAAGTTAAACCTGCGCAAAACATCATCAACACATCAGTTTTTATTCGAAAAAATAAATAAAAATAAAAGCGACTTCAGAGTATTGACACTTTTTGGTAAAGAGGCTTTCTACTGACTTATCCTAAGTTCTTCTCCATTTATTCTTTAGTGGACTGAAAATAATTTGAAATTTGAAAAGAACCATCCTGTACTCGGATTCTATTTCAATTCGATTGTCCTCATTTTCAATTATCCATGTGACTTGCACATATCAGAGGGTTAGTCAATAGGCCATTTCCCATCTGTATGGATTCTTTTCGCAATGCTTTGGCTTTGCTTGTCATACACAGAGATACTTACACTGAGATAATTAATCACTGCTTGCAGCTACAGGTCTCCACAGAATTGTATCGATTTGCAGTTATGAGTGATAAGCGATATGATTTAAGGACAAAGTCAGAGAATGTTTTCTCAAGGACAAACCTAATTGATTTTGCGTGCCAGTGTTTTCTTTTTTCTGTCCTAGTTCCTAAGTTCATCCTTTTGTAATTAGCACCTCGCATCTCTGAGATGGGTTATAGTTGACTGAAGAAGAGGATGAAGCCTGCACAAGGGTAATAGCATGAATGCTTCTTTTCACCCCATAACAGGAAGACACAGGAGGTCTTTTCACGTCTGCAGGTGGTGTGAATACTATTGCCACACCTTCTGGAGCAGCATGCCTGTATCCAAAGCCAAGATACTCCTCTGATACCTCGTACGGTGAGGCTGTTTGTCCAACTTTGCATAAACACTTTGCCCATTTGTTTCACTCATGTTGTAATGGTGCTTGACTAGATTCCAGTGCCAGCACGTTTCAGTCTATATCTCAGCAGTAAAGCAGGAGACAGGTCGGTCTGTAGTCCTGCTGCGAGGCATTGGTAGATAAAGCACACTGCAGGTAAAAACATGCATTGCCACTTACCATTAGATCACTCCCCATGCTGTCCCTGAGATGGCGCTCTTAATTAGAAGGTACTTGGATCTTGCTGTCTAAACTCAGGTTTTACTGCCCACATTACCACTTTATATAATACAGTTTCTCGCAAACTACGGTAAAACATTACAGGGGCGTGCGGTATATTATGAATACATGCTGTAATTGACACTATTTTGAAGTTGCTTTATGGCTTCATGTTGAACATCTCCTTCTTCCAGAGCACTGTCTGCGTTGTCTTTGGCGATTAGCCTGTTACTCACCTGCACTTCCTCCCTAGACAATGGCCTGTTCTGCTCATGCCGATGATGAGGTGCAGTATCAAAGCCAAATGAGATGGCTGCCAATTAGGGAGGGCTTCCAGGTGCATTTCAATGCAAACTCTCACCAGTAACTGCACCCTGTAGTGTCTCCATTCAAAGACACTTTATAACAGGCAGACTTCAACAGAAACTTATGAAAGTATTTCAATTACCCGAATAAATGACCTCTTTTCAATACTTGGCACAGGGAGGGGAGGAGGTTTGATCTTTGTAATGATGTCTTACTAAATGTTGTAAGCAGAATGATGAATTGACTTGCCGCTGGTACAGTTTGTGTAACCTCTTTTTCCCCCTTTAATGCTGAAAGTTAACTGGAAAAAATCAAATAACCATTTGCCTGTGTTCTGGATGAAATCCAGTTCAAATGCTTGGAAACAGTGTAAGACCACACAGTTATTTGGACAGCCCCCACACTCCCCGGGGGATACAATAGACTTTTATATTGTCTCTACAAGTGCTGGAGCACAAAAGCCTCATACGAATTCAGTCACTTTTCACCAAATGTACAGGTCGCTCCCCACATTATTTAAATAACTTTAGATTTGGAATGATGGACCTATATTATGTTAGGCTGTTGCTGACAAGTGTAAGCTTCCTGTTAAGTGTCAGATGCAAAATGAATTGTACTTAATTTTATGTTAAAATGAAGCGAGAAAAAAGATCAGTGTAGGCTCACTATATTCATATGCACGACATTACCATTTTAAGCATTGCACCAGGAACTTCCCTTTTTAAACACCTTTTACCCAAAACATGTTAAGTCATGACAGAAAAAATGGCATTCCTATGGGTGTATTTCCTGAATCTGCAAATGCACAGTGGTGCACCAAAGTGGCCTTTGAATCAAAATGTTTAGTTATTCAAATGAAATCACGTCAGGGCAGATGGAAAGAGCAGTCAGAAGAAGCTTGCTGCTGTAAATCTTGAAGCTCTACCTCTGTGATTGCTCAGGCCACCGTGGAATAAAGATTAGAAAAAAATCACTAATCACAGCGGATGTCATTAGCATACTACCAATAACGGCATGCAAAAGGAAAAAGAGGAATTGCCTTATAATGCTGGTTAAAGTATGAATCAATGCCATTTATGGATGCACACAGCTGCTTCACAAACAGATATATTCACTTCCAAACATGGGTAAAGGAAGTGTCTAATAATGATGTTTTTTTCAATGTTTTTGTCTGAGTCACTCGCTGAAGCTCTTGATGCTAATATCACATTCCCCCCTCTCTTTTGATCAGCTTTTGCAGCTGGGCTGCCCTGCCTCACTTGGATGCATCAACAAAGCTTGAAGTGGCCACTCTAATCTGGTTAAGTATTGCCTGGTTGGGGAGAAATTAGCTGAATTCTTTTAACTTTTCAAACAAACATAATACAGTCAAATTTACTGGATGAGAATCAATTACATGAACTGAAAATAGGTTCAGGGGGGATATCATTTCATTTCTGGAAATCATCTAATACATCTATTCAATGGCATGCGCCTGTAGTGTCACATTGAAGCCATATTTCAGTCCAGCGAGATGAATGAAGCAGAGTATCTGTTGAAACACTGCCGGAATATGTTTCACAAATCTTTTTCACCCAGTGGCGATATTGCCATTATCAGCATTACTTCAAAAATAGTTATTCCCTGCCTAAATCCATAAGATATTGTAAGGAATAATGGGATCATTTTAGGGTAATTGCGTAGTTTTTCACTATGATTGGTGAGATTGGTGGCCACTATTGTTCTAGTTGTATTAGTTTATTAAATAAAATAGTATCGGTCTCTTCAGTTTATTCAATATAGTTTATATATATTGTTTTCTATTAAGGTTAGAAAATATATTTTCTCTAAAATACAAATTGCTTTGAGGCCACTAATACAAACAGTACAATGGATGTCTGTTTGGTTTAGTAATCTGAAAGGACGTATATTTTATTTTAGTTAACACATATATGGTCAATGTCTTAAACCTTTGATACAACCGAAGCAATTATCATTCAAATTCTCATAAATAAATCACCTTTTCACTCAAAATTCATAAATGCGTTTTGTATCTAAAGCTAAGAATATCCATCTATGTACCTGTCAAACAATAGTTTGTGTAAATGAAGTAAGTAGTAAAATAAATATTTAGCTTGATACTATTTTTGCTATCAACATCTCTTTTCAAGAGATAAGATTCTAAAAAAAAAAAAACTTCTTTTATTATCAACTTTCCTAACAGATGGTTTCAAGGGGGAAAAAAGAATATGATCACAATACAACATTTTTGTTGTATTGAACATTTTCTCCCATTGAATCTTTCGGGCAGATTGTCTCCATTTTTCAATGTGTCTAAACCCTTTGTTTGAGCAAGATCTGTTAAATCTGTCTTGCTGCTAATAAACTGCCATTATCCCCTCCAACAAGGCTGCACTCATTAATAATGCTTCTGTCAGATGCTCATTCTCTTCTGTGAAAATAGAAAATATCATTAATTACAGTTTCTGTCACCCTCTGACAGCTTAAGCAATTGTTCCAGTCCCTGAGTTCTGTTTCATTGTGTCCATACCTAGTGACCACCTATTCTTTACTGTCTCAATGGGGATGTCTAGCATGTGAGAGCCACAAAGGCCCTGGGAGATCTCACCACACATTGCAAAGCTTCTGTCCCAGCAACACATTAGTCATCCAGGGAGCGATTGAGTTTGGTGGTAAACTCAAAATGTAGATCTATCTCACTCTCTCAAGCAGAGATTAGGGAAGAGTATCAGCCAAGATTGAGTCGGTTTGCTTTCCATTGTGGATTTGTTGCATTTTTGCTACTCAGAGAAATATCCTCCTATGAAAAACACAGAGGGATTTTCTAATTCAATTCATCAACAGGGGGAAAGAAAGAAAAAAGACTAAATTTAAGATTGCAGCTGCTGAATGTAGAGTGCAGTTTGTATGAATACACAAGGATCATATTGCATGTGGAATGCTTACAAATGAAAAATGGGCAATATGAAACAGTTGCAGGACAAGTGCCTAACTCTCCAATCATATCCAAGCAGTGTTAACAGAGAGTGTTGCTTGGATTGATTAGTTTACATTATGCAAACTACAGAGAAGCTCACAATCACACACACCTAGTGTTCCACAGAGTGTTGCCATGTCAGACAAATGTCAGACATAATTTTATTTATGCCAATGAACAGTAGCGGTTTTTGGCATGGGTGAAGCGGGCAGCCGCCCGTGGCGGAATTTTTTCATGACACATGGGGGGCAGCACGAGCACTTAAAAAAAAAAAATCCTCGAAGCAGTTTTCTACTGTATTATCTATCATTTCACCGTGTGGGGAATTGGCAAATTGGCGCCCCTGCTTGCTGACAAGGTACCGTGCACACTGCACAGAGAAGCTGTGAGAAGGGGAGGGGGGTGCGGAGGATAGTTCACCTCTGGGTCGAACGGGTTGCTGGGCAAAGGCGCCGATACCGTTGGTGTTCCGCTCATACTGAGCACCCACGAAGCTGATCGCGGTTATGTGTCAGTAAAACTTTTCATCTCCAATCCTATCCTGAGTTGAAAGATAGCCTACTTTACGGCTTTATTATCGAGTTGATAGGCGTGTGTGTTCGTGTCGGCCATATGAAATGCAAACATTTTTTGACTACTTTTTTTTAAAAGGGCGTGCGCCCGTGAGCACCCACGGACGAAAACATAAGGGGGTCTCGCCCTGGGTGTAATTCAATGTAGAACCGCCACTGCCAATTAACATAATACTGCAGCTACCATCAGACTTGGGGAGTAACGTAATACATGAAATGGTGTAACGTAATTAGCATATACAAAAAAGTAGCTGTATTCCGTTAAAGTTACAGATAGAAAAGACATAATCAGATTATCTATACATTTATTAAAAATGGGTATTATTAGCAGGATTATCAATTAAATGTATTTTTTTTTTTAAAGATGTAGCCGATGGTTGAGTGGCGCCTATACTTAAAATAATAACACAGCGGCCTCGTAGTCTGAAAGAAGACAACAAAGTCTTTATTGACTCCCACATTGTGATCGGCGGTGCATTACAGCTTCACCCCCTCTGTTCTTACCTTTTTATACTAAAAACCCTTCGCTAAGAGGCAACTCAACAAAATAGGTTACACTACAATGCCCATGCGCAGTGTGCACACATAACACCATGAGTCTCATACAACAGTACTCTGTTCTCAAGTGAAAACAATGTGGCCTGTCTTGTGCACTTTCATTGTAGGTTTATATGCTACATGAATTTGCGTCGTGAAAAGCATTTTCAATGCTAAGAATCTTGGGTTCCCCATTTGCTTTTCTAAGGCTACATTCTTCTGTTGTTTTACAGAATACAGAAGTGTGTATTAGGTTTAAGTAAAAGTAACTTTCTTTTCTCTTTCTTTTCCTTTCCCCCCCCTCATATTTGGTATTGAGGTAATCCATATTCAAGTTAAGTTACATTGTGACACTTGGATTAGGTTACTGACTATGTTTTTTAACGGGTAATTAGTAATTGTATTGGAATACATTTTTAAGCTAACCCTCTAAACCCTGGCAACCATGAACCAGAAATGTTTGAGTCTATTGAGTGCTATCAATTGGCCATCACATTGTTGAGTAGCGCCGGTCTAAAGAAAGATGCATCAGCCGTCATGCAGAGCTCATTTGTTTGTTGATGTATGTTTTACATACAGTGTATGTAACAGTAAAGTCAAACTTGTATGACATTCACATTCTACATATTTAATTAAATTGCTAATATTGAATGAAAATAAAAAGTGTAAAAAAAGGTTGTGAATCAAATATACTTCTCCCTATAAGTCACGTCAGTGTATCAGTGGGCGAGCCAATTTAAATGAAATTATATCATAAATTAGACGATTAATGATAATAATTCAGACTTTCTGCAAATCCATACATGTCCAAAAAGTTATATTAAAATAAACTAAATTCAGAAGAGTAAAGAGCCCATGCTTAAATAGAAATTAAATGTAAATTAAATAGACATTTCCCACAATCTGCATTATTTGGGGGGTATATGGCATCAGCATGTCTAAGCACATGAAATCCAGCCATTATATATACATTTTAAAGTAAAGTAAAATATGTATCAATATATGAAAAGTCTTTTCAAAGCTAACACCTCATTAAGATATACAGATACACATAAAACCTACAACGGTGATCCAAAGATCATGGCGTGATACATATTGATTTATTTCATCTAATATTCTCTGTGTAAATATAGAGCCTGAACATTTGCAACACACAAGTTATGTTTAATCCAGTACTTTCACGTATGTACAACATATGTTCTGCAGAGGTGAATGTGTATTGGATTACATCTTATATGAAAACATCAAGGCAGTGTGAAGAAATTGACTGACGTGATAATAAACAACACTGGGCTTAAATCTAAATCAGTCAGTCAAAGAAAAAAGAAGCCGTTCTTCAAAGGCTTTTCAGGGAAAGATCTAAATGTGGAAGGCCAAAGATTTAATTTTATATTCTGTGGCTGTGATAAACCGTATTAATGGATAAGCTGTCGAGACTCCATACTGTTTCTGAAGTTATTGCTAAAATATTCTTACACATATTCTGTCAAACACAGGATTATATGACACAATAAAGCAGGCTTTGGTTAAAGTTTCCCATGATGGATAAGCTTTGAAGGATATGATACCAGACCCCATACATGGATGTAATTAAACAAGGGCAAGTGATAGCAATAATGTATCATCCACTAGAGCTGAGGTCCTGGCCTCCTACGAACCAATGTTACCAGAGACAAATGACTTGCAGCAGTCGCCAGCGTTGCTTTTAACTTTACATGGTGCAGACAGAGAGAGAAAGTGTCTCCCTATCAATGGTGGCCCAGCCAAGACAAATGGACAGTCATAATCCCCCCACTGGTGGGGAATGTGGTTTATTAGAGAACGATACAGTGGATGTGAAATATTTTTCTTGCAGCGCCATTCCGTTTCCAGCTCGTTCCTCACCACACACAAGTCATACTTGACAGTTTCCACTTTTTGGGAGCAGCTTAGCCATCTTGGAGCTACTTCCTTTCAAAGTTAGATAAGTTGTCTGTCAAGAAGGAGAGTCTGAAATGTATTAGTACTGCCTGTTCGGTCCCCTACTAGAGAAACGGAAGTGTGCAGATATAAGTAGGGCACAACATTCTATGTAATTAAGTTGGACAAAATGCACAGCGGGTTTAACTAAAGCAAAGTATGGATTCCTAAGTGTCCTAAATTTAGAGACTCATTCTCGTATGGCAAACACAGTTTATATTCAGTTACAGGATGCTCTGTTTGGGCCATGCATGCAGGAACTGCTGACACGGAAGGATTTAGCTATTATTGCATATCATTACATGAATAAAATATGTGTATGATTACATGCAAAAGTTTGTTCAACGATTCTCCAATTTAGGTTTGTTGGGTTAGAGGGGGGAAGGTGGAGAGGGGCAGATTTTGTCAATACCTTGAGAAGTAATAGGTCTATGACCTGTGTTAATAATGAATAGAGAAATTACAAAAATTAGTTTTGTAATTTTTCAATCTAGAAAGGTATTGCATGGATTAAAAACTTTTCTCCAAGTAGTCTTTTAACCAAGCTTGCTACATTTTCTGTACACTTGTGCAAGAAATATCAAAGAAAAAATAATTCATACTTTATATACGTACACATGAGAACCACAGTGACTTCCATTCACCTCCTCATTGTGTCCCCATCCTCCTTTAGCCTACAACCTCTAAAATATGTTTGCTTTTATCTCATACACTCTGGTCATTTCCTTGAACACAGTGAAGACCTGCGGTGCTAAGAAAATCATTTATGGCTTTCCATGTCCTGTTCAGTCCTCCAGGGGTCCTTCAGTGTCAGGGGAATGTAGATGAGCCCACCTCAGACCATTACCATTTTCTTATGGATGCAGATGGTTTCTTGCACACCGAGACCCAACAGGACCTTTTATCCTTGTTCTAAAAATGGCCATCTGAGCTCTTGATCATAGGTGGTTTAGGAAAAGGTGAGCCCTCGTTCCAACTCATCATTTTTCAGTAACTCCAGTTACCCATAAGGGACATTTCACATTAAAATACATTTGCTAGATTGAAAAACATTATTCTGCTTATTAATACCTTTGTGTCACTGAATCCGTTTTTAGTTGAAAGTTTTATTCGAGGAATTCACACACAAAAGATTAATGTTGTAATTACTTGAGCATAATTACCGGGGAAACAGTTAATCAGCATAAATTAACAAACCAAATAGTTTGAAACATGTACTTAAGGAATAAACATACTATCAATTATAAAGAAAAGCAAGAATCCAGGGTGCTCAAAAATTGCTTAAAAAGTCTTTATTCAACATTTTTCTTGAAAGAGGAAAGTCGAAAACCGCAAGCAGTTTGTATTAAACCTTTTATGAATAGTCAGTCCAATAACAACCCTACTACCTACCTACCTACCTCATCCATTGTTTTCCTTGGTATTACTTGAATGCCTTTTTTGGATAGCTTTTACTAAGCCCTTGTGTTCAATACAAGCACATGTATAGCCTTTATAGCTACATGGCATCCCCACATCTGATACTCATTATTATTAAAGACCATGTTAAGTGCCTACAGCGATGTGATGAAAAGCTTGCTGACACTTTATGCACAAAATAGTAACTGCTACTTAACTTTTAATGGCTAATAACTGTGTAGTGAATACTTATATATAAGTACTTCTGAGTGAAAGAAGGTAAGTCTCGAATAGGATATGAAAGCAGTTTTCTTTTTAATCCTTTAAATTTGAGAAACTTTGGTGTGCAATATTCAAGCCTGTGAAACATGACTTACACCATCATGGGACATTAAAACTCTCTATTGAAACGCATCTATCCATTTCCTAAATCCACTCATTCCTATTTCAGGGTCACGCGAGGCTGAAGCCTATCGCAGCACGCACTGGGTGAATGGCAGAGAAACACCTGCCAGTCTGTCACATGGGTAACACACACACACACACACACACACACACACACACACACACACACACACACACACACACACACAGACAGACAGACAGACAGGTTCACATTCACACCTACAGGCAATTTAGAGTCTCCAGTCAACCTGAGTCGCGCGTCTTTGGACTGTGGGAGGAAACTGGAGCACCCGGAGGAAATACACAACAACACAGGGACAAACATGATGCTTTTTGCTATGAAGTGATAGTGTCAGTGAGCCGCTGCCGTGCCCCCCACTGAAATCCAGACTAATGCAAATCTTTGAAAAGCAGCAGCTCCGAAAGGCGTAGTGATGCACCATGCCTATTCAGTGGAGATGCGAATGATGGGATACAATAATACCCACTCAAGAAAAGAAAGCTTTTTACTCATCCATTACTGCTCAGGCAGCAATAGTTCAATGAAATAATCCCAAAAGTTTCCTTTCTTTTTTTTTTTTCTACGTTCAATTGCATCTCACGGTCTTTGTCAGCGAATGGAGTTGGCTCAGGTGTCAATGTTTTGTTAGCATTTAAAAATATCCCTCAAGGAAGCCTCAAATATGTATTTATTTAACGTTTTCTAACATTCACAACCAAATACTTAAAGTACTGACTATTTGACCATTTAAAAAACCCGACCACTGTTCTTTGAGTGCTCGTTTATTAAAATCAAATACACTTTGCTTTACTTCTGACATTGTTTGACTGTTTACTTTAGGTTGTGTTTACTGTAAATAAATAAAAAACATGCTTATTTTGATTTTATAAGGTGTATTAAGTAAGAAGTTGCATTATCTTCAACTACAAGAAATATATTAAATATTTTCTCTGTTTTGCCAAATGCCTGATGTCATAATCCAATTCCAATTCATTACAATATGGTTGGACTACCACTGAATTTATCCTAAAGTAGGTCGTTGAATCCTTCCTTTGCAGATTATAGAATTATCTTGTGAAAAGGGATTAAGGGTAATATTTGTAGATTAGGATTACATCCTAAATTGTAGATACACAGGAAGAGATTGGGTGGAAAATGCTGACGTTTGGACTTATTATTTTGGATAGAGAGCTCAATTCAATTTTAATAGTGTCAAATCACAAACAGGCCTCAACACCGCAAAAATGACAAACTGTACATAGAACAGTAATAGCAGGAGGATTCAGCTGAGAAAAGAATCCTCCCTCTACACTGATGGAGAAAAACCTCTTGGTGGAGACACAGCCGGGGCTCTGGAGACTGCTGCTGCTGCTCCTGCTGCTGGCCCTGAAAGCACAGGTGACTATTATCAGGAACACTAAAAAAACACTGTGTTTATTAAACTAGATCCACCTACGGATCATCAGAAGTTCCAAGGCAAATTTAAATATGGAGCTGGTGACCGCCATCCCGAACCAAAACTGGGAGCTGGTTCCAAAGGAGAGGAGCCCGATAGCTGAAGACTCTAGCTCCCCTTTGACTTTTGTAGATTCTAGGAACCACAAGTAACTGTGCATTCTGGGAGTCCAGTGTTCTAGTTGGGCAATAGGGTACTATGATCTCTTTAAGTGATGGTGGCTGACCATTAAGAGCTTTGTAGGTCAGGAGAAGGATGGATTATCCTGACCTTAGGTAGCACTTCATTGTAAATCCAACCATTTAACAGGTTACAACAATCATCAGCCTTGTTTTCTTTTCGAACAACTCCCAAGTCCTGACTCCCCCAAAATATGCCATAAAAGATTGATTGAAACTTTTGTCATGTTCATAGCAGATTTGTACAACTCCCCACTTGATGTAAAAATGTTTGCATGAAGTAAATGTTGATCAAACATGACAACCAAGCAGAGAATATCAACATCAATCTCTTTACCTACTCTGTAGTTTACTATTTTTGAATTTTAAAGGTGCAAAAGCATTTACTCAAGAAATTCCACTTAAGCACTAAATTGTGGTTGAGCATGAGATTGGATTTCATTCAGCATAGATTTCCTCTCAGGTAATGTAGCATGGTTCAGCCCTACTTAAGAGCACAGTTAACACAACTTGGTGTGTGGCTGAGGTTTGTGTTTATGTGCTCAGACAAGGTACGGTTTGTGGTGCCTCCTAAAGGAGGCTCAGCACTGTGGATTATAAGCAAGGCCATTTAGCTGCCACCACAGAAAACATGACTCGTAAGCTCTAAAGAGCTGCATATGTCTGCATCATAAGTCCATTTGTGATATGACAACATGACCTTTGGATTCAGACCCATTTTGCCTCAAATGTTTACATAAGAGCGAAGAAGTGCTTTGTATTTGCAGAGACTGGAGGTTTAGAAAACATGCTCCACAAACAAACCATTTTAAATAAATGTTGTCCTCAGTTCTGGCTGTAACAAGCAGTGAACTCAAGAACTGTCACTATTAGAAAGCTGCATCACACTTTTTCCCGATGTGTTTGTTATTCCTACATTGTTACATCATAACACTTAACACTTCCAGTATAGTTTTTCTCTCAGAATAATGCTGGATTGAAATGATGGCCATGAATGCAGTGAGGAAGTCATTGTGATCCAAATTATATTTGTTCATTTCAAAGGACAGCAATGTTGGAAATTAATTTTAAACCTGCATTAACTTTATTTGACACTTTCAAACACAACCCTGTACAGTTACCTATTTACACATCCAGCAGACACGGAGCGTTGGTATTCATTTAGAATTGTGTTTCAGTTCACCTGGTGAATCTAAGTCTAATAGTTACTCCTCTTTAAGCTATGTTTTTGTCTTCACCAATTTCCTTAAGTAAATATCTGGCTCTGGCAGCTAAATGCTCAGCTAGGCGCTAACTTGTCTGTCTGCAGTTTAGTGCTGGGCAGGAAGCGTACAATGGATTTCTGAGAGCATTTATGAGTCCATAATCAAAGGTAACGTGTAAGAAAGCTGCGCAAAGTGTAGCTCGACCTTTTGTTTTTGCACAATTTGGAAATGTTCAATTGAAAATCTTTAGATAACACAAAGCTAAGCTTTCTGTACTCCAAAACAAACTCCTCTCTCCTCACTCATCTTCCACACTATAAACATCCATGGCTCCACACCACTGTCCTCTGGCAAGTCACCTCGTGAGAAGACAAAACCAGACTTCATCATCTCTCCATAATCTAATCTGACACTTATATTAACAATCTGAGCCTGTCTGTGGCAAAAACAAGCACTTTTAGTGGACGGACATTAACAGTCACTATTGCCCCATAGGATTACATTGCAGCCCGGTTTACGGCTTCCGGTTCCAGCGTTCTTGCTCAATACTGGACCAATTTCATAGACTTTTGTTCACATCAGTCACTTAGACACAAATGTACGGGAAAATAGGGTTGAAAAATACTGAAATTCTCCATTAACTCCTGTGAATGATCTTTTAATAATCCGATGGTTTTAACATTAATCTTAGAATTCTGAATAATCTCCATTCATTCTCCCTCCGTCACATGACTCTTACATCACAAATGAGTTCAACAAATGAAAAGAGAATTTTTTAATCAAGCTACAGTAAATGAATAAGTTGCACATTTGTCATACTTTTCTCTTCTCCTTGCCTTGATGTCCACCAAGCCCCCATGTGCTTTTTCGAAATAAATGGCCCAAACAAAATCAACAGACATCAACTATTCTAATTAGAATTACGGTCTCTGTGGATCAAGTATAAAATTGCTTTCTCCTCCTCTGTGTTGACTGGCAGGCCAGGTCATTACTGTAATTCCATTGTGAACATATTTGGCTGCAAATCAACTTAGAAACTGTGGAAATTAACAAATGAGTGTTATATGAAGAGTACAAAGATTGTCTAAAACAAATGATAATTAAGGTGAAGCCAACCAATAAGCCTGAAAAAAAGGTTACAGTCTAATTTTATTCCACATAAAAAATACCCTTTTACTGCTTGTTACTGCCATCACTGCTTGCTACTGTTTACCTACAATATGCGTATCATGTAACACAAAGAACAGTATATATTACATTATTTAAAAGCAGTCAGTCCAATCTTCCAGATGGGGTCTGTGTATCGTCCTTGTTTTGACATTTGACATAAAGACTACACAAATTAAAGCCTTGTATATCACTCATTAGCACCATTAATCAAACGTGTAAAAAGGTTTAAATATACAACACTGCTGACATGTGAAACTAGCTGTTGACATAGCTCAGATACATTAGGCCCTTAAACAAACCATTCCTTGGGAAATCATCTGTTAACGTCATGCTTTTGGCAGAAATGTGCTTGTGTTTTTAGTGTCAGAGGGTGCTCTGCTGTTAAATCAATTCGTGACCATCATTATTCTTAACTATGCTAAAAGGGAACGATATTTGTTCTTGCCAGATGTGTATATATTTCTCATAAACCACAGCAAAAAAAATGTATTCAAATTTTTCATCCTGAAGAGTTTTGTAGTAAATGATTTCACATTTACCACCTCATTTTCTGATTTGTTAGCATCCATTTAAGCTTGATATTGCCATAACACTATAAAACAGTAGTTAACTTTCCCATTCCTTTTCAGAGATATTTTAAGTTTATGCTTTGAAATGCACAGCAACACTAAGACAATAACAGTTAATCAGCCAGCAGAAGCTGCCTCCCACTGACAAACATCTCAACAAGTAGTAGAATGGCAAACAAACCTGCAAGGAGCCCATCCTGCTATATCACTGGCTTGTCAGTCGGAGTCATCACAGTTTATGTGTAACGTTTATCTTACTGAGGAAACTGATAAGTAAATAAGTCACAGGGGAACAAGTCCTCTGATAATGTAGGAGAAGGACTGGTAATGGTTTTGAATCCTTATTGGATAGTTTGTTTTTGGCCAGGAAGTGGCCCCCGTCCTGGAGAAATTTGACCTGGGCATGGGGGTCAGCAGCTTGTCGCAATTATCCTAGAGGTCCTTTAACTTCCAGATTGGGAAGAGAGAAAAAAAGAGGTGGTGTCTCGCAGAGCTCTGGCCAATCAGGAATGTCACAGGAAAGGAAGAATCCACTTGGCAAAACCTTTATCAGGCCATCAGCACCACTGCATGACATGGGAAAACAGCCAGACATTCTTCTCACAGGAGATCCGTTTCTTTGCTCTGCCTGTGTTTAAGTAGGTCCTCTGCCACTTTACTGTTGCTGATAGTAACCCATTTGGCAGCCAGACATGACTCGGCTGCTTGGAGGATGGCTGAGGTGGAGGCAATAAGCAGACCCAGTCACTGTAAACTTCTCTGAAGTCTTTCTAGGAATGTTCTTTACATCTCTCTGAGAGATGATGTAGAGCTATGCATTTTAACAGAGGGATCAGAAGGTTCAGTGTGTTAGCTGAAGGACACTGTGTGAGAGGGTGCCATTGCTTCTGCCGGGTGCTGTCACTGCCAAGTTAGATAGGTGTAAACAAAGAACAAATTCATGGTAAATCCTGGCTTTACTGTGAGTATTTCTACCTCGAATCTAGCACATCAATTTCTTAGAATTCATTAAACTAAGGTACTTAAACTAAGCTACAATCTAAAGTATAGCAAATATGTGATGAATTTAACACGTGAATGTAAATATTGTTAGTATCTTAAGGAAATAAGTGGGTTGGTTTCTCTTGTGTAAGTTTGGGTTTTAGATATCTGATATGAGAGCATCATAGAAAATTTTTTTGTATTTATATTTTTCTTTATCCCTACAGGATTTCTTTGCATCTTTTTTCAAATCTATATTATTTTGCCTACTGAGTACAGATATTTCACAGATATATATTCACATAGGAGGGGCTGTTGCTCAGGTGGTAGAGTGGTGGTTCAATTCCTTAAATTTTAAATTTAAATGTGGATGAATGTTTATCTGATGAGCGGGTGGCACCTTGTATGGCCCTATGACTGTATTGAACTGTACTGTGTACTGTTAAAAGTGCTTTATGTAATTAAAGCTAGAAAAGCCCTAATAAATGCAGTCTATTTACATAATGCTAAACTAGACTGGGTAAACCCAGCCCGATCTGCCGGCGATTTGATTTCACCCTGCAGCTCAGGCTGGAAACCTGTACGTTTATCTATCCTGCTTCCGTTACAATTTTTGCAGGGACCAATCACAAACTGGCTTATCCACCTGGCGCACTATTGGCGGGTTTAACACGATGACGATAGAGAAGCGACCAAGCACTTTTTGTTTACATTCAACATAGCGGCCACCAAACCGCAGCAACCTGTTGATGCCGCTGTCGCTGTTACGTCACCCGGATTGTTGGTCTTATTGGTTGAAGGACTTTCCAATTGCGTACGGAGTTATTTGAACTATGCCCATTGATCACGCCTCTTGTGCAGTAGAAAATACGCAGCAGACTCCCCAGACTAATGTTCAATCTTAGAAGATTGAGCTTGGTCTGGTGATAGCCAGACTAATGCAAAACAATACTTTTTATTGCTTTTGATACACTGATTTTAAAGGATCTACTGATTTCTTTCTACAGTAATTGATTAATCATTTGGTCTATAAAAGCTCAAATTTCAAGACATACTTTCCAGTGGTGAATAAATGTGTAGAACACTTTTCAAACACACATCAGTTTCTTGAAATAAGAATGTAAGTGAGATGACCTCTGCCAAAATACTGACATTTCTACCAAGCTATTTCCCACTTTGTAGCGAATAAGCCAACAAGTGATCAATAGTCATTCACTTAACAATAAAGTATTTCTACGAGCTTTCTGTTATATGAAGTGGGTCACACATGAAGCACATCATTCACTCTCTGACAAGGCCATGAGTATGCATGGCACAGCACTCAATCATTGTTAATCAATTGAAAATGTGAAACAATGATAATTGTTTAATTGTGGGTAATGCATATGATGTGATATCTGTCTGAATTTTCTTTTTTACGCAGGTCACGTCAGTTTTTTACCATGCAGCATCTGTTCAATGCATGCTGGGAACGATCCAGGCAGGTAATGGAGATATTGACTCTTTACTTATTGCTTTATTTGAATGAATGACTGTGTGTGTCTGTGTGTGAGCGAGAGAAAGAGAGAAATTGACTAAAAAGACTATACAAACATACATATATCAGGATGGGGCCTAGTGCCAAGAGTTTAAGTCTTTGTTCTTGTTTGTTCTTTTTTTCACCATGGGCTTGAGCAGGATTTGTCACGTCCAAAACCTGTTTGCTGGTTCAAAGCCTCAATCCAGCAAAGTACATCTCATTTTAATTTCCACCTATTTGCAACCATTGACCACTAATCAATAGACTTTTGCCATTTTTCATGGGAGTGGCAGCAGTTTCCTTTGAGGATGCAGTTGAGGCATTTAGAAAATCAGCACTTTGTTTGCTTAACAATTTGTGGGCAGCCTTTGTTTATATGCACTCGTGTGAGTAAGGGAGCTGTTTGCTACTGTGATTGGTCTGGATCAGTTTAGACCGAGGATGGGAGTCTTACTGGTCCAGACCACAATGAAGTTTAGAAAGCTGTCTCAAAGACAAATGTACCAGTCTAATGAATCACAGCATACAAATCGCTGGCTATGTCAAATGAGTGAATAACAATTAGGAGGGGAGATTCAGTGTACCTCTTCCACCCTGCTCTACCTCTGTGTCTCTCTTGGCTTCACTTAGCCACCATATTGTTGTTCCTCTGCCACTCTGCTGCAGCTCCAGTGCCATCCTGCATCCTGCCTCTTTCCACTTCTCTGTCAGTGAAGTAATTATAGCCAGAATGGTGGGAGGGAGTCAGTGCTGGAGTGTTAGCCTCGGACCTTTGAGCCACATCACCTTCTCCATGTCCAGGGCTTTATAAATGACCCTGCCACTGGTCTTTTAAAAACAATGGAACAACCCAAAAGTGTGCCAAAGTGCCACGTCACAAGCTGTAAAATGAATATTTCTCTGAGCACCAAATGTTGTAATTGGCTCGAATAGTAAGTCATTTGCCTAATTTTCTCCTTGGATGTTTTTTTTTTTTTAATTGTAAGTAAAAATGAACTAAAATGCATTATTGTGCAGTTTTCCCAAGAAAGACAACCTGAGTGTTTAAAAGAGCAAATGTCAAAGCTTCATTAACTGGATATATGTAGGTAGAATTACTAATATGTTATGTAATTTCCTGATAGACTGCAGCTAAATTCAGTTATATGAGAATTTCACAAATTATTTGTTTGCCTCGCATCAGGTGATTGTGGGTGAAATCTCGGAAGCCATCGGCTGACGACGATTTAGTCTTTAGGAGCAACGAACTGACAATATTTTGGGGGTTCCAGCATAGCCAGCAGATATCCCGGCCAAGACTTCCTCTCCTCTGTGCACCAGTCATTGTTAACAGTCTGATTACCAACCAGATCTAGGTCAAGACGACATTTCAGCTAATCTCTTTAAACGTATGTCTGCATATGAATGAAGATGAATGTAAAAAAAAGCTAAAACCTAAATCGTCATCAGACAATGGCCAGTGGGTTCCGAGATTGCATTTCGGAATGACTTCCGCCTCTTTTGCTCTCTACGCAGACTGTTTACTTGCATGCAACCAAAGACCGCTCAAACGTGATTGGACAATACTACTCGGACTACAAACGGAAACCAGAACGCTTCTGGTTTCAAAGGAACCAAAATCTTGTCCCAATGTCTACAGATTCTCTTTTCATATGCAGATATCTGTTCATAGAGATTATTTTGGGTGTTAAATCATTCCCCATACATTTTATAGTGCTGTGATTAATAAACCATTCAACAATATGGAGATTTTTTTAATCAGCATTTTTATGTGCAAAGAATGTTCTAGGTAGTAGTGCAGGCAAAGTGGTAGATGCTTTAACAAAACTAGTAAAAATACTGAATCCTTTCACTATTTGCGAGATATCCTTATTCTGATTCAAAATTGATTGTCTTTTATGAAGACAAACAATACAATAATAGGAATAGAAATAAACAAAAATAGTAGTGAAATGATTGCTGCACTACTTTGCTCAGTGGCAGATATATCCAATATTGTGTGAAAATTGCACTGTTATGGTCTAGCAGTCCCAGGATTTAGTTACATAGCAAATTGGACAAAACCAAGCTAATAATTTTAAAGGTAAAATAATATTAAAGACAGAATCAGTATTTTGTCATTATTTAAATATATTTGAGCAGTAAAATGAAACAGGAAGGAAGGGAATGTTTACCTATTTCAACTTTAATTGAGGACAAAATCCATTAATTCTTGTCCCCACAGAACCAAGGTACTATAATGTTCTGCTACTTTCATGACAAGTTTAGATCCGGGGCCTCTAGATCTTAAACCAATATATAGCTTATTAATAAAATTTATGTGCCATATACCGTCTTTTCAGGGACAGGCTGCCTAATTATCCCACAAGCTGAATGATATTGGTGTGCTTTATTAATGTTCCATGGTATTGCCAGGGACAACCAATAAATTCGGCACTGGGGATTCCACCAAATGAAATGGGAATATTTCAGTCTTTTAATGAAGCACTGTCAATACCCACCACAAATAGGCCTACCCTTATTTAAATATGCACATGATCCTTCAAAGACGTATTATACAAAGGATGAGTAAGTGATGGTAGCTGACTTGCCTTTAACAACCGAAGAGCTGCTTTGAACCGCCTTGGGTCTTTCCTCATAAGAAAAACAACAGCATAGCATACAGATAAGATTCACCGCATCCTTTTTATTATTATGATATTGCTTGCTAGGTGGACTTAATGAGCACCTCGGGGGGCTGGCATGTCTTCTTTTTTAGGGCATCTAATCCTGTTGGAACTAATGGGAAAAGTTTACATTATGGACATGGGCATTTACAGCAGTGGGTCAGGACATCAAAGTACCAGCCTTTGTTTCTTTCACCTTTCATTGCAACATAATGGAAAATCAAACATCATTATCAGCACATCGAGCCATAAAAGACAAATGTGTGTGTTACTGCTCACACTCTGTTTTCCTCAGTGTTTTATGTGCTCCCTTAGGAGATGTTAAGGCCGGTTGCAGATCAACTATAAATCCCAAACTTAGTCTTTTTTTTATCGCAAAGGCAGGTTGCTGTGTGGCTGAAGATTGACCATGGCTCAGGGCTGGATAGAGACCTATATGACAGGCCCCACTGAGGACTGAATGGACAGCAGTGTCTGATGAATTGCCTGCCTCCTTCTTAATCACAAAGCACTCGCACCAAGTGAGACACCAACAAAGGCGAGTGTGGCAGCGCTAGGCAAGGTTCTTAATATACCTTTGTTGACACACTCAACCCTTTTTGTAATATATCAACATAGCAGTCAGTTTAACAACTGGCAAAGTTGTTGGCTGATAATATTAAAAAATTCTTATTAAAATTTCTTCTTAATTTCTTATTGTCAAAAAGTCCCATGAAAGCACCAAAACCATAGGCCTCTATTGTTGTCTAAAAACTATTTTCAAAAACAAAACATAATGAGCTACACCTGGTTCCTTGCGATGAACATGGGCACTGTAGTGTCTTTTGAGTCAGTTCCACACAAAGTACACCGCCACGCTGCTGTAAATACTCTCTAAAAGCACCAAATGTGTATTAATCCACTTCTGAAAATAGTCCCCAACAAATGCATGTTTTATTTATAATGTTTGCTATAAGCTACAGTGACCAGCTGGTTTAGGAAATACCTTTTTTTACTGTTTTTTTTAGATAAAAAGTATATTTGTTTACTTCTTCAATAGAAAGGCTAACACGTTTTTGGTTTTGGTCTTTTCACGAGATTTGTTGACATTAAGAATATAGACTTACGGTGTGAACTAAATTTCAGAAAAAACATACAGTATGTGTTATTTCTTCCACCAAAGTATGTTTTATGTATTATGAGTCCCAATTGCAAAACGTAAATCCTAAAAGTCAGAATAAAGGCTTGTGTCACTGGAAAAAGGTGACCCTAAATACATCCCTCGCTGTCTGCACATTGATGAGTGGAAGGAAGCAAAATTGTCCTTCAGATTATTATTTGAGCAAGCTATTGCAATGCACGGTGCACAGTGAGCCTGGAGCATAGGTTGCATTTTGCTGTACACTCCACTGCAAAATGAGACTAGTCAAGCCCTAATGTAACCAGCAAAAGCTGGATAAAATCTATAGAAACTCAATTATGAATCAATTTGAGTTTGTGTCAGACAGTCTGGTGCCAACAGAGTGGATTTTTTATTAACTTATGGTCTGGGAAGAATGAAACACTTTTCATTTGTGTACTTCAGTATGTTGCTTCATGATTCAGAGGAAGGGTGTTCACACTTTGTCTTAGAGGGACTTACCTCTCATGGTGGACCGGGGTTGCGAGGCACGGCGTTTTGTGTCCTAATTGTGAAATTTGTTTTTTAGTTTGTTACTTCACTGCTCAAGAATGTCAAATTATAAAGATGTAAAGAGATAGAGAACCCCTTTTGCAAAGCAGAAGGTAGCTCAACAGTTGATTGAGTAATTAAAATGAAATCCCTCCCACATTGATTCGTATTAACACATTGCTGTAGTACATTTGAGTTCAGATTTTTTTTTTCCTGCACCCCACTGTCCTGCTCTAGCGTATCAAACTAGGTCACAGGCTTGAATATTCATGATCCTCTATGACAACTCCCCACTATTCCATGTCAAGACCTATGTTAATTCTGAGATTTGCACATTTGAGCCTGCTTGAAACTCTTTAACTTCACTACCTTAGATTTTGAGTACTCAGAGAGCCAGTTTGACAACCTTAAAGAAAAAAAAAATACTGTGCTGCAAAAAGACTCATCTAATATACCTTATATACATCCAGAGTTTGGTGTACATTTAAGCAAGTTGATATTTTTTTCCTTTACTGGACATATGGCTGCCATTTTGAAGGGTCACTCAGGATACAGCTGTGATAGCTTGAGATGTTATTGATTTGAACAAGATAGCCATGTGGCCAATGGGATTTCCAGAGAATGCTATTGTTTTGCACATTGATAGATTGTGCTCCAGTTCTCATGTGTCACTGGAGAAATGACAGTTGCTACTTGAATATTCTGAAATTGTAATGGTCAGTTAGACCCACCGCTCATCAGCATTACAATCCATCTGTCAATCATTGTCCGTCACGTCGTTATCATCAGCCAGTTGCCGTCTCTATTATAATGTCATGTGTGTGCGAACATGCAGGGACAAAGCATTCGCGTGTGCACATAAACACTCACGGGTCCCATTGGTTCCATTAAAAGTTGCCCTACAGTAGTTTGTCCTTTTTTGCCCCTAACTCATACACCTGACACTTGCCAGGAATACCTGGTCTGTCCCTTAAGGTCAATAAAGCACTAATGAATTGCCCAACAGAAATGACAGCATTTCCCCCTGACATTTACACCCAGTGTGTGATGACCTCTCATTAGTAAGAAAGTGGGTTGTATAGGATCTAGTAGTTATCAATTCCTGAGTGAGAAACGGAAGCTGTGTATACTTCCTCTTGGGAAATAAAACAACCCTCTTGGTAGTCATTTACTACTTTGCTGCCAAGAGCAGCATCATTAATTGGAAATGGTGTGGAATGCTTGGCATGGTCCTTTTCTAACAAGTTGACTGAGAACTGAGGCTTTCACAGCCAAACTGTGGGTGCGTTCAGCACAGAACCAGTAGGGAGGAAGGCAAATGTAATGGGATCATGCAATGTTTGATGAAAAAGGAAACATGTTTCAAGGAAAGATAGTTAGGAGAACCATAATTCTACATACAGTAGCTAGCTGTCTTGAAATATACTGTCCTGTTATCTCCTTGCTTTTTTTTTCTAGCTTTGCTTTTTTTCATGTGTCTCTTCATGTGTCTCTTCATGTGTGTCGTCCCCCCCACCCCACCAGTCGTTCAAAATTACAACCACCCTGTTGATGTATCTTGAAAATGATTATCCACTGAGATTGGGCTTCTGTAGCTGAACACGCCCAGGGGAGCCTCATCACCCCTGCTGTAATAGACAAGAACAAAAGGAGTGGAGAGGAAAGGAGAGGAGAGAGGCAAGAATTCCACTGAGCTACAACAAAGAACACAGTCAAATCTTCACCCCACTCACACCGTCTACGGCAGCCGCTCAACCTGCTTGCCGTGAAGATAGCTCGATCCTCGTCTCACCCTGGGAGAGAGATGAGGCATATTGATCATAGTCTGCTTACAGCTGTCATTAATTCAGACAACTCTGAGCTTAATGAGAAGTTTTCTGCATTCTGAGTTCCTTTGTTACTCAGTGGCATTAGATGCCCCCTCCCCTCCCCAACCCCCATCCTACTTAGTGACATAGATGCTGCCCCTCTCCACCACCCCTGCCAAATCCAACATTCAAAGATTTATCTCTTAAATGAGAACCTGTGGTAAACAGGCTAATCTGTTTGGCAGCACTCACGGTCATGGCTGAATAAAACATTTGACAACGCTAAGCTCCTGAATCTTCCTATCTCTCTCTGGCAAAAGGCCTCTCTCTGCCTCCCTTCAGGGCTCCTTTATTGTTAATCCTACGGATCGCATTCTTCTAGCTTTTTGCCTGTGCTGCAGGGGTGTGGCCGGACTTTTGTCTCGTCTGACAGAGAGTTCATTATGTGATTGGCGAGGAGCTAATGCAATAACGCTCATCACGTGCCGCTACCGGGGCCAAGTCCAGCCATTCAAGCAGCACTCTGTTCTTCTTCCTCTCCTCTCTCCCCTTGTCTTGTGGAGGCAGCCTGTTACCTCTCCTGTGGTGACAGGTTCCCTCTGAGGCATTTAACCACTTGTCTTGCAAAACCTCTTTTAATTGAAATTACCCATTGGCTGATAAGCTTCTAAAGCCTTATCAGGGAGGAGATATAGTGGTTAGGGTCTTTCATGCTGGAAGGTTCTGCTGTTGCGCTTCTCGCTCTTTTTCTTTTTGTTTTTCTCCCTCTTCAGTTCTTACCTTCGGTCTGTCTCTCTTTTTTGTTTTTCCAAATGGACAATCTTTTATTTCTGTTTATTTTCTATCTGTTGCTCACTTTGTTTCCTGCTTTTTGCTTCTTCACCTTTTCCAGGTTTGAAAGGTGCCCAGTCAAGCATCCTGTCTTAAGTGCTGTTGTTGTGGCTTCGTAGCATGCAATACACTACATGATCCAGTAAGCACTTTGGTTCTTATCTGACGTATACAGACCTATGAACCACAATGACACGCCTCCCCTGTTGTGAGCTGTGAGGAGTCGCCGGTTGACAAAGCTAATGCTGCTCTAGCCAAAGTCACTATCCTTGTGTGTTTCCAAATCGAAAAGCTTTGCAGCAGTCTCATCAGTCACCACAGAAACTGCTAATTTATCATTCTACTGGTTCAGGCACATTACACACAAATGCAGAAGTACCATAATTAGGTCAGTGACAATCTGTTATTTAAATTCTGTCACAGTCAAAACTTTACAACTTCCCTCCCACACTCCTAGTGAGACAGCAGAATCAGCAGCAGATATAGCTTCTTCTTTTTAAAAGTGACAGGGGGAATTTAGTGATGACATCATTTCTATTAAACAACTCATCGTGTTTTTTCTTTTTCATACGGCTTCTGCCTGGCTGAAGCCGTCTCTAAACAATGATCTTCTTGGATTGGGTACCGTGGAGCATGCAGACTTCTTTTGTATAGCAAATAGAAAGAAGAATGATGTTATCACGTCAAAGACTGCTACAGTCCGTTGGCTTGCCAATAGAAAAATGCACAATAGCTTGGTTCAGTATCCTCTTTTTTCTAGTTGTAGCACAGCACACTGCACTTTTGAATGGGCTCCAACTCAGCAGGCTAAATTCAATATGAAAATGCAATTGGCATAAAGCAAGGTAAACAACCACAAACGTATCCTTACTTTTACAATGATGTCTTGAATACATGCACGGCAGGACAGGCTTATGAGTACACAGCTCAAATGGCTTCATGTATGTTTAACAAAACACATCGCAGCTACCTGGAAAGGATATTTTTAGTTTGTTTGATATTCAAATACATTTCTTGTGAGTCAGTAAATAAACTTCAGCCTCGGCCCTGTTGAATACAATTTAAAGGCTATGCCCTGCCGAATCTAATTTGATGAGTACTTACTATGCTGAAACCCACATCACTTTTCAGGCATGACACAAATGAGTAATTCAGTGGTCATTTATTATGAAGAGGCTGTTTTTATCACAACTCTTGCTATGAACAAATCAATGTGACACCAGTGTTACATCTGAATAATTCATCAGTGGTTATTAGGCCCTTTAATTTACATGTACTAATTGGAAGTACTGCTGCACACGGGCCTGTATGATAATAGTTATGCTTAAGCTGTCAAGTGCATATAAAGACCAATATATCTCTCATCCTTTTTGCTCAACTATTTGATTGCTGAAAAGATGTATCCAAGTAGAGGATGTTTGATTAGCAAGCAACACATGGCTAATATAATAATAATGGTTTTTCTTTTCTTTCAGATTTCTTCCACTTTCTTTCAGAACATTACATACAAACTTGATTCAGCTTGAGTTAAGTCAATCTCAAGACTACTCTGACAATGAATATATATATATATATATATATATATATATATATATATATATATATATATATAAGAATTGCACAATTTAGATGTAGAGATATAAGAACCTCCAGTTTCTCACACATCATGGGGTTGCCTGGTCTCATAGAAATTATGTTATATAAAACTAATTTGCAACAGCAAATATGTTTTGACAGAAATTAATGATTACATCTTCTATCAGCACAAGGAGGAAAATGTTGTTAAATAGCATATTTGAACTGTTATTACTGAATGTATAAGCAAAGTGTTCACTGACAATGTATTTCAGTTTTTTCCCTATAGAACTTTATTAACATTTAACAAAGCTATATATCCTAGCCTTAACCGAAGTGTTTGTTTCTCCTCAAAACCTAAGTATTTAACAGTATATAAACATTATTTCTAAAAGACAGTTGCTCTGGTTACATGGAGAATATTTCTTTAACCCGAATGAAATCACTCGATTAGAGATTACAACTAAACTGTTTACATGGGCACTAAATAAATTGATCTGATTAGATGTGCTCATAGGGTTTTTGAACCATTCTTTGTCTGGCTCCTCACCTGAGACCACTTTGCCTTGGGAGACACTACCAGGAGCACAAAGCTCCAGACAACACAGCCCTCAGGTTCATAGGGACACACAAACCTCTCCACCACGATAAAGTGATGGTTCCAGGAGAGGAAAAACCCTATGAGTGACCGAGGAAGAGATAGAGTGACCCTGCCCGGAGGAAGCCCAGGGCCCCTGTCTGGAGCCAGGCCCAGATGGAGGGCTTTGTCAGCGAGCGTCTGGTGGCCGGGTTTGCCACGGAGCCCGGCCGGGCACAGCCCGAAAAAGCTACATGGCACCTATCTCTCCATCCCATGGGCCCACCACCTGTGGGACGAACCGCTGGGGTTGGGTGCGCTGCCACACGGGTGGCAGTGAAGGTCAGGGGCCTCAACGGACCAACAGACGCTGGCTCTGGTGATGTGGAATGTCACCTCTCTGTGGGGGAAGGAGCCGGAACTGGTGCGGGAGGTGGAGCGCTACTTGTTAGATCTGGTGGGGCTTACCTCTACGCACAGTCTCGGTTCTGGAACCTTACTCCTGGATAGGGGTTGGACTCTTTTCTTCTCCGGAGTTGCCCAGGGTGTGAGGCACCGGCGGGTGTGGGGATACTCACAAGCTCCCGGCTGAGCGCCACTACGTTGGAGTTTACCCCGGTGGACGAGAGGGTCGCCTCCCTACGCCTGCGGGTTGTGGGGGGGAAAACTCTGACTGTTGTTTGTGCATATGCACCAAACAAGAGTTTGGAGTATTCGGCCTTCTTGGAGACCTTGAGTGGAGTCCTGCATGGGGCTCCAGTGGGGGACTCCATAGTTCTGCTGGGGGTCTTCAACGCGCACATGGGCAATGATGGAGACACATGGTGAGGCGTGATTGGGAGGAACGGCCTCCCTGATCTAAACCAGAGTGATTGTTTTTTGTTGGACTTCTGTGCTAGTCATGGATTGTCTATAATGAACACCATGTTCGAACATAGGGATGCTCATAAGTGTACTTGGTACCAGAGCACCCTAGGCCAAAGGTCAATGATCGATTTTATAATCGTTTCATCTGATCTGAGGCTGTGTGTTTTGGACACTCGGGTGAAGAGAGGGGCGGAGCTGTCAATCGATCAGCATCTGGTGGTGAGTTGGGTCAGGGGGTGGGGGAAGACTCTGGACAGACCTGGTGAGCCCAAACGGGTAGTGCGGGTAAATTGGGAACGTCTGGAGGAGGCCCCTGTCCGACAGACTTTCAATTCACACCTCCGGCAGAGCTTTTCGTGCATCCCTGTGGAGGCTGGGGGCATTGAACCCGAGTGGACAATGTTCAAAGTTTCCATTGCTGAAGCTGCGGTGAGGAGCTGTGGTCTTAGGTGCCTCAAGGGGCGGTAACCCACAAACACCGTGGTGGACACTGGTGATCAGCGAAGCCGTCCGACTGAAGAATGAGTCTTTCCGGGATATGTTATCCCAGAGGACTCCGGAGGCGGTTGCAGGGTACCGAAGGGCCCAAAGGGCTGCAGCCTCTGCCGTGAAAGAGGCAAAGCAGCGGGTGTGGGAGAAGTTTGGAGAAGACATGGAGAAGGACTTTCGGTCGGCGCCAAGGTGCTTCTGGAAAACCGTTCACCACCTAAGGAGGGGGAAGCCGGGAACCATCCAAGCTGTGTACAGTAAGGATGGGACACTGTTGACCTCAACTGAGGAGGTAATAGGGCGGTGGAAGGAGCACTTTGAGGAACTCCTGAATCCGACTAATACGCCCTCTATGTTAGAGGCAGAGCTGGAGGATGATGGGGGATTGTTGTCAATTTCCCAGGTGGAAGTCACTGATGTAGTCAAACAACTCCACAGTGGCAAAGCCCCTGGGATTGATGAGATCTGTCCAGAAATGCTCAAGGCTCTGGGTGTGGAGGGGCTGTCTTGGTTGACACACCTCTTAAACATTGCGTGGAAGTCTGGGACGGTGCCAAAGAAGTGGCAGACTGGGGTGGTGGTTCCCCTTTTCAAAAAGGGGGACCAGAGGGTGTGTGCCAATTACAGGGGTATCACACTTCTCAGCCTCCCTGGTAAAGTCTACTCCAAGGTGCTGGAAAGGAGGGTTCGGCCAATAGTCAAATCTCAGATTGCAGAGGAACAATGTGGATTCCGTCTTGGTCATGGAACAATGGACCAGATCTTCACTCTCACAAGGATCCTGGAGGGAGCCTGGGAGTATGCCCATCCGGTCTACGTGTGTTTCGTGGATTTGGAGAAGGCGTATGACCGGGTCCCCCGGAAGATACTGTGGGAGGTGCTTCGGGAGTATGGGGTGAGGGGGTCTCTTCTCAGGGCTATCCAATCTCTGTATGACCAAAGTGAGAGCTGTGTCCGGGTTCTCGGCAGTAAGTTGGACTCGTTTCAGGTGAGGGTTGGCCTCCGCCAGGGCTGCGCTTTGTCACCAATCCTGTTTGTAATATTTATGGACAGGATATCAAGGCGTAGTCGGGGTGGGGAGGGGTTGCAATTTGGTGGGCTGGGGATCTCATCGCTGCTCTTTGCAGATGATGTGGTCCTGATGGCATCATCGGCCTGTGACCTTCAGCACTCACTGGATCGGTTTGCAGCCCAGTGTGAAGTGGCTGGGATGAGGATCCGCACCTCTAAATCTGAGGCCATGGTTCTCAGCAGGAAACCGATGGAGTGCCTACTCCAGGTAGGGAATGAGTCCTTACCCCAAGTGAAGGAGTTAAAATACCTTTGTGTCTTGTTCGTGAGTGAGGGGACAATGGAGCGGGAGATTGGTCGGAGAATTGGCGCAGCAGGTGCGGTATTACATTAAATTTATCACACCGTTGTGACGAAAAGAGAGCTGAGCCAGAAGGCAAAGCTCTCGATCTACCGGTCAGTTTTCGTTCCTACCCTCAATAATCGTCATGAAGGCTGGGTCATGACCGAAAGAACGAGATCCAGGGTACAAGCGGACAAAATGGGTTTCCTCAGGAGAGTGGCTGGCGTCTCCCTTAGAGATAGGGTGAGAAGCTCAGTCAGCCGTGAGGAGCTCGGAGTAGAGCCGCTGCTCCTTCACGTCGAAAGGAGCCAGTTGAGGTGGTTCGGCCATCTGGTAAGGATGCCCCCTGGGCGCCTCCCTAGGGAGGTGTTCCAGGCACGTCCAGCTGGGAGGAGGCCTCGGGGAAGACCCAGGACTAGGTGGAGGGATTATATCTCCAACCTGGCCTGGGAACGCCTCGGGATCCCCCAGTCGGAGCTGGTTAATGTGGCTCGGGAAAGGGAAGTTTGGGGTCCCGCTGCTGGAGCTGCTCCCCCCGCAACCTGACACCAGATAAGTGGACAAAGATGGATGGATGGATGATTAGATGTGTGTTTACATTCCCCAACGCATTTCATCAGAATATAACGTTTTTGACTTGTGCAAAGTGGTTCCGCCCAATGTGAAGCATCTAATCTGCCGTAAATGTAACAGAATACGTTTTTTTCCCTAACTTCATTGAGATGATTCGGTGGATTCCAGCTTTTCTTTATTTATTTCTAATGTCTTTCTTTATTAGCAAATTAAATTGTAATCTTTATTTTGCATTTTGAAAAGCCAATAAATCATAGATTTTCCTAGTTACTTGTGTTTTCGAACCATGAAAAACACAAGTAACTAGCAGTTTTAGTTTTAGGCTACTTTTATAACTAGTAGCAAGTGTAAAAGGTTGGATCATAAATCAATGACTAAGGATCATAAAATTAAATATCCTGTTAAGGTTTTATGACTAATCAGGGTTTTCCCATTAGGAGGAGCAGCTTGTTACTAACAAGACCCAAGCTGTTTGCTAAAGTAAAGGGGGTTAGCCACGGACCTAGCAACAGGTTCAGCTCAAGCTTACAAACTTAAGATGGGCTGGCTTTAAGGTGGACCAGCTATTCTCATTTAAGTGACCGTTTTATACAGTCTATGCTTCAACCTTGCAAGTATTGCATCCTGCAATTCTTGTCTTTTTTTCACCATGAAAAACCTCCAGACCACAGACATTACATTGTCTTCAGCATGCAAATCCTGTGCTGCATGACAAACTCTGCGTTGCCAAAAAAATTAAAAACAACCCACACACACACACCAGCAATGCCCTGACACACACGACAGCTAGGAAGAAATAATTATTGGTTGTTCACATCGGACTAGTTTTGCTCATCAGACCGATGACCAACATCATCTGTACCGATATGATTGGCAATATATCGTGCATCCCTAAGTAATTTATCAACAGGAGCCATTTTTCTGCAGAACTGCTTTTACTTTTGATAATTTAAGTACATTTTGCTGATAATAACATGGTAGTTTTACTTAAGTAAGATATTGAATGCAATTGTAATGGAGTATTTTTACTTTTTCGATTCTTACTGTTACTTAAGAATATTATCTGAATACTTCTTCTACCACTGAATATATCGCACCACATATTTAAAAATCAGATTCTGTATTTTCTACCTGACTTGCATACAGCATAGTTGAAGCTGCAGTGGAAAACAGTATTTTTGGGTGTGACCAACAAGCTAAATGAAAGCCTTGGGTTATTCATATTTGAGCCCAACTCAAGAGTTTAGGAGGGTAAAATGAGCAGATTAAAGAGGCTAGTAAATACAGGGAAAGAGAGGGAGCACTGTGCAGCAGATGGAGTGTGGAAAAGTGCCAGTGCTCCGGACGGGCGTGACCTGAGAAACACCATGTGGAGGTAGAAGGGCCTGCTGGAGCCACCTGAGCCTTGACTCTGTCTGAAACAGGAGTGCTTCGTTGACAAGCCATCACTCAGAGACTCCGACAGGGCTTTCAGCAGACCCCCGTCCTCCCTGGCCCTTCTACCCTCACCAGCCCTCTGACACACACGCTCGAACCCTACACCACAATGTATGTCAGCACTGTCATTAGGGTAATTGCTGATTATGTGCACAATTGTCTCACCCAACTCTGCCAGACGTCCATCAGTCCACAACTAGGTTTTTGTCTGAAAGAAGATTGTTCAGGATGTTTACTTCTTATTTCTCTAACAAACTGTGTCCTGGAGAAATTTCTCTTTTTATGGACATCATTTCTGACTCAGTTTTAGTCTAATATTTACACTCTTTTGTCTCTTACAGACCGAACAGTCGAGTGAGATATGACTGGCCAGACGGCACAGGCACAAGATGAAAACTCACGGCAAATGCTTTCGTTTTGAGGCCTGCTGATGGATAAGTGGACAATGTGTCACAGACAGGTAGCTGTGAAAAATTGCCCTTGTTATGCCTGTAGACATTGAAGGTATCAGTGGAATTCAAAGTGTTGAAAGTGCTTGTAGGCTTTTTTGACAGTCTGTCCCCCTTAGTGGAGGTAACATTTATATATATTAAGTGTGCTGTTTTTTTGTTTATTTTTTACATGCACTATCATAGTCTGAACTGTCAGAGAACAACCAACTGTCCAATCGTAAATCAATCTCCTTTTTACAGCCCTAATATCAAATTGGTCAAACTACAATTTTATTTATATCTTTATTTTGTTCCTGAATCCATTTTAAAATGTTTAAACCAGAGCTTTGTCGAGGCTTAGTGTTGAATGATTGGGATTAAAATCATAAGAGCCCCTGTTCAATCAAACTACAGTTGTACATGTACATTTACGGCTGATGCTTATGCATTGAGACTTACAGCTAAGAAGCAAGTAGAAATGCTGTGCCTTTCTAAAGGAAACTTTGAAAGAACAAGTTTTGGGATTGCATGCATATGTGACCTTACTATTACAGGACAATCTCTTCTCATGAAGTCCTCTCTTATGGAGAAAAGGTTTGCCTGTGGAATTAAAACAGCAGCTGCTTACACTCCCAAAACCAAAATATCTTTTTTTAAGGCTGGCGCAGACATACTGATGAATATTTCAATTTGTATTTGAAGACTAAAATCAGCTCTCCTTGTTAAAAATGCATGATTTCATAACAGCTCCATCATAACAATATTAACCCATTCAAACAAAGGCCCACCTTTGCAATTACACCAATCAGGAGTAATATCAAAGAGAGGGCATGCTGATGCTGGCCCTCTGTATTCAGGTGACGTCTCCATTTCCTTATCATGTTAGATTTCAGGTGATCACACTGAGTTTCCTTCAAATGTGTTATTTATGGCTGTTTGTGAACATTACTTGAGTAGAAAATTGCTCCTGCCTCATACCTTGGGCTCGTCTGTGTGGCAAGGACATAAACTGGTGGACGTGGTGAGGGCGGACAGATAGAGATGGCGGTTTAGGTGAGTGGCCCTCCATCAGTACCAGGTGATGAGTTTATGCGTCCTCACTCCCCAGAGGCCCCGATGCCATGACCTGCCATCCATCCCCTTACGCTCTCATTCATTTCACTTTCATAAGCACCAGTAATGACTTCGCTCCAGTGAAAGGGAGAGAGAGGAGGCTGAGACACTTGTTGGGGAGTGGAATCTTCTTCCTGCAATGGCAATTGGTTGTGCTCTTAGAAAATGCTGCTAGGGGATATATAGCTATTACTGAGGTCACGTAAGACTCAAACAACAATCATTTTCGCCTTCTCATGTATACACGCTGCTTTATGCAGCTGGCACTCAAACAGATTGACACATGCCTAAACGTACACATGCATGCACATAGACTGATAGCACACAGTCACACACACACTCACACAGTGGCTGATGGGCCGTCGGCTCTGTGCATTGTAATATGCTTGGGAGCCTGTACAGGGATTAGCAGCTCATTTCTGTGGCTGCACAGTTGGCCTTCACAGTCTCCCAGAGGAGGGAGACAGCTGAGGGGGGGTGCTGTTTGGAGAGCGGTTAGTGTGTGTGTGTGTGTGTGTGTGTGTGTGTGTGTGTGTGTGTGTGTGTGCGTGCGTGTGTGTGTGTGTGAGGGGGGGACACCAAGGGGCAAATTTGAGATGGTCCAATACCAGCTTAACCAATACACACCACTGCACTTAACTGAAATGGGACCAAGCAGCTGACTCCCAACTCTCGGGAGATGTCTTATCATATTGCTCCTCACTTTAAACAAACTACAAGTTTGTGAGGATTTAGAAAGGCTTCAGCACAGGCATGTGATGAAGCATGAACTCATGTGTAAGAGAGGATTTGTGATGATTAAAAAAAAAGACCCTCTGAGATCCAAGTTAATTTTAAAGTCGGTTCCAGCTAATTCGAAAAGATAAACACAAACATTGGTTTCTTTTTACATCCAAGTACTCAGGGCGCAGAAGGCCCCAACTTTGTTGTGATAATTACAAACCACTAACTTTAATTACATTTTGCCCAGACAAACTGCTCTGGTGATGGTATCCAGGTGGACCTTGTTATGAAAATGTAAGAAAGGTCTTAAGTGATGAGGGGTCATGTGAAGATGTGCAGTTGTGATCTCACACAAGCCTTGTCTCTGCAGACACCAACAGTAAATGCAAATAAATATCTAAGTGGAAGTTAGCTCGCCTTTCAGCTGGAGACTAGGTTTCTTGACTTGGCGAGGTGTGAATTCTTGGATTTGATGACTTGCACGTGAGCCTCTTTGGCTCTTCCTGAACCCATTCTCTTTGTTTATGTAGCTTCTTTTTGCAATATTTGCATTCCATGTCTGTTTTTAAAGCCATGCATTGGACAATACTGCTACAAAATACTTTCGTGATGAGGTTTAAAGACAAGTTTAAACTGCCAAAATGTTTGTAGCATTCATGGGCCAGGTTGTCATTGTTCCCATTAGTGTAAATGCTGATCATAGCGACTTTGTTGTTACAGGTTAAGATTTCATGCCTGCTGGTGGGTCGGCTTCCGTAATCCTAAAACATCAACTGTCAGCTCCAAAGCAAACACCGCTGACTCCAGGACGGAAAGGAAAAAGGAAACAGAGAACGAATCCAGAGTTCAGCGCTCCAAGACAACCTCTCGCAGAGTAATACACTATCACATGAGTCAGGGACTCGCTCCTCTGGTTATTTCCCAGGCGCTGTGAGAGCTTTTACAAAAGTGAACAAAAAAAGAAAAAGATCACACCAACTGATGTCACTGTCTGTAATTTTGCAGACAAAGGAACCTTTTACTGTGTTTTATCCATTCTATTATGGAGAGCACCATGAACTGTTGTGGCATTTACATGAGAAATGGGACTGGTGGTGAACCTGGGCTCCATCTCACAGTTAGTTGTCTCTCTAATCCAATCTAGTGCAATGATGTTGGCATTGCAGTACTAAGGCTGCAGCAGCAGGGGACTGCTTTGTGAAGAGAGGAAGGGTGTTATAATTTTGAGACCCCCAAACCATGGAGAGGTCACTGGCTTTGCTTTTCTGGCTTCCTCTTACTGTGTCGACATGAGGCGAGTGGGATTTTGAATTAAAAAGCAAGGTAAGCTTTGACTCACTTGAGATATCCAGATGGGAAATAAGACTAGCAACTAAAAATATAAAATAGTAAAATTGGATTGTGTACTTTGTCCAACAAAAAAGAAACAATTTCATGCATTGGACAAGTGGACGCCTTTTCAAAAAAGACTTTCCCGTTTCTAATATCTCTCAAACTAGTCCTGGGTGGTATGTACATTTGTATCACAGTATTTTTTTAGGATTCTGGCGGCTTCAAGTGTATCACTATATTCTTTTTTTTTTTTTTTTTTTGCATGACGCCTTATTCTAGGTTTATAGTGTCTTATTCTACTGTCAGAAGAAAATAGAATATAAAAACATGGCGTTCAGCGGTGTAATTTTGTAAATGTACAATTATTAGTGTTAGAATTGTTTGTGTGTCACACATTGTTGTGTGCCATGGTGTTTTAAGAGAGTTAGTTGTAAGTTATTAATTGTGTGTCAAAAGTAATAACCAGTAGTAAGAAAGGTATGCAGTTAATAGGGGCACATCTTGCAACGCGCTTTGCGGTGAACAATATTATAGATTTTGCTGCCTATTGAAGAGTTACAGCAATTGTTTCAGCTACGCACCGGTATGGCGGTATATGAAACGTTCATATTATACAGAAAATTAAAACTGGTATATGCCCAGTACTATCTCAAAATTGAACACAAAAACTTATAAATATTTACTTAGTCCCTTAGAGACAAAGTTAAGATAAAATGATCCCCTCCACCCACACACACACACACACACACACACACACACACACACACACACACACACACACACACACACACACACACTACAGCACATCTTCTGCTGAGGTTTTGGTGTTTGGGTGCTGTAGAGGTTTGAGAAGAGTCCCAGCTTTATTGTTCCTAACACAACAGCTGTGACTTAATGAGTCCATTCCAGAGTACTCACCCTTTGCCCAAGTCTGAGCTGCTTCCACTGCTGCCTCCTCATTGACCACATGACCATTGTCTCCATGTATTCACTGGGTCTTAATGGTAAGACACACAAGAATGCAGCAGTGGCTGAGCCTTTGCCACCTCAGAGCGATGGTGGGAAAGCTCCTGAACTCAATTCCAACGGCTTATGTTTACCATGACAAACCAGTGACCTATGGGTTCACTCTAGTAATTTGGGGAGAACCTCCCACATACACAAACACAGACATACCCATCTCTCTCTCTGCAGCTCCATCTGCCTCGCTGTGTTTCTGTCTCTGTATCCTAACGAGGTTCATTTTGAGAGATAAACGTATCTGAAATGTAAAATTCAACATTCACAAATAATAAGAAAGACATTTTTGGCTCTTTTTCTGTCAATGACATAATATCCTTACCTGAAAAACGCACTGGTTTGTAATTGAAACCAGGTCTTTTGTGATCTTAGCGGCGGCAGTTTGTGTGAAGCTGAAAAGGAGCAAGACGTGATGTATAAACCTGCATCCTGGCAAGGGAAGTTAGGATGTTGCCATAGCAATTGAGATGAAGCAGCCATAATATTAAAATTCCATCAGTAGACTATTCTTGTGGAACCATGCAAGCATATTCATTTTACTTCCACACTGAGGCGATTTGACCAGGACTGCTTAAAACAAGCTTTTTATGAATGAATCATTCACACGTGATGATCTTGGCTCATAGCATAGTTTCAAAAAAAGTCTTACGTGACCATGAACCCTTCTTACTGTCTTTTATTTCACATTCACTGAGTTATACTTATGTTACGAGGCTAATAACATTCACTGAGTTATACTTATGTTAGGAGACTAATCATGTTGAGTGTTTGGTTCCTGTTTATCCTGGAGGAGGGAAAGAGTGGCTGTCAGTCCGCCGCAAATGCATACAGAGTGGTGTGCTTCTTTAATAAGGACTATACAAACAAGGCTGAATTAAGAGCTGTGAGCAAAGATGGTGCTGAAGAGCCTGGAGTTACACACCCTTAACCCCAGGAATAACACAGCATGGAGCTGTCATTCCAGTCAGGTATCATTATCGCGGCAGGTCTGAGTTCTTAGTGAAGGCTGACAGCTTTATGATTTGATTCACTTGTGCTGTGAAGTAATTAAAAAGGAGGGTAGCATTGGAAACTTGAATGTGTGCCTTGAATCTGTTCTGTTACACCTCCCTAACAGCATGCTTAAACAATATTCATAATTACATTTTTATTAACCTCTTCTAGCACCGCTATCATTTGAGATCATGCTGTGAATTGAATTCCAGCCATGTGTCCTCCAAACACAACTCTGAATCAGCCGGGCCAGAAGTCAGGGTGTTTGACCCTGGACATGAACCTCAGGGAGAAAAACCTTGTTGAAAACCAGACGGGAAAAATTCATGATAACCTTTCCGACCCCCACCCCACCGAGGTTGTGATAGTGAGGTACTTCTCCCCCTTCTCCTCCGCCCGTCTCCGGGACATGCCATGCAAAGTGAATGGCATGATATTAAAGCACTTCCTCATCAAGTTTGAAAGGCGTACATTCTTTTTTTGCCTCCAAGCAGTCAATTATTTGACAAGTACACATAATGAACAATGCAAGACTAGTCAAATTTAATCAAAAGGCAGAGACAGGGGCTCAGTGCAGATGGGAAATGATTAACACAGTTAATCAAACATCCCAGCGCTAGGTTAAACATGGCAAGCCTATCCCATCATCTGAAAAAAGGATGGGATCCATTGCACATTTCCATTTTTCCATTTCCTTTTGCCTCTGGAACATGCATTGCATTTGTTATGTTGATCCCTATTTATTCAGCTTCTTTCATAAAGGTATTTTATGTTAGTCCTGGTATCTTTGTCTAATTTCCTCTCTTTGGTGAAGCCTAATGCAGAAGAATTTGAGGTAGCTAGCTTTCAAGAGCTTGACAAATGCAGTCTAATCCAAGTGGTATTTATGTAGAGGTTATTTTGTTGGGTTGCTATTGAGCAAATGTTGAGAAAAATCCAATGCACCAAGCAGGTCAAAGCATAATTGTTAGAAACTGCACAGACTCTAAGACATTTGTCGTTGAGCCATAGTTTTTCTTATATATATATATATATATATATATATATATATATATATATATATATATATATATCATAATAGAAACTTATAACAAAAAGGGGTCATCTTTGTCTGATGAGCCAAAAACTCATTTATCTCGTCACTTTTTCACACTGGCTGTGGTTTGACTGCAAGTTCATATACCATACACTCAAGTACACATTTGAGGGACTTGTACTTTACTTGTGTGTTTCCATTTCTTGCTACTTTATACTTTATATCCACTGTTTTAGTTACTAATTAGAATACTTTACAAATTTTACACACAACATATGATCCTAAAGAAGAAGACATACACTTGTAATGATCCCCAAGGGGAAATTACATTTTTACACACTGTTGTTACATTACAGACAGGCAAACATGCACAAACAGGACCTTATACATGCACTAAGTGGAGAGATGTCAGAGTGAGGGGGTTGCCCATTTAAGGCACCCCGAGCAGTTGGGGGTTCAGTGCCTTGCTCAAGGGCACATCAGCAGTACCCAGGAGGTGAACTGGCACCTCTCCAGCTACCAGTCCACACTGCGTACTTGGTCCGTATGGTAAATGCTGTTTTATATAATAGTATATTAAATAGTCCAACACCACAATCAACTCCAACGATAAATGCCATTTACATGTTAATGGATCAGTAAGAACACAGGAGTCCTTTTACTTTTGATACTTTAATATTTTGCTACTAATAATTGTGTACTTTATCTTCTCCATGCAGGGCCCTTACATGTAATGAAGTGTTTTATATTGCAGTATTGCCACTAGTTCTTAAGTAAAGCATGTGATAATACTTCCTCCACCACTGCACACAGGTATATTTAATCTGTACTAATGAATGTGTGTCTGACAAACTCCTGAGGGAGAACTGTGTGCAGTGTGTTTGTAATATTAAAGGTTGAGTAAAATTAACAAATCAATAGATCTGTTTTTAAATGTTTCAAATTTGATCTCAAAGCCCCTCATGTGTTTGACTTCTTTTTAATTGCGTACTGTCTGTTGGGTCAATTATAAAAGTCTTGGGGCCTTCAGGGGGGACCGACTATAGCAGCATTTTTGGACAGACGGAGTGATTAAATAACTGAAATTTGAGCAGAATGATGAGATCACTCATTGGGACTTGATTTGATCATATTTTACTTGGTGTGCCAGCTCATAGCATACATTGATTTACGTTTAGACTGAAGTTGACTGCTTGGGCTGCCCATCTTAAGTCACACAGGTATATTTAATCTGTACTAATGAATGTGTGTCTGACAAACTCCTGAGGTAGAACTGTGTGCAGTGTTTTTGTAAAGGTTGAGTAAAATAAACAAATCAATAGAGTAGAGTTTTGAATTGTGTACTCTGCAGTGTTGAACTTGTCTCAGGTGTGCAGTAATGGAACATTGTACATTTGCAAAATATAGTTCTTAATTTTGCAAACTCGTGGAAAGTCTGGAACAACGACTATTGTTCCTTTCCCACTTTACCATGCAACAGTAATTAGCTGTGATTACAAAGTATCTCTTGAGAAATTGGGACAGAACAATTTAGTTCATTGTCCTCAGAATTGGAGTCTCCCTTCCTTTCCTTGTCTTTTCCCCTTATTGGATTCATCTGTACTTCAGTGTGCCAGAAACTACACACCACTAATCAAGCAAACTATTTGATTGGCTTAAAAAGATTTCATTCAGACTAATTTGGCTTAATACATAGTTTTGTCAAATGATTTGGACGAGTGCAATTCCAGACCTATTAAAGGATGTGTATTAAATAATGTGCTTTTGGTATTGGCGGTATTTACATACGACCTTGCACATTTGCAAAAGCATTTGCTTCCTGAGGCTTGTGACTGGAAACACACCTTTAACATTAAAAAAAAGTAATCAGCCCTCAGGAACAAGTTGTTTAGTCATATGTGCAAGTTTTGACAAATTGAAAGACCTTCAAAGATTGTTGTTGACTTGGTAATAAGCATCTGCAGCAATAGCCAGCATAAATTTGACCGTTTTTTATGCCTTGGTGAGCAGCCTCTGTATTTAGAACAGTAATGTTTTATGGAAATAAGCTATATGTATTTAAAACTTATAATTGTGTTCCTTTATACTGGCACAAAGCGGTTACTTTTAAATTAGTGGAATTATCGGAATGCAAAATTGAAGGGAGGAATGTCTGTCCACAATGATGAATGCTTAAGTAAGATTTTGCTTCAATTAAAATTTCAGGCAATTATTGTAAAAGATTATTGACCTCTAAAGGGACTGGTGGGGTCACATATTTCCCTCTGTCTTTGCGGTATAGTATTCATCTTCATTAGAGAGAACAATTGAAGGCGTTTTCCTCTCGTACTAGAGGGTATTAACGCAGACAGATTATCCTCTGCACACTTCACTAATAAAGTTGATTTCTATTATTGTCTGTCCAGGTGAAGGCAGATTTTGAAGCATTGTCTTCTTCACACTGACCTGCTCCGCCTCTTCATCAGTGCTTTGGAGACTTCCTTGTCCTTTCAGCAGGCTTAGGAAAGTCATTTTTGTTTTGATTACCTGTATAGTTGTTGTTTTGTCATTGGGATTCAGACTGGGAACTTTGTTAGAGGCCAAATCCATGTATCTGCATGCATTCAAATGCTGTCTTGGTTTAATATGAGTTGATGTTGGGTTCCATTCAAAATATGTGAAACTTAATAATGCTTTGAAGCCTTATTTTCACTTTTATTTTAACTGGAGAACCAGATATATTTGTTTCATTTTAAAAATAAAAAAATAACGACGATGCAAAAAAAAAATGTTAGCTTATTATTTCAGAGTTCCTTGAAAAATTTCAAAGTGAAAAAAATATCACAGATGTTCTCTGTTGCCAAACAACTCTGTTTTCGGATTATAATTCATCAACTTGATGAATTATAATTGTGATAACATTGCGCTTGACAGAAAACCTCTTTAGTTTCAAATGTGTTGCGATCATGAATAAATGGATCTGTCTTTCAACCCAGTCATTTCGAAGTATACTGAGCATTCACTTGGTTTACAGTGAAAATGCCACATCTTTTGTTTAAAAAAAATATGTCCACATTTACACAACACAGAGCACAACGCGGCAAAGTGAAGCAAATTGGAACCGTTGGCCTCTGCTGAACTTTATTACTTCTGACCATATATCATTTTTTTATAGGTCACAAGTGAGGCACATCTGTTTCCACTTGGCTAAGTTTCCATACAAAACATTTGAATAGAGATTCTTCACCTATAGTTGCTCCCCTTTGCTCATTTAAACCAACATGTGTCTCATGCATCAAACCTCAGAAAGAGCAAAAGTCTGTTTTGTACCAGAAAGTGTATATCTGAAAATGGTTTGATTATAGAACACCCTTTAGAAGATTCTTTAATGTTTACTCCGTGACACAGTTTTCTTTAAAGGATTTGTTTATGTAGCGTGGTCTTTTAACACTCAACTTATTTGACAGTTGTGCAAACCAGAGCCCAACATGCCCACACTGGACCTTGCTTTTTTCAAATTTGATCTCAAAGCCCCTCATGTGTTTGACTTCTTTTTAATTGCTTCCTGTCTGCTGGGTCAATTATAAAAGTCTTGGGGCCTTCAGGGGGGACCGACTATAGCAGCATTTTTGGACAGACGGAGTGATTAAATAACTGAAATTTGAGCAGAATGATGAGATCACTCATTGGGACTTGATTTGATCATATTTTACTTGGTGTGCCAGCTCACAGCATACACATGTTGATTTACGTTTCGACTGAAGTTGACTGCTTGGGCTGCCCATCTTAAGTCGGTTTAATGAGAAACAAAGGGAGACAAATGAAGACAATCTAACTCTATTATCCCTTATTGATTATAGGTCAGGTGTATGCTGGAGTAAATACCCCAATGATATTGAATTTAACTCAAAAATGAGCCTTGAGAAAAACGCTCAAAAGATTAACCAGTAGTCAGCCAGCAAATCAAAAACACATAAAACAGGTTTTCATTAACATATGGTAATCCATTCATTTTTAATTAACCCCAAAAGCAAAGTAATGTCAGTGTCAACCTGTACTGTCTAGTTTCACATACTTCTGAAAAGGGTTGATGATAATAGTTTCAATACAGCTCAGATAACATTCTCTTAGAATACAACTGGTAACATATTCATGTCAAAGTATTAAAAGTCTCCATTAATAAAGCCTATTGAATGAAGGTCGTATTCAGATGTCAAAATCCATATTTATAAGAATGACAAAGAATCAAATTAGAGTAGAGAGCTTCAAATTCTATAGTATTTATTGCCAGCCACAGGTTGAAATTCAACACCCTCATACAAAACTTACAGAAAAACGTTGGTAGTATTCAAACTTCCAAAAATAACATTATGCACAATGATACCTCTTTTTCTTTAATAAGCCCCATTGCTTCTCTCAATTAGCTCTGTGCCCAGTTCAACCAGTGCAGCAACAGGGCCGTGCCTCGAGGTGCTGCAGAAGTGAGGTAAAAACTCCATGCTGCATGGTTGCCCATGGCTACATAAATATTAACCAAGTGTCCACTGTGTAGAGAGGCCTTCTTTGATTATGACTACTCCAAGAGTTTGATATCCAAGGAGACCACCACAGCCAGCTTGACTAAATTGATGAGAGAATACGGAGTGAGTCGGTGTAGTTGTGATGTTGCGGCGTTTCACTCGGTTCGCAACAGATCAAGCTGCTGGATTTCATGAAAAAAAGAAGCAGGGAAAGAAACATTACTAGTTCGCAGTTCACATACTCGAAGCTTCACTTTGAACTTTTGCTCTGGTGGCTGGGAAAGATGTGACAAGAGGAAAATAGGAAAAGTGGATTCTCTGCGATTTGCACAGTACAGTTGAGTAAACCGTAAGCTTAAACAACATGAATTACAGTTCAACACATTTTGATTACTTCGGTCACGTCAATAACATAAGTACATGACACAAGCGAACTCTGTCTGTGTATGGCTAGGTCAAAGCCCAGTAAAATGTAACGGAACTTCAAAATAAAGTTCAAAAACACTTAATGAACAAATGATTGAGTGATCAAGTTTGACATGGCTTTGTTAATTGTGCTCTGAAGCATACAACCTGGCCAAATCTTTGTCCGTCATCAAGCGAAAGGATGATTTGTTGGAGGTCAGCAACAGTCCTGTGACTGGTCATGTGTGCCTGAAATGTCAATCATGTGCAAATATTTTGGGAAGGAACCAATAAGCATTGTTAGGCGAACAATTGAAGGGTAAGAGGCAGGCTCAGAGCCACATGGGAAATGGGGAGACATGTTTGCTCTCACCATGGATGATTGAGGTCTGTCCAAAGCATCTGCCATCCTTTTTAACTGATATGAAAACAGAAAAACACTGCGGTAACATCTTTACTGCCCTCAAACACACATTTGAAATGGTAAAAATGTTGGAGTATATATTTACTTTAAATGCTGCCATTATTTCTGTCCTTGTTTTTCACCTTCTGAATGTTTTTCGGGCTGCGCAAAGGAGCCAGCATTTGTCATGCACCATTTGGTAAGTGATTACGTGCAATAATGTACCGCCTTTGCAAGATATGATATCACAGTTTATCATAAACACTTGCACATAAACAATTTATGTGCCACTGCTGTGACTCGTCAAAGAAATGACTGCACAAGCCGGGGTCACACACACACAAGGTGGCCTTTAATTAGCAAAATAATTGTAATCACTGAACTGATATCGCTGTCTTCACCTGTTTATATTGAATGTGCCTATGAATTTTACAGTTTACTGTTTTTAGTTCATTCAGAAGAATGGCAATACAAGTCTAATGCCCTCTGTTGACAATCTGAGGAAGCAGATTCAAATGAATTCATGCAAAATGGCAGTTTAAGCTGTTCAACGCTGCAGCCATAGAGACACCACATGTGTTTTTAGTCTCGGCTTATAAATAAACATTTCTCCAGATATGGATGCCTGCCACTGGGTGACCTTTTATTACATCTGTTTTCTCTTTTTTGTCCCTTGCAAAATCTGTATTATTATGTAAAATTATGCTTATGAAAACATAAGTCTGCCCCTCTGCTGCGTTCACCTTCACCTGGCAAGCATGACTCAACTTCACATTTCCACATCGTGAGTAAAAGACAGTTTTTATTGAAGCCAGGTGTGTACCCACGTCCTGCCTGATAATGTTTCTGGACAGAATTCCTCAACTAGATCCTAACATGCTCCAAGTCTTTACCAAATACAGAAAGAAACCTGCATGGTTTGTTTATTTCTAGATATTCTGATTTTAAAGATAGAGGCCCCAATGAATATATGGAGAGAAAAAAAAAGCAGCTGTGTTGAAAATGAGATTTCTAACTTGGAGAAAAATACTTCATGAGGGTTTTATAAAACTTTAAACCATATATTACAACTGGGAATGTCCCGTCGAAATCTTACCCAGTGCACGTACAGTGAATATGAATTGTGGACCACCAACATAACATGCAGCTTACAGTAATGAGTCAAAGGGTCAAATCCACAGCAGCCTGACAAAAATCCCCTTGACTGCCGAATAGTGTCATGAATCATGTAGAAGAAAAGTGCAGGGGGGAAAAATACACACACACACACACACCCACAATTGAGGAGAAATTCTCAGTTTGAAAAACATACACTTGGTTCCACACACCAGCAGCAGCTTGACCGCTGCTGTCCGGGCCAGTGTGTTACCCTGTGGGTCCAGTTGGGGTGAGGAGAGGTGGGGGGGAGGTCTGTGTGTACTTCAAGCTTGTTCCTTTTGATGCTTGATAGTATTACAGTAGAATAAGTCCTCTGTCATTGGTTGAATAGGCTGGACTGCCTACTGTGACAGTGTGGGCCTTGCATACCCAAAAGGAAGGCAGTGTTGCATCTCTAAGCAGAAAGGGGTTAAAAACGAGGGCACATATATTGGTAACCTTTCTTTCTATATGACGTAGCTGAATCTTCTGTTAGTTTATAAAAAAAAAAAAAAAAAAAAAAAGGCTGAGCTGATTCCTGTCGGGCATGATAATAAGTTGATGTGATTAGTCTCCTGCAAAGAACTCGACTCCGAGTCAGCGCGGATGCGGAGTCCATGTCAGGTTTTAGTGGAGCCCTCCGCTCAGACAGCTCGTGCAGACGGCAGCCTGCTCTCCGCTGCACCGGCGCTGTTTACTGGAAGCTCGCTCCGCGCTGCTTCCACCAACTGGCTCAACACTGTGAGCGCTGTCTTTCTCCAGAGGCGAGCCGCTGAAACTTGCCCAGTCTTCCCAGTCTCATTCAGAGGAGCCGGGAGAGCAGCGCAGTCGGTCAAAGTGGCGGAGATCGGTCTTCTCCCCTTCAACAGACACTGAAAGCCCCACACTCTGTCCCTCTCAGTCACTCTTGTCTTTTCTTTCTTCTTTTTCTTCGGGTCCCCGAGCTCCGCTCCGCTTCTCTTCTCTTCTTGTTTGTTGTCGCTGCGTCGGGGAGTGAAAGGCGCCCAGGAGAGCCGAGAATAGACGAGCCGCTCCGAGGTGCACGAGGTGTTGATGAGTCAGGACAGCGCAGAGCAACACCTTGCTGGCCATGGAAGTGTGTGTCCGGTGCAGGGGAATGTACGGGCTGAGAGGGGGACCTGCCGCCTGATAGCCAGCCTCTCTCCCAGATAAGGGGAGCATGCAGCAGACCTGCAGACTCATTCTCTTCGCTGCAGAGGAGTTCTCATCAGACCGCCTTTCCACAATCTGACTTTTTATTTTTTTATTTTGCAATTCACATCCATACTGACTTCATTTCAGCCAGTTTGTTGCTTCACTGCTTTTTTAACAAAGGTAAGAGTAGTTTGTTCTTTCTTTTGCAATTTATTAGTCTCATCATCCCTTTTTATAAATACGACCCTAAGCAGTATTTTGACATGTTGTGGAGGAGTGTAAGAACTTTTCTTCATTGCCCGGTCACTTCAGAGCCTTGCATTTGCTTTCGCCACTGGTTTTTAAATAATACCGAGACATTACTCAAGTCTCGCAGTGTAGTTCAGCTACTTTTTAAAAGTAGGAAAGGTCAGATTTCATACGGAGAAAAATAATTTGGTTTGATCAATGGTTAAGGCTTTAAAGCGCGACACCTGTTTTTGTAGTAAATTAAAAGGTCCGAGATGTACCGTGGTTAATTGAAAAATGGTTAATTAAAACATAACCAGATGTGGATTGATTTGTTCAGTTGCCGAGTTTGGCTGAATGGAAACTATTAAAAAGTGGGGGAGCAGCGCATATATGCGAACCAGAACATGTAACGCACCATTTAATTGGAATTTATGCCTCCAGAGTTTAGTTTGTTGGTGGTGCTGGTCACCGAGGCTTTTTATTGTAATCCACTGATGGTCTTGTTGGTTTGAATAGGGATTTATGCTGGAAGCTGTGACCTGAAAGGCGACGTGTGATTCTTGAGAGCATTCACAAGCTAATCCATTATAATTGGGACTAGGCTATTTGTCCAAAGAAAGAAAAGAAACAAGAAAACCAGTCAAGGCTCGCCTACCAATGTAATAATTAGGCTACTTTTAGTCAAAAAAGAGAGTTTGTGATGCAACGGGGGTACACGTATAGGACATGAAATGGAAATCAATCAAAGGGAGAAATCGAAATGAAATGGAAACATACAAAAAAGGGGGATATTTGGCTGCTTAGACTTAACTCAAACCCAGTTGGCGCAGAGTGGCAGTAAAATTAGATCCTTTTACTGCGCATTTATTATTTAGGCCTACCTTCCGAACGCGACTTGTCAACCATGTGTTAAAGAGGAGGCAGCAGGAGCGCACATGCGGTGCGGTGTGTGTGTGTATGTCTCATGGCCCGAGAAACGCACCTCGGCCAGCCGGTGATGCATGGCAGCCCGGAGCACAACAGTAATCTTCAGTGATCGCCCTCCCTTATCTTTTTTTTTGTTGGTTGTGTCTGATTTTAAGAGAGAGGGAGCTACGAATTCCTGTCTGGATTACAGTCCATGAATGTGTCTCATTGGTCTCTAATATCTCTGTAGAACACATTCATCATAGCTGTTCGTCAGAGGAATATACATTTACTGTTAAATGTGACATTTCTTTAATCAAATATGAATTTAGATGCAGGCCAGTTGGAATGGTCACAATCTTAGAAGATAGAAAACAAAAGATTGGTGTGTGGAGTCTAAAGTGGCTTTATCTCCCTAGCCATACATAAAAACTGAAGTGACATTCACCTAAATACAAAGGTGGCCTATTTCTGAGTAAGTTTTGAGATTTCAGGAATGGGTTAGAAATAAGCTAATACACGCTTTAATCAGGCTTCAGGAGCTACACTTCTTATTCAAGCCTCTTCAGGGGAATAGGGAACTCTATTTTCATGTGATTTTGCATTTAAAAAAAAGTTTGAATTAATGAAAGTGCAAATTCCAGCTGTTTGGAAGGAACACATTAGCATATCAAAGTGGTCAGAGGAGCCCTTACACAATGGAAGGAGTCGTATTTTCTGCCACTGGTTTTGGCTGAGCCTGAAAGGCTTGAGAATGAGTGTGTGAGCTGGTAAAAGTGAAAGACTTGTGTATCTCCACCTTTTCTTGTAAGTATGACATCTTGTGTATAACATAATCTCACTTGTATTTGTTGGTGTGTGCTGTGTGGTATAACATAATCTTACTTGTATTTGTTGGTGTGAGAGAATATGTCAAAGCTTTCACACAACAGGATAATTATACAGTGACTCAAAATCGTAAGTAGTGCAATGTTTGGGAAAGAACCATTTGGAGCTTAGAGGAAAAATAGATTCTTAAACATATTGAAAAGTGAAACATTTTTGAATTCTTAATTAATACAGTAGCACATTTTTTAGTTTGTCAGCGCCTGTAAAAACAGATACTCATTGGAAATAATACAACTTGTATGTAGAGTAACTTGAATGCAGATTTAAAAAGGAAACTATCTTCTCGGATGTCTCAGTATTTGATATCTTCAGCTTGAGCATACCATTATGAGCATTTTACCGTTGAGTCTAGAGAGAGTAGCTTTTTCAGTCTTTAGCCTTGTTTCAGTGGAAGTGCGTCCGGTTTCAAAGAACTGCAGCTGCTCTTGATCTGCCAAAGCACCAGATTGCCCCTCTTTGCTTCTGTTTTCACCTCTCCTCGTAGATCAATACAGCCCAGCACACTTCTATATGAGTTTGGGGGAGACAGAGTGCTATATATAACTCTATTCGCAACTCTTTATGTGACACTCTCGCAGCACATGAGACTCCTAAGGCTCAGTGAGTGTGATTGGGTGAGTGGGTTTTGAACGCATCAAAATTTGTGACATTATGGACTGTTGCTACATTTTCTGCTGCCATAATTTTCCCCAACCAGAACTGCAGCTGAGGTTTTTTTTTTGTGCTATCTACGGATATCTGACTGGTGCATTAAACAGATCATAATGCTGCTTTCATAGTTAAATTATAACAACAAGTCAGGCACTTCCACCCTGGCTTTATTAAGGTAATTTGTTATTGATTTCATTCAATAAGAGCGCGCGCACACACTGACCAGTGGCAATTCACTTTGTTTTTGTCTCGCACTCTCTCACAAGCATAGATATCTGCCTGTTGTCTTTGTCTGAGCAGCGATGGCAAGTCCATATGACTGATTTAAAGGTTGTACTGTGGCTGAATGGATTGTCTGTGCTAGCGTTACACTATAGGGATGTGGTGCCTTTATTCACGGTGAACACCACCCTAGCTACTCCATTGAAAAATCAAGCAAATGATGTAGGGTTGTGAATACGTCAGAAGTAGAGGACTGCAGGGAGCTAAAGCATATAGATTTCCATCCAATTGCTTATTTGGCGTATAAATTGTGGGTTTGTGTTTTTTTAGATGCAATTTTTGCTGTTGCTAAACCACCTACATGGAGCCATACTGTGCGGATAACTGCTCGCCATTAAAGGGAAGAAACAAGGCTGTAAAAGAAAACTATGACAAATTTAATATAACGTGCAGGCCTTTGGTGGGCCAAGAAACCTCCCCTTTCATGACTGATTTTATTTTATGATTGGCAATCAGTAAAACGCTGTGCGCCAGCGTGTTCCCCTCCCTGCCATTTTGTGAAACATTTGTTTCCACTTGCCAAAGGCCTCTGGTGCAGCGGGGGATTTGGTGCCCCTGAAATGGCAGGTGAAACTTTCTGCTTGCCTAAATAATTTCCTAGCAGAACATTACACTGCAAGGACATAGGCGGTGGAACGTGAGGGTCAATTCAAGAAACAACATGGATATTAGCCGATGGCTCTCACATAGCTTCTGTGCACTGGTTAAGTGGCAGCCTCCCTGAGCCTATCTGGCATCTCGTTTTTGTGCTTCACTCATTTTGCGCTTCTTTAAAAGATATTGAGAAGAAAAGGAAGTGCAAAGTGCAAAACTGGGTCGTAAAAACTGTCCTCTGGTCATAAAACGATTGGTTGCAACATACTGGCCTGGTTTCTCATTGTAGCTCGTGTATTTTGTTATCATGTTGAAATATCGGATAAGATATGCTGTGTGCTATTAGCAGACTGTGTTTAGGTCACTCCCAATACATCTGTCAATAAAGCGCAAAAATATGTTTTTTTACATATTATTATTTTACAGATTAAAATTAGAGAAGTCACATCGGTTATAATTAGTTTGTACCGCTTGGATAATAAGGAATTTACAAAACATTTGTAATTATTGAAACATTTTATAATTATTTTTCATAATTTTGTATAATTATATTTTATACATGATAGGTGTTTTTTTGCTCCCATGTAATTTGTCACATTTATTCTTTTTATAATTAAGACTAACAATACACACACACACACACACACACACACACACACACACACACACACACACGCACGTATACACAATGACCCTGTCTCATTCTTTGTGCTATGTGAACAGAACTTATCTGTGCACAGCTGCAACACTATTTGGGAAAATATTCAATTTCTGTGTGACAGAGGAGAACCTAGGAGGCAAGGCTCTGAGCAAACAGCAGTTATTGCGGCTCTGCCATAGCAGCCGAGAGCAAGGCCTGGCTGGGAGAGAGGGGGATCTGCGGACGTCTGCCAGGGGAAGGAGTAATGTCTCTGCTGGATTATAGGAGAGCGAAGCACTTCCACACTTAAAAGCCCCTTTTTTCAACACGACAGGGCTGTTATTTAGGGATGGTGTAGGTAAACACACCAGAGCAATATATATTCTCTATATAGGCTGCTGTTGTCCTTGACAATTGTGACTCAATGCAAGTGAGATAAGATTTACTCCTTATGCTTTTTTTTTCTTCTTTTATTTAAAAAAAAATAATTTCATTTTGGGCTGTGGGCAATCTTCCGTATGTTGAGACTGACATTGTTCCAGTGACGTGCAAAACTGGTAAGCAGTGTTCTACATTAGAATATCATTTTACTTTTGTTATTTTTCATAATTCATGTTTCATTTGTCTTTACCGGTCCTGTACTGCTGTCTATCAAATGATTTACATATCTATTGTGTTGAGTTACTATTTAGCAATTAAGTGGACTATGACACTCTACCAGAATACTGAATGCAAAAGGAGGAAGTAGCAACGACCAACTAAATCTATTAAAAACAAAACAATAAAACATCAGTAGTATGTCTTCCAATGGGTGACATTGAAACGGGCTATGGTTTGCTAGTTCCTCTTATGTGTATGCATATTGATGTACTGAGAGCGCTTTAATTCAGAACGCTACAGTAGATGCCCATTGCCCGCCTATATTGAAGACTAGATATTGAAATGCCGATTTCAAAAAAACTTTTTGAATGATCAAATACACCAAACAGTAAAGTCAAACTGTAAGAAAAAAATATGATACAGGCAAGTAAATGCAGTGTCTACTTTGCAGTTGATATCCTGCCAGATGCATATTACATCTAACATTTGTGCTCGCTTTTTTAAGTGTATGCATCGCCGCTTATTTCATTCTATATGCTTATTTAGTTATTTGGTTAGTTTGGAAGTCTGAGGCTTTGATAAATGATATTTTACTGTACAGTGTTTAGTTGTGGGAGTGTGGAAGCTTTGTTCTTGTACTGTAGTTGCCAAGTCAGATGGAGTTGAGCGTCTGGTCTGGGAGTTTCAGAGGAATATCACAGGCATGGTAAGTTGCTAAAAACTAAGCTAATCAACAAAATAATTGTCTGTTCAATTGCTACCATGCCAGAGACATCAAACACAGCCGAGGTTGAAAAAAACAATCAAATTATCTCCTAATGATTGCTCACGCTGACAGATGAGTGCTTGTGAGTTGGTTTTGTTTGTATGCGACATATGTGAGGAAAAATGAACTTTGTGGTCGCTTGCTCATAAATTCTCTGCGCATTTTCATAATCTCCATGGATATCCATCATCACCTGTAATGAAAACAATTTTATCTTATTGTGTGGTTTTGGGCATTGGTACAGAGAGAACTGTATTAGTCTATTAATTTCCTGCAGTTAATCATGAATCCTGCTGCTTTTATCCTTGCAGTACCCTCCATGTGTGGTCCACAAAAAAAATATTTTCCGCTTCCTCTACAGACTAAAGTTTGGCCCCCATGTCTACTCTCGTATCTCTCTCTCTTTCTCTTTCTTTCTATCCCTCCCTCCCTCCCTCCCTCTCTCTTCCCCCCTCTCTCTTTCTCTTTCTTTCTCTCTCTGCGTAGATAATGTCTCTGCAAATGATTTAACCGCCCTCGTTGAGGCTCCTTCCAGTAATTGAACAAGTAGAGACTGGGTGCTTTACAGGAAAACAATGGTCATATTATCTCAGATCTCCACTACTCTGAGATTTAACAAAACACTACCTTGGATTGGACTTTGCGGACTACTTTGAGGGCCTGAATTGAAGAGAGGAATCAGGTTTGCTTTCTCTCCCTATACACACAAAAAAATACAAATGGATGCCATTCATTCTCTGTAGGCGCGATGTATTGAAAGTGTCGCATGATTGGAATGCATGTCTTGCAAGATGCACCTGGGGGTGAAGTGCATTCTTGGGTGTGAGTCGGTTGACTTAAGAAGCCTGCGCGTGAGAGAGGCTTGGTAATAATTAACCACAAATTTGTTTTTGACAAACAGTGACAATGCTTGTAGCAATAATTAGTACAGAAATGTGTGCTAATTATATAATTATATATTATTGGAATTATTAGATCATTTTAAATAAACACATTATGCGGCATTTACACACAACTATTATTATTATTATTAATATTATTATGCTTTGGACAGACAAATCACTTTACACGGAAATATGGCTCAAACCGCCATATATTTCAGCACAATTGATCCAGGTTGGAATTTGTTTTGTTTTTTGGCAGAGCAAGGGGGGCTTTGATTGTGTTGCTGTGGAGCAGAATTGACCTTGTGTGTCAGAATGAGGTTTTTCTACGCCTTGTTTCATACAGAGCAGTCTTAGACTGAAATGGCCTTAGGAGGAGCTGTTCTTGACAGAGATGCATTGTTTCAGGCAGCCAATAAACCACTGCACTGAGTGGCTACATCTGTGAACCTCATCTTGACTACAGTGTGGGGCTAGCAACAACACGGCAACTGTCACAGCTGCACCTGCTGCTGTCTCAGTACAGAGCCTCCCTCTCTGTTGCCCATACAACCGCATCACTCTCCTCTCTGTGACAAGCCAGAGGCAATGGTCTCAGTTTGGGTCAACTGGAGAGAAGCTTCTTGGGAAAACATTTCAAAACAGGGGACGGAATGTCAGTTCCGAAAAGAGATGTTAAAATAAAATTTCTGCCCCGAGGGCCAGGATTTGGTTCAGTTGGAGCTTGGGTATAAAATTTCTGTCTGTGAAACATAGTGGGGGTTTAAGTGCGCTGGCTCAGTAAAAACCTGACCACCACTTGAGTGTTCATTCTCCAGCGCATTTGTCCAGCTACAGTAACAGTCTGGGGTTAGATATGACAGCAAGTTGTCTCTCCCTAATATTGTAAATGATGAATAGAGATTAATGGAGCGGACTCTTCTGTACACAAACCGCTCTGCTTGTGTATTGAGGCCATTCAGAAGATGATCTGATCAGCTAAGAAGAGATTCAGTAGCATTAAAGGCTTTTAAATCTCATATGGACTCATATTTGCTATGCTGCTGTTAGAAGTCACAGAGCTAGGATCTAGTATTGGAATTACTAAACCTCCATTTTTGCACACACTTTATTTGGTTCAGTGAATACCTGAAAGAGAAAACAAGAAATATCTTGCAGGAAAAAAAGACTATTGAAATGTCATGCTGTCTAAGAAAAATATTATTAGAGGAGAACAATGCCGAGAGCATTTTTAGCCAGCTGAGTGATGCAACATGTCTACTTTCCTGCCAAATTGAACTTAAAAGTGTGAAAAGCAATGCAGGGACACGAGGAGTGGGGCTGACGTGAATGCAGATAGTGTGGGATTAACACAGGGGAAGATTGAGCGACAGTGGCCGCTGACGTCTTTTTACAGCTTTGCTTGTACAGCTGTGCCAGGCCTGGCATTCACTGCTGCCTGTTGGATGCAACTCCTCCTGCATCAGGTTAGGTAATGAACATCTTAAATACTGCAGATAAGTTGAGCTCCTGTATGTGTGTGTGTCGATGGAGACATCAAATTATTCATGTGTTATAATGTTTAAAATTGACACATATTATTTGATCTTATTGGCATTTACACAGGAAAAATACCATATACCAGCAGCCCTATTAATTCATTATGCCTTTTTCTAAATGAGGTGTGAGGCGGCTCTTCTGTGTGAATTCTGCCATAAATCACACATACCCTGACTGCTTTATCCATTAGACCGACCCGTTTGTCTAACTCAGCTACTCAGTCCCTCGCTAACTGGTTTTAGTAATTAAGACGGGTGTGAGAACTGCCGCTTCTACATCACACCTGATATGTTACATAGATGTAGAGAAGTAAGAAAAAATGGAATTGGACACAAAATGACAATGCAGTTGAGTATAAGCTTCATTATGGATTCCACCAAATCAGGGCTCAAATCATTATGGTTATTATTTTTAAGTATTGAATCGCTGGTCACCTTTATTTAAAGTAATGGTAAGAATTTAAATGATATTCAATATCATTATTGCGTCAATATCCTATGAAGACCACGTATCTCCAAAACCTTTCTTTGAAAAGTGACAATGCATTTTTTCAGCTAAACCAATCCAATTACGGTAAATGGTTTTGTTTTCAGTCCATAAAGGAAACTTTGCTTTATCTGAAAATGTCAAAATCTATATCTCTAAAAAATAAATATTTAGAGATATAGTTTTCCTTGGACAGCTTCCTTGGATTTTTTTTTTTAGCTCATCACCGTTTATCAAACTATTATTAATAATGATTTTAGGTGGCCCGGATAGAGCGGGCGCACATATACAGAGGTTCATGCCTCGACGCAGAAGGTCGAGGTTTCGAGTCTGACCTGGGATGATTTCCTGCATGTCTCCCCCCTCTTTCTCCCCCTTTCGTTGCTATTTTCCTATCATTAACGGCGGAAAAATGCCCCAAAAATAATCTTTAAAAAAAAAGATTTTAGGTTTGTAATTGCCGCGCTACGCCGTGACCCATCTATTTAGCAATAGACAAAGTTCCTGGATTTACTCGGACTGTGAGAGTGTAATTGTAGTTTGTTTAAAAAGAGTCAGGTTTTACGGACTGTTTAATGTAGCTGACTACAACTACATAAAAACAGTCCATAAAACCCAAAATAACCTTCTGAAGAACCTTCCTAATTTGGAGATAGATGACACTGATTGGCCGACATTAATAAATCAAATCACATAAATCACAAACCGAAAAACCAAAATCGGCAAGCAAATATAATTTATATATATTCATAATATTCATGTTTATGCTCTCATAAGAAACAACAGAGCATTAAGCCAGACATGTCCCCTCACACGCGCCCTCCCCCCATGGATCACACGGTGATAAAATAAAAGCAAGGTTAAATGATGACCAGACAGAAAACTCTGAACAAGCTGCACAAATTCTCAAGTACTGCATCTATGCCTGGCAACACATGTTTCATTTTTAGCTTCAGCCTCAGCAGCTGAACCAATGTGATGAGTGCTATTCTGTAGTAGTTGATGGAAATAGAAAAAAAAAAGCAGCGTAAAGAGGACAGTCAAATGGGGGACAGAAACGGTTGCAAAAAGTGGAGCCAGTGGCAGTTCCATCATTCATCAGCCCGAGCTGATTACTAGTGAGTCTTGAGTGAGCTGACAGGATGCGGATCCTGCAGCCATCAACGTCACAAATAGGTCCAGCAGGCCCAGGGGTAGGCGTGGAGCTGCAGCTCCAAGAGGCCGAGACCGGCCTCAAGGATGGAAAAGTTTGCCACGTTTTCCCTGATAACATCGATCTACTCATTTTGTTAGGATATTTAGCATGGATCTAAAAGTTTAGTCGATGATGAGCCCCGGGAACCTTTGCTTCCTTAAACGGTGGTGTTGAAATGGAGAGTCTAACAATCAGCAAGAGATGGTGAATGTTGCGGACACCGCAACGCCTACTCACTTTACTGCAAAGGCGAAAAATGAGAAAAACTTTTATTGTCTCACCTGAAAGGGCTCGTAGGCTCCTGTGCATAATGGAAGCAGTGTAGCAAAGGGACGAGTGTGCTGACATCACTCTGGGACAATATTCTAGAAGTTGCTGCAACAAGACTCTCTCAGCTGAATACTTTTTAACAGCAGTTAAGCAGTTTTGTGCCAGGACAGACATGTAATGGAGCTTTCATAACACAATTCATACAACTGGAGCATGCAGTGATAGCCCCAAACAAAAGTGCTAATTGACACTGAAGATATTTTGGTATATAAAACATTGAAGAATGACCGAGATGGAAAACATTCACAGGACAGGGCTGTATAATTATTAGCTAGACAAGAATATCTCCTTTTGAAGTTACAGTAAATCACTGTTTTCAACCTGTGGTTGTTATTCACACGCTTTTTTTTGTTAAGTCACATTTTAGTAAAATTTGTGGAATGCAAATCAAGACATTGCTTTTAAGTGAATCATTAGTGTATGCATTTGTGTTAGAGAGTATAGTAATACACCTAACAATGACACTTAACAAGCTGGTGCTTTTCTGTGTTTTGCAATGATATATATTTTTTAAAGGGATACACTACCGTTTGTTGAAATAGGGCTTATCACGGTCTCCCCTAGCTGTAGATAGGTGGACCAATGCATTTTTTTAGTCCTGTGCAATACTGGCAGCGCCGCCGCTAGTTAGCTTAGCGTAGTGAATGGAATCCTATGTTGCCGGTTAGCATGTTGTGAGTAAAAGTTAGCCAACAAAAGACAAAAAAACAACCTAATTACTTGCACTGAGACAAAAAATGCGTTGGCCCACGTATATACAGCCAGGGTAGACCGTGATAAGTCCTATTTCAACAAACGGTGGCCTATTCCTTTAAATGTTGCAGCAGAGGGCAGCGATGGCAACACATTCAAATCTAAGGCTGCATTCAAACCAAATTAGGCATTGTGGGGATTAGCGCACAGCACAGGGCGGCGGTGTGGGAGTGTCACCTAATTGGTCCATTTGTGTCTCCGTTGTGTTCCCCACTCCATTGTGTTTTGTCTGATTGTCGGTAGGTTACAGGATTGGTCACTGCAGTGGGACATCAGGTTACGTTTCAACTTTTTGCTGCAGGGGCGCTGTGTTTTTTTTTCCGGCATCGCCGGTCGGTTTTATGCTGTTTCATACTCTGATCACGACAGCTTATACAGGACAATAATTGTTTATTATGTTGTGCAATATGTACAGAAAGAGGTCAAGAAAAGGTAAAAAATATTCTATTATATAATCTACCAGCCATTTTTGTCAAATAAAACATATTTTATCTACACTCTCTGAATAGTACATAATGTTAGGGAAACCACCTCACAGAGACGCTTGTTGTTGTTCAAAGAAGAGTTTTTCTCCCCAGCAAGAGCCCTTGTCAAAGTATTACCTTCTCTCCCGACATGGGACTTTGTTATCACACTCACTTCATATTCTCCTGTCATTATTTTGTGTAACATAGAGCTGTAGCAATTACACTTCAGTGGATTACCTATGCAGAGATACAGAGATTAAAATCTCTGCTGCATACTACCTCCAGCGCGGCGGTTCAAAGGTGCGACCCGTACTGCAATCCGCTATCGTTTGGCAGAGCACGAAATTGGTCAACCTTTCAGAGTTTGTTTGGGAATTTGAATCCCTTTGGTATTCAAAACAGGAGAGCCTTATGACAGGGAGATAATTTCCTAGTGAATGTTTTATCGCAGTCCGCTTGACAGTCTCCTGTATCTGTCTGCATGCTCTCTCTCTCCTTGTGTTTTTAGTTTCCCTGACTTTGGTCCAGCTAATCAGAGAGAGAAAAAAAGAACAAAAAAAGAAAACCCTGTTTGTTTCCCCCCTCCTCCTGTTTTGTTATCACAAAAGAGCAAACACATATTAAACACACACAAGGTGTAGAAGCAGTGATTGCTGTATCTGCTGTCCTACTGTGGGTTGGCAGGGGACGATAACATAAGCCACATCCCATTTACATACAGTATATTTTTTAATCATGTCCAGCCTGAATCATGTTCAGCTGGAACCAGGGCATATTCTTAAAAAGAGATCTTTTTGCCTATAATTAACAAACCATTACATTTTTTTTAACCTACTGTTTTAATCATCTTTCTCCTGTGGTATGCCGTAGATTTGTGAAAAGGCAAAATACAGCAGCTCTTATATATTGAATGCAAGCTAAGTGTTTGCTTGATAACATCTCTGACATCCAAATTGAAGTTTGAGACTTTCTCTTTGTCTCAGTCCCAAAGAGGCTAATCCATTGTACAGTGAGCAGGCAGGAGTGAGATCCTGTAACACCTTAGTTATTATAAGAGGGGTTTGGAATGAGCCAATCTGAGCTTGTTTGCATCACAATCCCCCACACAGCGATGATGTTATGCTAATGAACCCTGTGGAGAAGGCTCAGCCCTAAAACTGTCCTCTCTCTTTCACAGCTGAAAGTGGGGAGAGGGCAGTGACACTGAAACTGCACGAGGAAATCTAATGATGCAGCCTAAAAATTCAAAGCAACTTAAATGATTCTATTTTCTCATGTTGCTGTGTATAAATGTGGAATTAGATTTTTTTTTTTACCTTTTTTTCGTTGAAAAAAATACGTTTCATGTTATTGTGCGGCTGAGCGTGTAAAGCATTCATTTCTGAGCAGCAGGTAAATGCCTTTTAGACATTTACTCTGTCTTTGAAAAAAAACAATGCCAATATAGCATCATCAGGTTGAACAAGGACCATTACCTGTCAGGGCAGTACTGAGTGAAGATTTAGGGCTGACAAGTGATTGCATTCAAGAAAAGACTACACCCACTTCTTTTGTCTGCGCTTCCTGACGAGACACAGTGCTTTACCTTGTTTTAGGTTGACATACGCCGCTTCCCCTGTCTGACAAAAGGCATTCATGCCATCTTTTAGATTGAAAATAGATACGGCAGCGCTGGGATAGAAATGTGCTAGGATGAAGTAGGCTACAGTAGATCCACTTCACTGCGGAAATAATTTGTGTAGTATTGCTTCTGCTGTAAGGGTAAGGTCCTTGTGCTGTTTTCTATTTTGGTGAGGACTGAGATTATGTGGTGTCCCTTATTTTGGCTGTGTTTGTCCTTCCTCTGAGCCACAGAAAGGTTAAAAGCCTCAATTAGACACTGAGCCAAGGTCGGCCACATAATGCTTGTGCCTCTAATCTGAAAGAATTAGCACCCTTCAAAAATCAAAATATCCAGCACTTTAGAAAACGCAATGACTGTTTTCCAAGCTTTCACATGTTAAGCATTCCCGAGTGATTTAAAGACGGAGCCTCTTTCTTGATGCTTTCTTAAGCAAATGTGTATCGAAAGAAAAATATATTACGGGTGCTCAATCGCAATGATGTGAATCCAGGTAAAAGCTAGTATTTAGCCATTGTTAAATATACCAGTCACAAAGGAGGAGATATAGCTCAACAAGCATGGCAAATAAAGTAGAGAAGGAGCTTTTAGACAATTGAGATGTGGATTGTGCAAAATAGACTATGACTCAATATTGGGATTGTGCATTCTGTGTAAACCAGGGATTTACTTAATAACACATCTTTAATTCAAGGTGGAGTTAAAACACGTTTGGTCCCAGAGATAATTGCTCCCTTTCTTTTTTGTTTCTCATTTCTACAACGAGTAAAGACATGAGTAAATGGCTTGTTTTTCTTCTTGCTCCGCTCCCATTTCAAACGTGTCTCTCACACGTCATCTTCTCTGTTACCTTCATGTTGTGTGTTGCTGCCCACTACCTTAAAAATTAATCATCCTGTTTAATAACGCCTCACGATCACAGTGCATTATTGATGGTGAGGTCCTTAATAGAAGGATGGAGCAGGGTTTTAACCATTCAGCTGCTCACTTTGAAGGGAGGGGAAGAAAGGAGGCTCACAAAAGCTGCTTAGTGGTGCGTATCTGAGTAAATACAGCACATTATTATTATAAACCAAAACCAGGCCCTGTGCATCCAAAAGGACTCTGCCCTTTTTCTGCAAACAAACATGTTGTTTTTAGATGAGTGGCAACACTAAAAGTAAATAAGTGACACAAGCTGCCCTACTAAATAACAGTGTTCAATGAATGTGACCTCAATGAGCAAATCTCTGACCTCAACTGTTTATTTGCTCACCAGTTTCAAGCATGCAAGCAACATGAATGACTCGGACACTTTTTACCGGACACTTGTTAGTTGTGTTTTGCTGTGAATGTGCAGTTGTTCATTGTCCCCACTGCTTGACTTTGCCGGGCCGCATTGTATTATTTTTGCATAAACGCAACACTGATCATACTCGTGCTGAAATCGAGAAGATGATTTTGGGAGTCTGTGTGGGCCAACTGCCGTGCTCATTTTGTATAATCCCTGATTTGTTTTGACTAATTTAGCCATGGCAAACTGGATCACACAACAAATGTTTCTTTTCTGGTGTCCAAATGTGCTCTCCCCGACCAACAACCCTGCAAAGTATTTTTGTGCACGTACTAATTAGATTGGGTTTCTGGACTGGGGAGTATACACACTACATATTGCATGCGCTCAGTGTATTGCAAGGTGAACCGTGCCGTGTCAAGGACTTATTGGACTTGATTGGCAGGTACTATCACCATGAGATGCCCATATAATGGCAGGGCTCCCATTCCTGACCTTCCTATTTATCTAGCTGTATTAATGTCAGCCTATTAATTCCTAAGCGGAGGAACATTTGGCAAAGACACCGTTTAACAGCCCAGGCTGAATCATTCTTATCTCAGCAGACCTGAAACGAATAGTTTTGTGCTATCAGCAAGTGGAAATGACATTTTGAAATTTCATTTGAGATAATCCACTTCACTTCCCAGTAAAACATCAAAATTACAACTAAAAATGTATGGAACCTGTATTAAAACTTTGTTACCGGGGCAAATCATCTGGCTATAATACATGTGGACAGACAGGTGTCGGTATCTTTCAACGCTAATAGGATTTTTGTGCATTGCTAAAGTGATTATGAGGCTATGGATTTAATATACATTCAGGAAGAGGGCAATGTAGCACTGAGCGCCTAGGGATACAGTTGAAATCACATGTAAGACTTTAAAAAAAACACATTATATATTGACATTTTAAAATTAGTGAATACTCACTGATAAACGTTTTTTTTTTTTTACAATGCTTCTATCTTTGTCTCCATAACTCTATGATGAGTTGGAGTGTTCCAGCGTTTGGCTTGTGATTACTTTATTTAGTAGCCATATGTCCTGACCAGTGGGGAGTACTCTAATCGATTAATTGAGTGGCTCATAAAAATGATTAATGGTGCAAACACTAAGAGCAATGAGCATGACAAGCGCCACGCTTACTGTATGTCACACGCTCCGGCTCCCTTGCATGCTACTGTATGTTCTGTGGAATTGTGGCTTGCATAAGATCTAGCTATTGATAATTTATTCCACACATTATGATCTACAGATTCAAAAAAAATGTTTATGTAGTCTCAGATGATGAAATGGGTTGGGTAATACATGAAAATGAGTGAGCCTGCAATACAGTGTAACTACAAGGGATGTTTGCCCTAATCTCTGGCCATACTATGTTTAAACTATCTGAGATATTATTTTTTGCAGATGATGTTCTGATAAAATGTTATGTAACAGCTTTAACAGAGAAGCCCTCCAACCAGATAAACCCCTCATGCAAAGCTTTGTTTGCCTCTTCTCCGTCCTTTACCCCCTACATTACCTGAGCCCTCAGCTCCCCTCACCCCCCCCAAACTAGCTGTGCCATGCTGTTGCGCACCATGCATGTTTGACCTGGTATTTCTCTGGCTGAGCTCCCTTCAGGGTCAGGGTCTGCATTTGGGGCACCAGCAGTCACACAGTTTGGTTGGGTGTCATTCAGCTCCTCTTGGCCTGTGCTGCTCTCAATCATTCCCTCAGCAGAGGGGTCTCCCTGCCCCACATCTGACTCAGTGGGGCTCCATGCTCATCCGATCACAAGCCCAATCTCTCCCCTCTGGAGTGCGAATTTTCTGATTTACGCTTGCAAATTGTACATCTTCAGCAGTGTCAAAGCAGGAGCACAATTTCTTTTGGGAATATATTTCTTCCACAGCTGAGGCTGTGTGTTCTGCGACTGAGCCCTGTGTCCCCAGGTATTTCAGTTTTCTCCTTTTAAAGTGGGTAAAAGAAACACGGATAAGAGGAGTCTTATAGTATGTATGAATTCATGTATGAGGATGCTGTTGGGAAAACCCAATAGGAACCAAATGTGTTCCCTCCATTCAACATGTGGTGGTCTGTTGGTTCTGATTTACATTTCAGTGAATCTCCGGCCCCATATTTCCCTTTCTTTGCATCCCTGTGATGTTCCATGACAATTAACATCCCAACTCTTTCTTGAGGTTTGTTGAAAGCTCAGGGGCTAATTCAAGGGTCAAGCAAGACTTGCAAGCTGTCAATCTTTCATTGTAACTGGACGCCCCCTCCCCCACTCAGGTTCTTTATTCTTGTCCCCCCCCCCTCCATTCCCTCGGACCTTGTTTTATAGAATGGCCCAACTCTTCTTCTATTCTCCTGTGGCCTTCTAACAGCTAGAGAGGGACAACCAGGAGCTTTGTCTAAGGAGCCCGGCATTCTTTGACATCTGCCTCTTGTTTTCAGACCCCCTCTGCATTCAAATTTCAAACTGTCCTTTTCAATCAGCCCCCCTCCCCTCCCCTCCATTCTAATAACCCCCTTCCTCCCAGCTCCTAAGCCTTTTTTTCTTTTCTTAAGAAGGCCAACTGGGATCCTGCAATGCACAATTTTGTCACTCAGTTGTCGATTTATAAAGCATTCTGTTGTATTGTGAATATATCAAACACACATATGTTTAAAGCCCCTGGGCCCATGCCCCTGTGGCTTCCCATTTCTCAGAGTACTTAAACACATGTCTGCAATGACTTCATATTTAGTCGAAACAGTGCGATGCCTGTTGACATTTAAGCAATCTGTGCTTAACAATCACAGAAAATTGCCTGTGTCTGGTTCATTAGAAGCAGCCATGTTGATCATGACGCTCTTCATCATCTATCCACCCCCACCGTATAAACTCTAAACCCCAGCACAACAACACTTCGTAGCAGATGCTAAAACCTGTTCTGAGATCACACCCAAGTCGAGGGCTATTTAAGAAAACATTCAAGGTATGATCGCCGTCGGTTTCTGTTTCAAGGCGGAGAGAGAAAAGAAACCCCCAGCTGAGAGGGGAGACCTCAGCACATTTAATGAGAACGGCAGCCTCCCTCTACTCTGCGCCTTTGGTGTCTCAGCATGTTAAACACTCACAGCATGATACAAAATATATTAAAGTATAGGACTGTTATCATCGATTTACAGAACACCCATCCCCATGTACTAGGGATCTACATTCTAGTTTTTTTTTCGTGGCAGGGGATCTCGACTGCCTTGGAGGCAAAACTGTAAATTCTGTCTTTGTCTCCACATTCTGACACAGGAGGTCTGTTGAGCATGCTGCCTCTTTTTTTACAGTAAGCAATGATGACAGGGAAGCAAGAATAATCATATTGATTCAACACTGTTATCTCAGGCTCTGAGACTTATAATATTTTTTTTACATATGCAAGCAAAAGCACCTGCAGCCACTAAAAAGACACAAATGTACTGAAATTCACACGCTTAACCTGTTCCAGATACGTAATTAATGTTGTACTCAGGTATATGGTATTTCATTTGCAAAACTGAGGACTAAAATACAACCCTGTGTTAATTGTTTTGGGGTTAAGGAGACAATGTGGTTTGACAGAATACTTTTAAGTGTTTAACAGGTTTTGGGTCCAGCACTTAATCCACTGCATTAATCTGAATTGGGACAATCAGTGTGTGCCTGTGCACTCCAATCATTAGATTACAACCAAAGTAAGGCAACACACCAATTATTGCAACTACCATGTAAAGACCATAACCAGGTTATCTTACTTGCGCCAAGGTCGTAAGCCGAGTAGGCATGGCATCAGTCTTTAAAATTGCACTTGGCAGGTGTATCCCATAGTGTCTGTGTTTTGATTCTGTGCACGCACCACAGAGGTCACGGAGTGAACCAGATGTAAAGTGGTACTATATTTGATAAATAAGTGACAAGGCTAGGGATGGTGGGAAAATAAAACTAATATTTTTGAGTGACAGTGAAACGAATTTAATGCTGCAACTCACACCTCAAGTGATAGTGCCTGTGGGAATCTGCTTTGTAAAAATTTCATGTTAAAACAATTATCACCAAAGATGTCTCTCCATTTTTGGCTATATTACTATTACTGGGGAAATTGGGTTGAACCACACAAAAACCATTGTCAAACTGTTACTTTAAACTGATTGTTTACAGTAAATTATTTTGTGCATGACAATATAATGATTGAATGGGATTAGCATCACTCATATGTAAATGTGTGTGTGATCAAAGTATTGTCTGTCTCACTAAGAGGACAAAACAGTAAGAGCTGAGACTGAAGCCTATATGCTTACTATACAGCTTTATTGTGAAGACAATCTGCTTAAGGCCTTATAATACTGTATGGACCTTGAGTTTAGGCTGATTATTTGTAGCCACTTGCCCGTATAAACTTAATTGGTGCCACATATACTGATCAGCTCAAAGACAAGGGTTAGGGTTTTATTGGAATCCAATATGTTTGGTCTCCATGATCAACTTTTGTTTGTCGAGTCTCATGACTGCATATTATTCCATTGAAACTAAATACACTGTGGCTGTGTGTAGTCTGCTCCTGTTAACCTCTTTTAAATGGCTCTAAAATTAGAGGTCTCAGGTGAAGCGTAATGTCATACTAGATGAGCTGATTATGGCTGGCTTAATTATAACTTTGTTGGCTAATGTGTGCGCTCCGCATGTTTTCTCTGGGATGAATTATTACACTGTCTGAGAACTCAGACAAAACAGATCAAAGACTCTTCAGGCTGTGGATACTCTCCAGAGTGGAGAAGCAAGCCGAAGCTGATTTGTGCAGCTCTGACTGTATGTGACACAACAGAATTCTTCACTGTCTTTTCAGAGTTCTCTTGTTAGCTGCTGGTATGATGGATAACACTCTGTTCCTTGAATCTTAACAAACAATTGCAGGCTGTCTATGCAGAAGAAAATGGCATGTTGTTTTTGAATGTCTTAAAAAAGAAAAGAAAAAGGTTTTCTAATGGGCTCCTATGTGCCTTGTTGCCACAGTGATGCCGTGTCCCATGGTGAATGTGCTAATGGTTCATGGGAGTGAGAGGACTGAGTTTAGCCCAGCAGTGTAAACACACAGACAAAAGGGAGCCGTTAGTAGTGTGAAACGCATGCCTGGGCGCACAGGTAGGCATTAGGTTTCACCCTACACGGCCCCAGCACTGTATCCATGACAGGGAGGAGGCCATTTTCTTTTGTAGCGAAAAGAGAGCAAAAACAAACATTCAAACCGACTAGTACTAGAGGGACAGGTACGGATGAGGTGGGGAGACAGGAATTTGTAGAGATGTAAGGGAGGGGGTGAGGAGAGAAGGGGTGAGGGAGATAAGGCTGTTTGTGGTCAGTCACAGCAGAGAGACATGACCATTTGCTCGGTAGTGTTTCTTTATTTGTTTGTTTGGCTAGGGCGCGGGGGTGGAAAGAGTCACAAAACATCAGTGAAATAGAAGTACTGTTACATTTGAACCTCTGCTGAACTAGAAGTGAAACGGCAGTGGGAGGACATTCTACATAAAAAACACTGTAATGTAGCTAATAAAAATGTGGGCATTCTAAAAATAACTAAACTACTGAAATGACATCCCTATATGACCAAACAAGACATAGTTTACATCCACCTCTATTATAAAATAGTTTTTCCATGTATTACTCAGACACCAACCAAGCTAATGCAAACCAATATGACCTTAGCAGGATGAAAAGCTTTTTGGCTAATGTTCACCACGCTATTACCATGGATATTTTTAGTATTTAATGTTACTGTCAGTTAATTTAACATTTCCGCCATGTGGTTGCAGAGTTTTAATGCCGTGTCAATTTACAGTTGGTCGGTTTCTGATGCAACTCTTCTGGAGAATTAACAGAAGTTTTTTTTTTTATTGTAGGGCGGATTAGAATTTTCAATCTGTGGAAAGTTTTGTTCCACAACAGAGTGAATCTTTAGAAATGACAAGTCTCAGCACAAAAGGTTTATAAATATGTTCTTTGTAATAGGTACAGAAAATATAATTTGACACAGCACTGATAAGGTTAGCAATCACGAGGAGATGGACAGGGTGGGCCTTATCTGATTGATGACAGCGCTGGTCCCACCCCTCCCTAACAGTGAAATGGTTAGCATTCAGCAGCCATTAAGGGATTTCCCTTCTCAGGATTATTGACCTTTTGGACCTTTTATTTTTAGTGGCTTTGCGTGGTTTCGTAGCATTTCACAGCTTAAGGTTTGTCACATTTCTGCTGTGGAATGTAAATGCAGCTTCAAGTGTCTTGTGGCAAGAGTGTGACAGGGTGAATTTTCCTGTGAAATCACACAGGGACAGAGCTCACGTGGAATACATTTCATCCCTGAACTGAACATCTCTCTTGGTGTGCTCCACAGGTGAGATGATCAATGATGAGCATCTCTGAGACCAGTTGGCTTGGACTTTTTTAATCAGAACCTTTTTAGTCACAACACAAACCTGCCACAAACCATCAACACTGGGCGCCATGGCATGCTCCCTGCGGAAACTTCACACCTTCTGCTGGTTTCTCATCACACTAGCCCAAGTGCACTCCACAGAGGGTAAGTACAAATGAAACAGTCGTCTTTGTTTTCTCTAAAAACTGATTTATTCTCATGCCAGTATTCTTATAGCATATTTTCTGATTCAGGAATAAAGCATGAGCAGTGACATTGTGACTTAAGCCAAAGCTACTCCTCTGAGTGCAGGCAGTGCTTGTTTAAGTAATGCAGCTCTGAGGACAGTGGGCACAGGCGGATGGGGGATAATCTTGAGTGGTTTCATTAGTTGGTAAATTGTGATTTGTCTGAGATTTTCTGCTTGAGAGCGTCTGTTGTTCCCAGTGGCATCAGAGCTGGATCCATTTGTAAATTCCCCGCTAAAATGTTCTGTCTCATGGCAGACACACACAGATTTCACACCTCAAAAAATATAAAGCTTGAATGTGTTTTAATCATAGTGCATTTAGTTTTGATTAAATCACTCTCAGCTGTCTCGTAATTACAAGAATTTATGCATCCAAACCGTATCTCATAAACTGTATCCTGTACATGTTAGTGTTTAATCATGTGAATAGAAGTGCATCAATTTTGATGTTTGATGATTGGAATTAGAATAAACTGAAGTTGGCATCTTTGCAGTGCAATATATCAAAAGAGCCACTGCAGATTTTGTTTGTTGGTGCCAACTGTAGCCAACTATTCACTATACCTGCTTTACTGATTTTTAAAACACTCAATAATGTAGGATTAGTAGTATTCAAGTTTGGAAGGTAATGATATATCAAGATGCTTAATTTACACTGTACCGAGTCACACAACCACAACATATGTTATCATGTGTGTTGCTCATGTATCATCTGGCTTGGATTTGATCTCATAAGAAGTGTGAGCGTGTGTTCTCTAGAGGCTGATAGTCAAAGAAAATCCCTTTAAAAGTGGCTACACATAATCATATGTCTTCCGTATATAATGGATCTCTGACATAGCGTTTCAGAAACCTCATGCAAAGATAAGAGTTTGCAATTTCAAGGCTTATGTTATAGAAGTAAACCTATTCAGGGGATGGGAAAGATAGTCCCCACCCCAGAGAGTTTCTGTTACCCTGTTAACCCTGGTTGCGGTGAATCTGGTTTTACCAGGCGCACCACAGAACTCAGTAATGTGTTTGAAAGGTGGGAAGCTTAGTAAGGGATCTTGATGCTCCGCTACCAACTGCTAATAGTTGGTCAGGCTGCATCTGCCAAAGGGAATATAATAAAGGGAATCTTATGCCGTGTTCTCCCTGCATGGCACAGCTCTGCTTGACTACTCTTTTGCTACCAGTGCTCTTCTCTTTTCATTTTCCACTGCTGATAGTACTCCCTCAGTGTAGGCCAGATTCTCAGCTGATCACTGGCTGAATCCTTTCATCGACAACCCAACAGAATGTCTGTAGTTTTGCGCGCTGCCATATAAAAAAATAAAAATCTGAGTAAAGTGAATTCAAAAAATGCAGTCGTTATTGCCGGTAGCTTAGTTTTTAAATATTGCGAGTTAGTGCAAGATGTCCCATGTGACCCAGTGACGGTTATCTCTGACCAACCAGTGGTCTGCAGTGTTTCAACTTAACCCTTTAGCATCGGCTCAGCTCACTTGGAACACCGACCGAGATGGTACCAAAAAAAGTACCAGGGAACATTTGCTAATGGAAAACCAAAAAAGAGTGAGTCGACTTGAGTAGAGCCTTACCATGCAGTGGAAAAGCAGCATTAGTACATGTTATGACTCTTGCTGACAGGTGACCCAATGTGATTCGGAGGTGACACTCCCCAGGCAAACAGAGAGAGTAAGCAGTGACTGTAGATTAGGTTCAGCTTTATTGACATTGCACAGAGTACAGGTAGTACATGAGGAAAGGCTTATTCCAAATCAGGTAAAGAAGGAGTGAATGCAACACAGGAATACACCCATTTAATGATGATATTTGTCATTCACCTTTTTCTTTTGTTGTTTCCTCTCTGCCCTCACCTCCCTCCCATTTCCCATCCCAACTGCACAGATCAGACCAGAAACAGTTCATTACAAACAATATCCCCAAGTAAACATGCTTCATTAAACTGCGTCTACCCCTAATATCTTTTTAATGCATTTTTATAATTGAATTAAATGGGTTAGTGGAATGCTGTAAATAGTCTTAAGTTTGGTTCCTTTTCCCCTTATATTTGTGTGTTTGAAGGAAGCAATACCCACAGCCAAGATTGAAACTGTAGCTGTGGGGCTGTGTGACCTCCTTCTGCACAATACATGTTCCATCCTCCACATTTTACACCATCAGTTCCACAAGTATACATAACTGTGATCTGTATTTGGTCCGCTGACTCACTGCCATTCCAGGCCTTTCATCTCACATTTCCCTTATTTCATTCACATCTGAAAAAATAGTTTGTATGCATCCACAACCCCAGTAGCCTAGTCAGTGACATTACTTTCTGAAATTGATTTGGCTTATTATTTTAATTATGCTATATATATATGGCCTAGTGTTATACATATCAAAGGAGCCCTATGGCCTAGCGCTTCCAACCTAATGACATGGATATAGAATTAACCATGCTATACTTGAGATATCTTTTTTTTTTTTTTTTTTTTTTTCTTTTGTGAACAGCTTCTCTTTAAGTGCAGTCTTGTTTACAGTCATGGTACAACTGCTAAAACTATAATTATATAATAATTATTTTGTTATAATACAGGTAGTTTTATACACTGATTGTTTTACGATCTTGGAACAAACATTTGAGCCAGTGCTCTTGAAGTATGTCCATAATTCTACAAAAACCCAGGAGGGCCTTGTTGTGACATAGATACTGTAATCAATATCAATATCAGTATGGACATAAGGATATCAGACTAAAAATCATCTGGGATTTTAACATAAAGCTTTATGCCTAGTTTTAAAGGGTCAAGTTCAGTTTACTCCTGACATGGAGTTCCACCCAGCCTGTTAAAACAGTTGCATCATGTCTTCTGTGGCTCTGGAGTGAGCTTTTCAAAGTCTGATGATGCCATCAGGGGTTATCTCAACTTGGTCTTGAGACTTGATTTTTTTTGAGGCTCTTTTCTTGGCCATTTTTGTAACCAAGTTAAATCTGCATTGCAAACTGGGAATGTGGAGTTGGAAAGAAATGGGTATTTACCAGCAAGCAGGGTCTAACAAAAGATATTAATGAGCTGCATTAGGGAAGGGGTAGGAGCCTGTGATGGAAGAGCTGACCCGTATTAGGGACTAAAAGACACAATGTCTTGGCCTCTGCTGCACCTTCTTCTTTTTTTAAACCGTGTCAAGCTTCTCAAATTTATGGATGTGAAATGGAAAAAAAAATTGCTGATCTCAGTACACAGTATTCATGTATTGAGTGATTTTGAACACACATTTTAAGGTAGGTGAGGGAAGTGCCAGACATCTCTGTCTTTCATTTTAATCAGTATCCTTTCCTCTGACCTTACCTCCTTTTTTCCTATTGGTGTCCTCTGCGGATGCCACCATAGCAACCCACCAGAAATGAGATATGAAGTAATAATGTTTTTTTGCTAAATGTAAAAAACTTTGATTCCCCCCTTGCAACACATGGGTTAAATTGGCTCACATGTCTTCCAAAATAATTTAGTCAAGTCTGGTGGGGTTGAAGGGATTTGTCTGTATCAGCGACAGAATAACAATTCACACCTAGCTCAGCCACAAGGCTTTGCCGAAGAGTGTTAGAATTACAGTGCGCCAGAATTAGAGAGCAGAGCAAAGATTCTGTGTCAAGAGGTAGGAACGGCAAAGTTTGCAACATGCAAGACAGAGTGGCAAGTATATATCGGTAGAAAATGTGTCGGTTACATTTTCTGGATTTGATGCACACCACCTTATTGTGATCAACTGTTTTGAAATGGCCAATGTTAAGTAGGTCATGGAGACTTTATGTAACAATGATTTTACAACGGTTGTGTGGTCTCCAGATGTTATCATTCCATTACTATGGGGCCTGTGGTGGTTGTGTCTGTGAGGTTAAGGGTACATAAAGAGTTGGCAATGATGTAAATGCTGCGTTTCACTGGCAGAACTTGTTTGAACAAGTCTGACACAGAGAATTTCTGTTCCCTCCGTACACCCTGAAACCACACTATTGTTTCTCCTCAAAGCTTGAAATGTTTGAAGTACTTGAGATTTCTCAAGGGCAACAGGGAAGGGCACCTTTAAAAGTCGTCTTTTTGTACCATGTGAAAGGAAAAGAGAAAAGACTTAAAGCCTTCATCTCAAAGTGAATGGAGTGAAATAGACAATCAAGGTGTTCTGAAATGTAATTATTGGAAGTAAAAGCCCAGGGCTTATTGTGAGACAGGAACTACAAGAACAGGATCCATCACCTCCCAGTGCTGTGCCACCACCTATTTGCTCCGGTTAACCTCTTTTTGTAACCATGAAAGCATATTTATATAATTTTAAAAATTTCTGAAAATGGCCATTCCTTCTTTTCTTTTTTACACACTTTTCCTGCCCTCATGTCACACTTAACTCTATTGGGGCAGGCTGTTAGGGCCCATGGGAAGAAGATTAGTATCTAGCAGGTAAATCCAATCAGATAAACATTTGTTGTTTGTGCATGTTATCTTAAAAAGAAAAACATCAAAATACTATCTGTCAATGTGTGAAGCCACGGACAGTAGGCCTGTTCTTTTGAAGTACTAATTTGTTGCAGAGTTGTGTCCGTGGAAAATATTAGTACCCCACTGTGGCGCCGCACTCCAGTTCCCTGACCACTTAATTTGATAATTAAGATACTTTGAAAAGGCCGGCCCATAGCTAATTTGTTAAAAGAAACAAATAATTTCTTAGGTAATTACTATATGAAACACTTATTTGCCTATTAAGCTTGGTTTTTACAGCTTCCAATTTATTTCATGTTTGAGACAGCACTAAAACAGTTAAGGCTAAAGGGGCGAATCTATCCTTTGTCTCGTGTGTCTTTTGTAAACAACTTCTGTCGGTTTTGTCTTTCCACCTCGCGCTTGATGTCATCCTGGTTGTTTGCGGCAGACTGTGGAATCTGGCTTCCCATGGAGCCAGGCAGGCGTGGGGCCTGTGTACGAAGGCCCACCATGCTGTCATGTCTCTTTCATCGCCAGCCAGGCTTGGCCAATAAGGAGATAAGGAGACAATGACTGGGAGAGCAAGCAGTGGCAAGGTGTAACCACAGCCCCTGGGTCTCCTCCCTGCCGAGCACTTCAAATCCTCATTAGGATTTTCAGCAAAGGAAGGAGGGATTTTCTGGATTAGGGCTGTGTCACCGGTGGCTCCAGGTTGGTGTTTGTCATGCAAGAGCATAGCGGAGCTCCTGACATCTTGCCACCCTCCTCCCTCCACCCAAACACAGACCCTTCCTTCACCTGGCTACTGAGGCATTTAAAAGATGTTCCACTAACCCAGAATGAATGAAGCTCATAATTATTAACTCACTGCCCTTGCCAAAGGTTTTTAACACCATCCTAGTGGCCTATGTTAGGTGTCTGTGGGTTTGGGCTGCTGCATCAGCATTCTTTTTATTGGTTATTTATGCAGAAATAACCTTGAGAAGCATCATTAGTTTGTTGTGTGCTGTCGCCGTCCATAACTCATGCTGGGATCTCGGCCGTGACACCGATGCGGCAGTTCAGACAGGAGACACGGTGCGTTGTTTAAACTCCACTTGCTCTCCTCCATGTTTTAGTTATAGCAGGGACACTGTATATAGTATTTGATGAGGCTATTTATCCCTTAACTTCTAACCTCTTTAAGGTTCCTGAGCTGTATGTTTTTTTTTTTTCTCTTGCAAGGATGTGACTATTCGTTTAATTAAGTCATGAGTCTTGCAGACTTCTCATACAAAACAACAGGACTGTGTTGCTTGACATGGTGCTCAACCTCTAACATGGTCCTTAATTGAGTTTCAGACATGTCTAGGAGAGTGGTTCAGCGTGACAGAGCCTCAGACTTAGTGTGAAACCTACCTTCTCCCATCATTCTCGGTGCTGATCTTTGTGGATAATGGGCATTCACATGGATCTCACGAGGCCCTTGCTGGGTGGGATCTCAGGCACCCTAGATTAGTCATCTACCCACATGTCCCTGTCTGCCTTGTATTTTACCGTCATGCTTTGTCTCACTTTGTTCTTGCTCAGGTAAAAACATGTGGGCCCCTAACAAGTATATCCCAAACAATCTACAAAATATGTTCTGATAACCCATCGAGTCTCTTCTCTGAATCACAAATACGGGAAAACTTATCAATCTCCAGTTCAGTGGTCTATAACCAAAGACCTAATATTCATGGAACATTTATTGTGTTGTTCTTTTGTTGGGTGTCTCTGATCGGGCCATGGCAGATGCGACTAGCAGTATGTGGGCATCTTTGTATAAGAGGCTTCAATTTGTCAGAGATATGCCTCCAGTTTTAAAGTTGTAGTTTGCTTCTGTGTGTAGCGCAAAAGGCATGTGGATTGAGAATATACAATACCTGTATGAAAACAGAAATAGCACAGGCTCTTTAGTTGTGTAATATTTTTATGTTGCTAAAGCCTGTGTAGTGGACATCAAGGACTGCAGACAGACCTCACGCAAGGACTGCTGATGAAGTCTGCAAGTGGCAGACGAGGAGAATGTTTTTGATTATCCAGTGTAGATGGTATTTCAAACAGGAACCAGCATGGGCACCTCGCGCCAGACGAATGAGCCAGCTCAGCCGGTCAAAGGGCAAATGTAGCCTGGTTTCCTGTTTGCTACTGTAATACTGTGGAATTTTAAGGTGATTAGACTGCAGCGTTCAGGTCACATGGAGTGCAGCATTGCAGTATTTACTAGTTACCTAAATAGGCCTCAGCTTTTTCTGTGAATTAAACTAGAGACTGATGTCAACTGTTATGAATGAACTGTTACTGTGCATGCCGTGTCATACTGTGAATTACATGTTTTTAACAATGTGAGCAATTTAGTCCCTCTGCACCATCTGATTTGAGCAATAGGAGCAACCAAGGGATGAATGCATTGAAGCGGTCTTATGAGAACAGCTATTTATGAAACCATTGACTCATGCCTGTGAGTTTTCCATCCCATATCAGGTGAAATACCTTATGTAAACAACAACAATCTGCAGGTGTTCAAGGGGTATGTAATCACGTTTTCATTGTGAGGATGCTGTTGAAAGGCATGTTCACTGAAGCACAGGAATGTGTGGTTATAGTTCGGATGTCATGCAATGAAAACTGATTGCAGAACTAGTAATGACAGATTCTGTTAAGAGAACTTAATTTATCCAAAGGCTTAAGATTTCACAGATTTTACAGTTCACGCCCGAGAGTCAGATGCAAGATATCCCTGCTTGCCCTTAGCAGAATCCTCTTTGTCCTCTTGCTTTCAGTCCTGATTTAGAGCAGCTATAAATCCTGAAGAGGCTCCTGTAAACGAGGGGTGGTGAAACTACGCCCATAAATAAAAAGGATTTAGAACCATGGCCTTTTTAAGGAACTCTGAGTGCCCATTTATGAAGCTTGTTAACTTACAGAGTTTCACTGGTACATTTAGTGTTTTCCCCTTTTGTTCAAACTTCTTATAGCCTTTTCTTTATTGTTGATTGTCCAAAACCTGCTTGACCAAAACCAGGCTGCTAAAATATGCTTTGAGTCAATAATAAAGTTGTTTTGGCTCATTAGGTCATTAGAGCGAAGAAGTCATTAAGTGCGGGTTTACTTGGCTATCAAACATAACACACGTCAGGTCAGGCCATCTGTGCTCTGGTAGATCACTACAACTTGACCGCGTGTGGCTCGGCTTTTGACCTTCTGAGTCATAATGACCCCTGAGTGCATCCGTATGTCAAGGGTGTGGGCCTCTGCTCTTAAGTCCCCCCTCTCAAGGGAATGATGGGCTGAGGAAAATAGTCACCAAAGACAGATTTCCCACGTGGAGAGGTTGCAAATCAAACATTAAATGACATAAGTCATTTTGAATCAACCCCAGCGTTCTTTATAATACTGACTCAGCCCATTGGACCATTGCCTCTTGCTTAATAGTTGCTCTTGTACCCTAATTTCCATCACACACATACACTCAAACCAACAAGTCCCCAAATTGTTTTTAAATAGCCAACAAGCAATAATTAAGGCTGAGATGCATGAGAGACATCTGATAAATCCTTAAGTGAGAACTTCAAAGTGCCCCTGCTGTGACATGTAAGGGCTGGAAACAGATGGAGGAGTGAAGCAGTCTGTGGACTTGATTCAAAGGAGGTTAATCCAAATTTGTAAGTTTCTAGTAAAAGAAAATGTTGGGGGGGAACCTTCTTTTGAATGTTATAACAATCCGTTCACTGAAGGGGAAAAAAAGTGCATAGGAGATGGAAGGTCATCGAGATAATATTCAGCTCTAGATTATAATGAATAGCAGCCAATAAATCCTTGATGAATTGAAACAAGAGTAAAATTCAATTTTCGCTTGGCCAGCTTTCTCTTATAAGATTGAATCCTTGAATAGCAGGAAATCTAAAGATAATAGTAAAAATAAATAAATAAATAAATAAATACTACTGTTTCCTTTGTGTTGCATTTGTCAGAGAAGTACTCTGTAGGTGTGCAGAATATGTGCATAACCTTGAGTGAGTGTGCTGAAGAGACAAAAGCCTTGGAGGCCAGTGTGAGTAAAATAGCATTCTGCCACATAACAATCCACCTAACCAAGAAGCCGGCAAGTCTGCATTCTAGTCTGAATAAGAGCTGCATAAAGAATTCAGTTGGAGCAGCAGTCGTGTCATCAGGGCATGACTACCCGGTTGGTCAGGGAATTTAAATGCCAGGTGGGGGTCAGTTGAAGCACTAGCTGAATAATGTGGCACAAATGCATACACATGAGAGCCGAGTCTCGGGAAGAGGAACCACTGCTGTGGTCTGCTTGAGGAAGTGCACTTTGGGAATGCAAACCAAGCAGATGGACCCTTCCCATTTGTGTGTGTACTGCCACTGGTGACCCAGTGGGAAATGCTTCCTTATTGAATCGAGGAGCATCAAACGCTTCATTGGAGCAGAGAAGGAAGTCTATCAAATGTATCTGAGTCCATCTTTTTTTCATTGTTTGTAATGGAAGCTGTGAACATAATATGGACCAAAGGAAGAGCTGACAAGCACATAGCAAATCCAGTCTGAAATGTCTTTGGCAACAAAAAAAATATGACTCACATTTTCATCATGTTTAAATTCTGGATCATTTGATATCTTCTGAAAAAAGGTCACTGATAAGGCTGAGTAATGAGGTCCAAAGAGCTCACTGTGGCTAAAAGGCGCCGTGACTCTTAGCAGGGACTGCACTTTATCAATTCTCCTTGGTAATGACTCACAGGATCAGTCTACTACTAATTAAACAAAACACATTTAAAGTGCAGCCAGCCCACTTTCAATTTGCAGAATTTAAACTGTAGGGTTATATAATTTCTTAATTTAGTGTGGGTTTGAAAGATGCTCACTTCCTGAATTTTTGGATAGGGACCAAATTTACCCCAATGCTGTTATAATGAAATGAGCACAAAGCCTTGACCTATCCTTGAAAATTTGAAAATGTATTGTAATTTAAGTCTCAAATCTACCAGTGACTATTTGTTAAGAACAGAATTTACTGTTTGATGGTGATTGCAGCCATTTCATTACCAGAATATGTCCTTGCTTTTTTGTGTGACCTAAAAAAAAAAGCACTCCCCCATTCTCTCTCTCACATACACAAATACACACACACGCCGCCTAGCCCCAGGGCTATCCGATATTAGACAGTGAGATGACATTGTGTGCTTGTGCGAGTGCAGTCAGCCGACATGTGCAGATGATATGAAGTCAATAATGCATTATGAAAAAAAAGTGGATTTATGACCTTGATGAGCCCCATAGAGCTTAATTAGGCCTTAAGGTTGATTTACATACAAGTGTACATGGAATTTGATGAGGCTGTGTTTTCCTGCTGGTGCAGTGCATTTTCATTTTGTCTTGCGGCACCACTTGATGCCTTGTATTTGTTCAAATTTTTCCAGATTAGAAAGACAAAACATAAACCTTTCTTGGCTAGTAGACTTTTCTTGTGTCCATGTTTTTTTGTTTTTTCTGAACACAGTAAAATCAAGTACTAAGCTACTGGATCATATTTCTTTTCTGTGCGGTGATGGCATTTTCTGTGCAGTCTTATGTGTCTACAAGTGCTGGTTGAGGATGAGGAATAGAGTGAAGGTTAAAAAAAAGTCTCTGACAGGGTGAAAAAGGCTTTAAGAAGCTCTCTTTTATACCAAAAGGCTGGAATAAAATCTCCTTTTTTATGCTGTCTATTCAGAGAGAAATGACAAGATCTTTTCCAGTCATGTACCTATATCAAAGATGCTCCTGATAGCCCCCCTGCTGTTGCTATGGAAGTAGCGGAGATGTAAATGAACTGGAGTGAATTGGATGGTGGAGAATACAAATGAGGTTGGAATGCTCATTCCCCTGCTGCTCTTTGCCTCTTCTTCTCCCAATATCTCTCTCTCTCTCTCTCTCTCTCTCTCTCTCTCTCTCTCTCTCTCTCTCTCTCTCTGTTCCTGTCTCCCTGTCTCTGTGCAATTTGGTTTCAAAGACCTAACATTAACAAGTATTCCACATATTGTGACACAACATAATGATATGGGATCTTCTTTATTTATGTCTTTTTTTTAATGGCTTCAGATCATTTTCCTTTTAAAAAAATGTTTCAAGCAAGACCTCTATGGCTTTGTCCAAATTCCTTTTTTTCAGTCTGGCACTGTGCATCGTGCCGATGGATGGATGAAATAAGAACAGAAAAATCTATTGTTTTTCCCTACAGAATAACTTTTCCCCTACAGAATAACTCACTGATCATCTCTGATGTAAATACAAGCTAAGATGTCATGTCAGTGTAATCAGCACCACATAAGTCATAGTTTCAACATCAGTTGTCAAAGAGTTTAATAATCTACAGATGTTATGGGCTGAATTACAGAGGAGAAACAAACCTCTACATAAGTGACTGTCGTATGCTGTTAGCCATGGCCAAAAAATGACATCAGCTTTCAACACACAAAGTGGAAAAAAAAATAGAAACACAGGCTTCAGTTAAAGTTAAAGTTAAGAAATTCAAAAGAATAATATCTGTCAAACCAGTAGTGTAATTCTTTTTCAGAATGGCCACACAAAGTCAGCAGTCTACCTCGTACCCTGCTGTTTGCAGGATATATGCAATATTTTCTTTCTTCTCCTCCTCTGTGTGGACCCGACTTCTTAAGAATACATGCTGTCGTAAAGGATATCTCTGGATTATAGAATCAGCACTGTGGGAAGAGTCTTGACTTAAAGGTTTCTTTTCCTTCACAGACTTCCTTTGCTTGTACCATAGCGAGGAGGGGGAAGGGCTGGGGGTGGCAGAACCTGGAAGACTCGAGCTGCGTTTCCTGTGGCTCCAAGCTAATGCTATAGGCCACACTTTTCTTTCACCCTAAATCCCCCCCAGCAAGCGACCTTGTCGGCTCAGGAGTGCATAATAATGGCGGGCCAAACAGAGATGCTAGCTCATTTACAAGCAGCTGTTTAGTTCTCGTCAGAACAAAGGAAAATCAAAGGTGTGCGTTAATAGTAGTCGACAAGCATCGGGAGCGTCCCCGTCACATTTCTCATCAGCTCTCGACAGAAAAATTATCTGGTTTCACATCAAAATAATCTGGAGACCTCTTTTGTGCTCTGGCCACAATGATGGCAGCATGAGTGGCTGAATAGGCCTTTTGATCAGCCTCTGCTTTGCCCCTGGACTAACTCTGGAAGATGTGTAACTCAAGTTACAAAGAGTCATTTTAATATGAAAGCCATTTACTGGAGGCAAGACAGTTCTGATGAAAAGCAGAATAGTTTTTTATGCTGCATAATCAGCCCTAGACAACAGTGAAGTACTTTTATTTAATTGAGAAAGACTCAAGGTTGTTTCCCTCATTAAACATACAGCTGCATTTAGTTGTGTATACTCTACATTTTCTTTATGTCTGTAGTGTATGTTACTTTGTGGTTTGATCATGGTAATGGCTAGTTTCATGGGACTACATGGGAGAAGCTCCCTACCTACATGGCTCATGAAGATCCTAATGACTCCTCGTTTGTGTGAAATAGGAAGACATTTTGTTCATTACCTCTGCTTCAGTGGCACTCATATCCTACCAGATGGTCACTTTCCAATTGATTTGGCTCATCTGTGGAAAAAAATGAATTAAAACATTACAGCACCAAAGAGACGGTGCATAATGGATCCACTTTACATATGGGAGTTTCTTGCAGTTCTTCAGCTGCAGATACTGTATGGGCCTAATGTAATCACAAAGGTTACGTATGGTAGTAAATGCCAGTCTGGGAAGCCTTGAATAGAGGTTCCTCATTGGTGTAATAAAGTGTTATAACCCATGGAAATAGAGGTCCTGTGCACCAATCAATGTCAATTACGAGCACGTGATAACAGCATGTACAAGAAACATGTGTCAAAAGGTTGAGTAATAATGTGCTTTAAAGAAACCAAACCGCTGCTTTCTAGTGGACAAAACAAAAATTGGCTCTAATTCTAATTTCAGTGTGTAGGTTGTAAAATATGCAGTGTTTTCTTTCAATGTAATTTTAGTCTGTGGGTGGAAAGAAAGAAAATGGGCCTGACTGCTTTGCTATTGTGCAATGGCACTGATCATTGCTCAGCTCAATGCTTGATACATAGCTGATGAAGAGGAATTTAAATGCGTTTCTGGTGGTAATGGTGATAGTGGGTGGGATGGGTGACCAGAATGCCTGATAAGTGTCAGTATGGCCATGATAAGGATCTGACCAGTAATGTCTCCGTTGCACCATGTTGCCATTTTCACAAGATTGAGCTTTCCACATGATATTTTATTGACCATGCCCTGATCTTTTGATCCCTGGCGTTTAATTAGTGCAGAGAATGTACAACTCCTTTTCTGGGTGTTTGATTGATACGCATCTGTCTTTCCAGGCCTCATCATTGGTTTGGATATACCATCACAGAGTGAAGGTATATCAAAGCTTGTAAAATAACATCCCATATTTCGAGGAGGTGTCTGAAGTATGTGCTACCTGCGACGAGGAGGGTGCTGAATTTCCCTTTGAGTCCATGTGTATGTGTGAGACAACCTCAAACGAACACAAGTAAAAAATCCTCTCAGTTGCAGGCATGTGATTCTGTTTTTGCACCCATGTGTGGTGCCATTTTGTTTGCTCAGCAGCCTTTTCCCAATGGTAGAAGTAAAAAAGCTCCTTGAAACACGATATAGCAACAAGAGCTCCAAAAAACTGTTGAGATCTTTCTCTGGGAGATTTTATAAGACTTATCAGAAAAAGGGAAAAGGAACATCCAGCACATATTGATATTCTCGACATGGTTTATTGTTACCATATGGAAAGCAAATAATTTTCATATCATGCATTCCCTAAATAATTATGCTCATGACGCCATGAGCATGATAATGATTACTTTTCTGGCTCATCTGAATAATGAATTTATGTAGTTAACTGAGACAGTAAACATTGAATTTTGTCTATGTTAGATTCACTGTGATCACATTATTCTGTTGTAATTGCAATGCATCACCGTGCCAGAACATGATCAATGGTGTTTTGGTGGCTTCATAATATCTTAATGGCAACTGAGGAAGAGGATTTATTTGAAGTGGTCACATAAACCACTCCATTATACGCACATTATAAAAGAGTTTATACAAAAAGCTGATTTTGATTTGTCAGTATAGCAGTGTAAATCATTCTTTTCTTTAGCCTGTTTTGACCAATGGATATGTCTGTACGTGAATGTTGCAGATGAAACAAAATTTGTTGGGTATCACAAAATATTTTCTGATCAATCTGCAAAATGAAATTGAATACTTGTACAAAACATTAGAGAAAACACCCAAACATTGCTGACCGAATTGTAGACATTGAAATAAGGACTTGCATCTATTGTTTGCTGGACTATTGTGTGTCCCTGTATAGATTTGTCTGTCACTCATCTCACCATGTACCAAAAATACCATCTGACACCAGGGTGAAAAGTAGTCCAGCCTCGGGCCTAATCAATGGAGAGAGGCTTTTTGGAGGTTGTTTACGAGTGTGCTTTTGGTCCATGATGCACAAACCCAGCTGGCAAATAAAGTGTGCTAAGAGGATGGCAATTTAGTTTGATTTCCAGATATTTTACCATGAAAATGTACCGTATTACATGGTCTGTCATCAGCATGGTTGAAAAATTGCTAGTGCATTTCAGTAGGAGTCTTACAGTATTCTTGAGCATACATTTATCTCCTCATTGCTCCAGTATCTGTTTTCTATTAAGCAGAGAGACTGCATCAGTTCTAAATCATAAAACCAGAAACTGAGATTGTAAAGACTCTGCAGAGGGATTTCAGTGTTATAACAGTGTTCCTGGGACACAGAGCATCAGTGGGGTTGGCTGTGGATTTGGAGATCAAACCAGTTTACTTCCAGCCACAAAATAGGCCAGTGCAAGAAAATGTATCCCACCTAGCCATACGTAACGGCTACCCAATTGATCCATGTGAGGTCTATTTTTCCTCTATAGTAAGTCAAGCTCGGATTCAGATGATTTAAAGAAATGTACATTTTTTCAAGAGTTGAAGATACTCGTATATGAATAATATATGCAATGGATGTGTCTCCATTATAAGTCTGCCATTTTCACGTCATGTTTTGAGAATATAAATTTTAATGTGGCATTGACATTAATGTGTTTTACATAGATTCTTATAGCTAATACACATTGTATGGCTGACTTTTGATGGAGATATGCTGAAGTGCACTGACATGAACTCAAGATTGGTTGTCAAGTCCTGTTCCTAACGTGCCATGTTTTCATTTTTTTCCCCCCACTTGGGCTTTTTCTTTCAAGCCAACATCACTGATAAATTGTTTATCACCTTAAGCATTTCTTTTTGACTCCAGAGAGAAAAGGGTCTGCAAAAATGAAATATAGCTGAAACCTATCATAATTTAAAGCCTTTCCTTTTTCATGCTTATTGGTCACATGAGAAAGTTTGCTGTCAAAAAGAGCAAGTAGAGGAAAAAAGATCCATCCCTGGTGATTGTATGCACCCAAACAACTAAAGTCTTATTATAGAGGTTAGATGGGCAAGCTGCCCTCCTCCATACAGATATTTCCTTTGTTTACCCTGAGCTCCTAAGAAGTCAGACTTTCACCTGATTGGTGCACAAACGGAGGATCAGGCAATACAAACTGACATTTATCTTTCTTTGTAAAATACCACAGAAGTATTTGCTGGCGAGGCACACAATACAGAATGCTAATTTCTTGCCATTATAGCATAGCATTTAATCAGACAAAGATAATTATATTGGTAGTTAATTGATGAAGCGTCCAATAGGGTAAAATGAACTTGGCTTTTCAAGGCCAATTTAGCAGAGCTGATGTCAATGGCTTTAAGTAAACCGTTGCCACACAAAGAATATCTCACAGGATGACTCATAAAAAGAAAAAGTGCTTTGTAATTATAAACAACTCTGCATATGGATTGGTCCGACTTGTCCAGTTGCCAAACAAATTAGCGCATGAAAAGTAGGAGCGACACACTTTTTTTTCTTCTTTCTCCTGTGACTGTGAACTAAACCTCATTAGGGAAGTAGAGGCTTTGGAAACACTAACAACAGCCATCAACCAAGTTGCAGGTAGCAACACCATTATTTAAGAGGCTCAAAGAGGTGACAGAGTGAGCACTGCATGCAAGGAAGCTGTGGTTATTATTCAGTGCCGCCAGTGGTTTAGTCAAAGTCCTCAGAGAGGCAGCTGGCAATATTTTTAAGCTCTATCCTCTATGCCGTTCTTGCCAATACTTGCCATGTCGCTCTGACCAAAAATATCCCGTATTGGGATTGCTAAAGTCTATATATGTAGTTCACTTTACTTTTGGCATCGCAGAAAGCCACAATATTGATTTATTTTCTATTTTTCCTACCCCCACACCCCCCTGACAGACACACACCCTCCTTGACACACACACACACACACACACACACACACACACACACACACACACACACACACACACACACACACACACACACACACACACACACGCACGCACAGACGCACATGCACACACACTCCCTCACTCACTCACTCACTCCCCCCCCAGCCTCTCAATAGCCCGCCCTTTGATTGTCAGTACTGTAAAGTGGATTAAATTACAGTTATGTTGTACAGATGCTTGTTGTACTTTTTATTTTGGTTAGAAAAATGAGTCACCACAAGGCGCTAGTGATAGACTGTTCCTATACTGAAATAATACACAGGACAGCAGTATGACAAAGAAAAAACTAAAAAGCATTACAAAATGAGTCCTTAATGGAGTTATATTTTTTACCATCACATCAGCTGTTGGGTTTGGTGTTTAGTGTATCAGTGTGCTTACTGTACCTAGACAGTCATGGGGGGTTACCATGCTCCAGACATTTTAGCTGACAAACTAGACTTTTATGACAATTATCGATTTTCTGCAGGACCGGTTAGGCATGGGGATGACATACTAACACCATTAGCCCACTGGTGCGGTGGAGATCTGAAATGTTCACTCAATATACTGATCTATGTCAGGATAGTAGTCCAATCCTCAATTCACTATCCACATATCAGTGTGATTCATCTTGCTAAACAGTTACAGATTTTTCAATAAAACGGAATGAACATGCACATAAATGCTGCTTTTATGTATATCCAGCACATCCAGCTCTGATATCCTGTGTCTTCTGCCTTCATACTGTCTTCCTCTGTGTCAGCTCATCTACACATCTCCCTTCGATTTGAACTGATAGAGCTCTTTCTGTTTCTCTTCTCCCTCAGGGTTTAGTCGAGCCGCCCTGCCATTTGGCTTAGTACGGAGAGAGCTGTCTTGTGAGGGTTACCCCATCGATCTGCGGTGTCCAGGAAGTGATGTCATAATGATCGAAAGTGCCAACTATGGCCGAACAGATGATAAGATCTGCGACGCTGACCCTTTCCAGATGGAGAACATCAACTGCTATCTTCCGGATGCCTACAAGATCATGTCACAAAGGTAAAACTGCAGACATCTCTGTGCAACACCAAAACAAACGATTACAAAATGAGGTTGCCAGGGCTCAATAGTAGCAGTTGCCAAGTTGCCCTGAGCAACCAGATATACACCTCTGTCAACCATTTCAGTTTTTTTTGGTTGCCCCTGTTGGCACCTATTTTTCTTGTGCTTAAAAAAATCCTGTGCATCCCTTGGCTTTGGACTAAAATCTTTCACCAAGGAGAATAACACGGGCTGCCGTCGGATTGATTTACTCCATCGAATGTAGCAAAAGTGAATCTAAGTGTGGAGCAAAAGAGAGAAAAAGGCAATAGTAGCCTGTCAGCATCAATAACCTACATTACATTAATGTAAGCACCTACTGAGACAGCCAAACCTGAACAAAAGAAAATGAGAAACTTCACCAGAACTTGGGAGGTAAGCAAGGCTGATAAATAGAAGAAATTAAGAAAACTAAAGTAAGCAGGGTCAGAGAGCAAAGCAAAAAGCTCACTATGGACACCAAATTCATATTACAAAATGTGAAAATAACAAATTAACCTTTCAGTGACATTCACAAAAACAAAAAACTGACTGACAAACTGCAGATCTGATCCGGCTTGCGGAGGGAATTATTTTATCTATTGTAATTTACTCTGTTGAATACATTACCTTGCAAACGTGCATTCTAGATTAAGTACGTATGCTAACATTAAACTATCACTGTTAGCTTTGCTTTGCCTTATTAGAGAAGCTGAGCCACTTGCTCCTACCAAAATCCATTTTGTGTGTGTGTGTGTGTGTGTGTGTGATCATAAATTATTATAATACAGCAACCATCCTCTCAAATTTGGCCACCATAAACTAATGGCGGTGTGCCATCTGCATATACCTTCTGGATTCTGATATAAAAAGTTGACTTATTGTGGTCATGTTGAAAGGATAGGTGGCAATCTGCTATAGTTTTTATAGATTAGGAGATCAAACTCAGAGGAATACATTTTAGGCATTGTCTTGTTTAATGCAGAACATTTACAAAAAATAAGTTTTATTAAACATCAACTATTTGGATTCCAGATGCAGTGTCATACCTACATCTTGCCGTTCAGTGCAAAATGTGCTTCCATCAGAGCATTTCCCTGTGGTGGTAAATAATAATTACAATCATAAGTACATTGACTCAAATACTGTAGATAAGTACAATTTTAAGTAATTTTACCGTTACTCCACGACAATTCAGTATTCAAGTATTTTACTTTTTCCTATTAATTATTTAAAAGCTATAGTTCTTTTTCTTGTTTAGATTTTACTTACAAACCTTTGGATCATTTTATAAAATACATTGCACTGTTAAAGATTAAACTACCCTGCAGTGTATAAAATAATAATAATAAACTTGCTCCAGCTTGACCGACTACAACATTAGTTGTGTTACCGCTTACATGTTAATGCATTAATTATAATATGTAATGATATGATGTAATAATTATTTTAAAATAAAGCAAATGACTACTTTTAAATTTGAGACTTCAAGTAAATGATGTTGAGAAAACTTCTGTACTTTTACTTAAGTCAAATGTTGAATGCAGTACTTGATTGAGTACTTTTATCCTGTTGTATTGCTACTTTTATTTAAGTAAAAATCTGAATACTTCTTCCACTACTGGCATTTTCTTAACTTTAAGATACTTAACCTTTGGTAAATCCTGTGGTCAGATTAGGGGAAGGCCTGATTTAGAGATTGATCACTGTCACTGACCACCGAGATGTCAGAGACATTTTAAAGCCACTGTCTCTGTAGCTATCATCCATTTGCAAAGAAGGATGATTTATTGTGGAAAACAAACCCACACAGGTGCACGGCACACACACAACTCGGTAGGGTTCCACTGGTAACACCGTATACATGAGACCAGTTGTCACATAGGGATGCCATGTGAGCTGGTGCAGTGTACGGGATGGAATGACATATGAATGCCACAGAGAGAGAAATTGGATGGTATGAGACCGTCAGCAACTCTGGCAAGCCGCCTTGGGAAATAAAAAAAATAATGAAATAAAACAGTAGAGCCCTTGTATTCAGGGGGTTTATTGTCAAGCCCTGTTTGATGAAGTCAGATAGCTGACTCACATTGTCTGTCTTGAAAGGCTGCAGCCTGCCTGCTCCCCCGCTTGTGGCCCTGTGTATTACGCTGCCCTCAGCCTCGCTCGTACAAAAACAGTCCACTGGAGCACAAATACTGACCCAGCAGGAGCCACCTGACAACAATCCAAAACAGTCTCGTAGACACGCACTCCACCAGCGTCTGTAGAGGACTCTGGTTCATTCCTCATATGCATATCCTGAGAGTGCCAGAAGCCATAGTTCAGATGTTATTTTAAATGTGTTTTTAGCATTTCAGTCACTGCTGAGCTATTGTACTCAGAGCAAAGAGAGAAATGTGTGTGTTCCAAGAAAATGTCTTTTGTGATACAAAAGTCAGACGTGTGGGTTAAAAAATCAAACAAAAAAGAACCTCACAAGAGTTCACATTTGATACCGCAGAAAGAAATCCAAAAGACATCTACTGATAAAAAAAAAGTGATTGGCATATATTTACATAAAGTGGCAAACATAGATAATTTCTTTGTCAGTGTAAAAGTTCTTGTGAAATATCTCACCAAGTGTGAGAGCAGATTAATGTTATTATTGATGTGAACTTATAGATGTTAGATATTTTACATATATAATATATAGATATGTTATGTATCTATATCATAAAAACAGTGTTTGTGTAATCAGTGCAGAAATTTAAAACGGTCCACTGTCATGGAAATAGATTCAAGGACAGTTTGACAAATGTCCAAGATTGCATATGGGACTAATTAGTGATTTTTTTCATCATCTCTTGTCTATTTATTTACAGAAATAGACTAAATAGGAAGCAAATGTAATACCTCTGCTGCCAAAAATAATTATCCTCCAACGAGAAATGTGGTGAACTTTTTTGTGTGTCTACTTGGAATGTAATGTTTGTCTCAAGGTCTGAGCCCTTCACTTCTCCACAAGACTCATGGTCTGCACTCTGGCTGCTGCTGAGGCTAACCCAGCTGAAAATTTCCATATGTGTGGCAACCCACTACACACCCTATGCAAGGAGAGAAAAAAAAGTATTTCCTCCTGTACAGTCCACTAAGATAAGATTGAAGAGACAAAATTATTTGTTGCCCTAATTAGCCTGTCCTACTAATTTAAGTGTGTGGGGAAAAATCACATTAGCACTTGGGTGGAAAACTGCTCACTTTTTAAACATCCGAAATTAATGTGATCCTCAAGTGTGGAGAATTGGATTGAGGCTTCACTGAGTTTGATAGATCCTGTTGGCACTCCAAATTGTTTTTATATCTGGCTGGCATTTTATATTCATGAGCACAATGATTTTATGAAAATAGCCTTAGGATTGTTGTGGCTCAATTAGAACATTCAGCTGCAAGCAATTAGTCGACTCAAGTGGGTGATAATCTGTACAGGAATTTTTCACATGGACACCTCTCCAGCAGATGTGAAACTGCATGGCAGTACAGTTTGAAATAATTAATTAATTGATAATATCCAGTGAGTTTTTTTTTTATTTTCTTCAGGAATGTATTTCTTAATAATTACATTTCGTCATCTGCACTGATGATAATGATGACGATTGCAACCACAACAATTACCACACGTGACATCTTCGTTAAAACTGTAATTTAAATCACATTTCAATAATATTGTGTAATACATTTAGTTGTACATGCACTAGTAACCATCTGGTGCTTACTTGCTATTGATTTAAATCTGACCACCATTCCTTATCACAGTAGCTTGAGGAGTAGTAAGACACATCTTGACCAATCATTGTCACAAAAAGAACATATTAAGATATGCAGTATGAATAAGTGGCTTACATCTATTGATTTGTCCTTGACTAATGAGCTTCATTGTAAGTATTTGATAACAAGGTCATTGATTGCTGTAACATAACATGGCTGGGCCCTGCCGTGCATGTGGATCATGGGTTTTCCAAGGAGCACATCATTGACAAGAAAGCAGATAGCTCTCTAACAGACGATGTGAAATTCATTAGTGGTGGGATTAGAGGACAGCTAGTTAGTTAATAATTATCATTAAAATGATCATCACCCTTGGGTATTTGAAAGTTTTTATTTTGTAATGACATAATCAGCTTGACTGTGGCAGATTTTTTTACAAACATTATTAAGTTAATAGAGTTGTTAACAGCTGATTTGTAATGTTAAAATGACCCAGCAATATTAGCATGCAATTGTCAATAAATGTGAGGCAGTTCTGGAGACTAAATGATGCTGCTCACACTATTTATATCAGTGACAGGACTGCTTGCAAGGCTCTCCGAGGAGCTCCATTGCTGCCGCCTGACAGCACACTGCCTTGTTCTTCCTCTACAGAGTTGGTGTTTATTTAAAGCGCAGCAGATTAAGATGTCATAAAGATCACGATTCAGCTTGGGGTGTACATGAGTTCATAAGCCACGAAACTGCTCTCTACTCAAGACTATGTTGGTAATGATGTGCCAAATTTAAAAGTGTATCAACTGTCATATTGGTTGTCATTAGCCAAACAGCTGTTTATACCAACAAATACAAATGCTATGAAGTAATATAAATAAAACCCTTTTTCTCTTATTAAAATGTGGGGAAATGGATTTTGGTTGGCTTACCAACAGTCATACCATACTTGCCATAGCTTATTTACCGTGGTAGCTATCATTTTAACAATTCTGGATGTACTAGACCATTGTGGGCAAAGTCAGTGTGCAGGACTGCTTTATGGTCATATTATATTTTTGCATCAATGTGATAATTTACCTAGATTTGTCAGATTTTAATTTAATTGACTAGATTTGCCCAAAACAGACACTTCTGTGTGGTTATTTGTATCCATAAACTCATTTAAGTTTCCTAACAATTTGTCATGATATAAATCAATATCGTAATACAAAACATGTGCTATGACATTTTTTAACCATACGTCCCACCCATATTTAACAATATTAATAGTATTAATAATGTAGGCCTATGTGAGATGCAATTTCTTTCACCAATGTTTTAAGTAATACCCTTTTAAAACTTTGAATTTCAGATGAATCAAACATGTAAAATCATTATTTAAATGTCCTCAATCCTGCCCGTCTTATAAAAAGGTCCCATATAGTATTTGTCTAAAGTATTAACCCCCTTTGGAGTTTTCATGTTTTATTGTTTTCAAATTAGATTTGATTTGGCTTATTTTGTTTTTACATCTGATCAACAGAAAATGATGATTTCATGTCAAAGTGAAAACAGATCTCTACAAATTGATCTGAATTAATAACAAACATAAACTGTTAAATATGTGTTGGCATAAGCATTCACCCCTTTCATGTCAGTTTTTAATGGATGCACCTTTAGCAGCAATTACACTCTTGAGTCTCCATGTCAGCTTTGGTCAATTTTCCCCCATTCTTCTTCGCTAAACTGCTCAAGCTCTGTCCGTTTGCATGAGGATCATTAGCACCCAGCCTTTTTTAAATCCAGCCACAAGTTCTTGATCTGGAATCTGACTCGGCCACTCCAGGACAATAAAACAGTTGTTTTTAAGCCTTCTAGCTTTATGCGTGGGTGTGGTAGCATTGCATTCTGCCGTCTTATAAAGGTCATATTTAGACCTGCAAAATGTCACAATAGTATTTCCATTGACTTTAGTGCATGGCAATGTACCTTTGTTGGTTTAAAAATCAATAGGTGAGATGGACGGATGTGAGTCAGACAGCCTTCCTCCTGAGTCTGTAAGAGCCTGGAATCCCCCCGTTGAGCACCATTGGCAGCTCCAGTAAATATAGCATAAACACAAGCATATGACAGTAATTACAAGTTTCTGGGATGTCTTATCCGGATATTGGGTCAGACCTGAAGTTGAAAGCAGGAGGCTAATGGTTAATTTATAACGACCTATTTCCTGAAACATTATTGGGCCACCCCTTTAGAAAATGGTCTAAATATACTGATATTGGAGGTGATTATACATCCAGCATGTGTGTGTTTTTGCAACAGATTGTTTCTTTCGCTGCCATTTTGTGGCCCTGGAAATTATTTAATTTTTCAATGGCCTGTCTGCTATCAACAGGCTTGCCTCTTGAGAAAGATGTCTGCCTTGATAATTGTGCCATGAACCTCATCAGCATTTCAGATGAAATGGAGCTAGACGGGTCACTTTGAGTTTAAGAGACACTAATTTGATTGAAATTCAAACTGGGAGCATCAGGAAGTAGATTGTGCCTTTTCTGTAATATGCTCCCCTCACTCATGTCGCTTTTCTCCTCCAGTTACACGTCGATTGTTTTCTCGCTGCTGATGCTATTTTTTATATTCTGAATTACAAATGGCTGCTTAGGCTTCCTGAACGCTATGGAGTGTTGAGGGATAGCAAATTGAGCAGTGGGGGCAAAACAATTTAAGGATTCAGCAATTAAGGAGCATCTTGCCCGGAGTCTAAACTGGCCGTGCCACATGAGCAGTGCATGACGTGTCACATCATGAGAGACTGTCTGCACTACATCAATTTAAAAGCAGTGTTTTCAAACGTATAAAGACAAGACTACATTATTCTCAATGATTATTTTGTAAAGTACCAACCCTTGCCTTGGTAGACCAAGCCTATTGCCTACTAAAGGATATTTAGCCTGAGTTTTGAGGCCAAAACTGATATTGATATTTGAGAGTTTTAAAATTCAATAGATACATGTTTATATTGGCCAATTCTAACCAAGATGTGTACTGAGCATTTTACAGAAATATAATACATATATGAGATATAAAAAACTGGTGGGCAAACCATGTAATGGTGACACTGTTTCTAAATTCAGATTCCTCAAACATATATTTTACCTGACATATCTGCTGATAACAATATATTTGTGATAAACTAATACTCACCAGTGTGGCTGCTTCACTAAATAATGTACATTTGTTCATTTTTGTTAAATGTAGGGAGGTGCATATAGAGTAATTGTAAATGAAATATATTTCAAGCTTAAATTTACACAGGTTTGTCTGTCCAAGCAAAGCTGATCTGTACACAGCAGCATTTGTTAAAATGACATTATTTGTATCCATTCTTGGACATGGATTAGTAAAAAACAAATTACAGTCTTTTATGGTTTAGGCAGGCTTTAGACTTCAGTAACGGCTTTTACTACATTTGTTAGTGGAAACAGAGTTTGTAGAATTCTACTCAAGTCAATTTATTATTCATTTAGCACATTATCTTCATGTCCAATTATTCCTCTGACATACTTTATGATGGCAGTGGAAGAGGTTAAATTGCATTGTGGATACATGGTATCAGGAGTGCTATCACTTACACCTTGTTGGCATCTTATTGCACCCCTTCCCGCTGTCAGCAGGGAGTGCTCATTTTTAAAGGAGATTTGCATCAAATCTAAGAAGCATTTTCTGTGACATTCTAATTGTACTGATATCTGCCTCTCCCAAAAGGTCAGAGATGTGATGGGATTACATTTGGGATACTTCAGTGTGATTAACTGGCTGGTAGAGGGAATGGAGGCAATCAGCGCAGAAAGTAGCTCCATCCTTCCCTTATTTTAAATAAAAAAAAGAAAATTGGCTATTTTTGAAACTGAAAAATCTGACTATAGTTTAATTTTAAATAAATGAATCTTAAAGCAATTGATGGGTAGATATAGCTTTAGAATTTAAAACTCCAGTGAAATTCGAAGTGTAGAGTTCTGGAAACCATAGCTGTTTTTGTTGCTTTTTAAACTGGACAACTCATTGTTAAATCATACCACAAATGTGTTAAACATGGTTGTACCAGTTTGTAAAAAAATAAAAATAGTGCACTATATTTTTCGTTGATATAAGCCAATACAGAAACATTACCAAACAACTGGGTAATGTCGCTCCTAAAAAAGGCACCTCGCCTCTTTACTTTATATAGATCCCTTTTCCAAATGGCTAATTATTTTTTCTATTGCATTACAAGATAAAATAAATTAGCACTCTTTCCACTTTTTCTTCAGTAAAATTCTGTTGAGCAGTCAAGGTATTTATAGAGATAGAATGTTTCACTCTGGAGGAAAGTGGAGAAAAGCTTCCTTTAACTTAATATTCATTATGTACATGATTAATTACTATATAGCCTCAGACTATCAAAAGATAGTCAGAGATATCATATTTTACATGTATTTAATTAGTGTGCACTTTGAGACCTGTGCCCTGGTAGGCCCAAATACTGAACTTTTTATGGGAGGAATTTCAATTACACGCTCTCTCTCAAATTGAGGGCTAGGACTATGCATAGAAGAAGTCATTAGGGCTTTTTCAATTGGTCTCAGGAGATGCCCGAGGTTTCACAGATGAGAAGGAATCAGAGTCACACAATCCCATAGATCAGGGTGCTCCTGCTACACAGCTCTAAAATTAGGGCAATATATCAGAAAGAGCTATCAACACTTATGTCAACATTGTTTCAAAAGAAATATGAGGTGTTTTTTTCCCAAGTGCTTATGTCCTGTTGTTAAATACATTTGCCTGAGAAACGATGGCAGGTCTATGTCTCATTGGTGTCATGAATTTTATTTTTGATATCATTCTGTTCCATATGCCTAATATAAACCAGGCAGTCATTTCCTGGTCTCATTGGAATCTGTTAGATAAAGTGCTGTAATATATATTGCTCCTGCATGATATGCTTATGCATGAGCAAGGGGACAGAATCATCAAAGTGACCATATAATATATGGAAAGTGCTGCAGAGTCATGAAATATTACCCACAAAAACAAGCAGCGTATTATGGGCCCAGCATGAGGTGCATGTTTTAATTCTAAAACAGTAATTCATTTCCATAAAAACAAATACAATATGCTGCGATTTTCATAGGTTATTATCACACATGAAGGTCATTAATAAAGTGAAATGCCCCTTGAGACCTCCACTAAACACAGATATAGACCCAAATATGTGTCATTATGGCTCTGTGATATAAAACACTGCTCCAACATTGGAAAAAGTAAAAAAAAAAAATCCCTTTTATTTATTTTGGTGGGGGGAAAAAAGTGTGTCTGAAGTATTTTAATTGGCATGCATGCTAAGGAGAAATAAAACAAGAGGAAGAGGGAGATATTTGTGCTTGAAAAAAAGAAAAAAGTAATGACTAATTCTGTACTGTACAGTACTGCCGTTATTGTGATTTATTGGTTTTTTTAAGGAACCATTTGTTTAAGTTGCTGAATAATGTTTTTTGTGCTGTAAACTATAAAACCCTGCAGCTACATGGTATGCAGCTAAAATGTGTGTTGTTTTTCAATCTGAAACCTAAACAATTCCCTCACCTGCATCTGTTCAATGCTATACATCCCGACGGTAAGCAACTCTCCACTGTTTTACTGCGCTACATAATATTATATTAATAACATTTGGACACAGAGCAGTGATTACCTCAGTGGCCCAAAACAAAACTAAAGCACAATGCAATGCAACCAGTAATACATTTTCCAATGATCTGCTGTAAATGGGCGCACTGGTCTGTGATAAGAAGAAAGAAAATATTATCTCTGGTCCTTGCTAAATCAGCAGAACAGAGTTATTGATCTGGACCCGCACGTTGCCAATATAATTTGAAGTCCCCTTGGTAGCAAAGCTGGCTTGCTGGGGGTATAGATGTCATTATCATGATTTCAGTACAGTGAAAGGGCGGTCACCTGCAATTCCCCGGGCTTCAGAGCACACCACAGGCTCAATTAGAATGTCTGCTCTCCAGATGTTAAAGGCAGTGACTGAAATAACCTTTTATACTGCTTTGCATGGCTGGTGAAATAGAAAACAAAATGTATATATGTGATAGCTAATAATCCTTAGGTCCTCCATGTGATTTCTCATAATTATATTTAGGGTTGGTTCTTAATGTGTAAAAAAAAAAAAAAAAAAAAAAAAAAAAAAAGCTAAATGCATTTAGCTATGCACAGAACTCATTCTGGTCATTTAAAAAATGTTTGTGGAAAGATGCATTAATTAGTATTTTGGTATTTCTGTTTCCGGTTCAAGAATTGGAGGCTGAAGTAGAAATCATTAATGAGACCTTTTATGGCATTTTAGTTGCAAATTCAAGAGCCTCATCTAGCCACTCAGCATGTAGACCCATTCAGAGAAGGAGCAAGCTCAAATCAATAAGTCGGGACATTTGAATGAAACACAGATTGTTTATTCCGTCCAAATGCGCCCCACCAAATAGATGTGGGGGGTCAAATTCCCAAATCACACGAGGTCCCCATGCAATTGTAGTCTGATGTGAATAAGTCATCTCTTATACAAAGATATTTGTCGTATTGATTCCTGCTGTTCATGTACATTTCAATTTAATTTCACATTTTATTTTATTCACAGATTTCCAATTGCAAGAGAGTAGTTACATCTACAACAATGCGCACACGCACACACACACACACACACACACACACACACACACACACACACACACACACACACACACACACACACACACACACACTATCAGGGACGAAATTAAAGAACTGTATTACTGCGAGATTCATTCAGTAAACCAGGAATGTAATACACTTTTGGCCAGTTATTGACTAGACAGGTAATATTTCATTATGGCAAAGTCTTTTGTGGAATCTTTCATTGGCCTTAACACATTCAAACACACAGCTCTTAAAAAAGACACACAGAATAGCACAGCGCACAAAGGACCTCTTTTGCATTATACACATAGCGGAGAAGACCCAGACATGTATACAGTACTAGAGACCCAGACTTGAGTAAAAGTACAAGTGCTCTATCAAAAAAGTGACTTGAGTAGAAGTTGAAGTGCTCTTTAAACCTACATTGTGTAATTTTTTGAGTTGATTCTTAGCAACAACCCATTTGTTCTTTCACAAATATGTGCTCATTCATGTGTAATTACTTCCACCAACTAATCAAAGTATTCTTGTAAGCATAGAATCTGCCATTTAGAATCATTCAGAATACATACGAGCGAGTCGCTCGAATGACGGCAGCCATGTTGCACCTCCATCTTTAAAATACATTAGCCAAAGAGGGACATACATCCGCCTTTTGCGCTTTTCCCGGTAGATGTTTTGGTCACACTCCGCCGCTGATCACACCTATTCTCTTTCTCGAGGACAAGTAACGGAGTTGCCAAGGAAGCGAAAAAGAGAATTAAAACGACAACGCCACAGGCAAAGCAACATGATCAAAGTTCATATTGGAGTGGCTAGAACAACTGTGTGTAAGGCGCTGACACACTTACCCGATAATCGGCCGTTGGACAGTCTGGCGAGGTTGGTGACTCGAGTCTGTTCCGTGTGTTCCATGCCGTCGTCCGTCTGAGGGGCCGTCGGCCTTCATTTTGGCCGACCTGACATGTTCAGTCGGAGACAGGGCAGTCGGGACTCACCCGGAAATGGCGAGCGGAATGAGCGTGACTAGAGTCTCTCAAAATCTGACGGACCTTTGTTGATCTGAAATGAAGACAGATTCAGCAACTGCATGGCCTATTTCTTGCTTAAAATGTTTTTAGAACCACGTTTCAGTGAACTATTTTAGTACAATATGATATACCGCCTGCTGTTATGGAGATGTATTACGTCTCGTCTCTTCAGTTTGTTCTGTGACACTTTTTGGACCAACTCCGGGAGACTGATCAGTCCAACTGGCTTTTCTGCATACGGTTGGCTGTCTGGTTGGTGTGTAACTGCCTTAAACGATGGAGATACTAAGAGCTCATTTCGGGTTCGGCCACCGTAGGAGTTAAAACGCGCTCGGAATGGAAGGGCTAGAAAGTAATATTCAATTGGTTGTCATATACAATTTCACCGCTAGATGGGAGAAATTTTTACGCAATGTAGCTTTAAGCACCACACTTAAGTGGAAGTACTAAAGTATTAAAAAAATGTTGACGTAGCGGTAACTAACGTAGTGGTAACTAACGTAGTGGTAACTAACTTAGCCGTAACTAACATAGTTGTAACTACACACACTGTAACCTACAGTCTCCGTAGCGTGAGGAATTCACAACAGCAACGAGTAACGATGCAGTACATAAAAAATTTATCGGAGTAAAAGTATTAATCTCGTCGAAAATATGTACTGAAGTAAAAGTGGAAGTAGGAGAAAAAAATAATACTCCAGTAGAGTACAGCCTTTTAGTACTTGAGTACAGTAGTGAAGAAGTTCTACTTCGTAACTATACAGCTCAGAGAAGACCTAATAGGCAAGCACTGAGTGAAAAGCAATGGAGTTGGTCATTGAATAGCATTGCTATGTGGTAACGGCAGTACTTCTTTGTTGGGGAATTTTGAATATTTTCCATCCTGAGCATGAGTCAAGAACAGATGTTTTTGCATTTCTGTGCGCCACTATCACACTCCACTGTGTTTTAACATTTATGCATTTAATTTCTGTGACTATTTTCTTTGTTTAAAAAAAAGACTAGCATGGATGTATTTAGGCAAATTATTCATTGTTGCTAAATTAGTTTCCATCTCTTTGTTTCCCCCTTGTCAGATGCAACAATCGGACCCAGTGCATTGTGATCACGGGTTCTGATGTCTTCCCTGACCCCTGTCCAGGGACCTACAAGTACCTGGAGGTCCAGTATGAGTGTGTGCCCTACAGTAAGTCTGACCCTTCTGCCAGGAATTGAAAACTCCCCCTCCCCCCCACGCTTCCATCCCCTTCTATCCCCTCTCTTCTCTTCTGTTTCATACCATAGCCTGTCTCATTTCTTCTTCTTGCCTTGTCCGGACAGTCTGTTCTTTTTGTGTGCAACACCTTCCAGCACCATTTTCCTCAATCTCTTCTTCCATCTGTGTCACACCATGAACTTTTCATGAAATATGACCTGTAAAACCCTTTGGTCTTCTTTCTGTACTGCCTTTATTATTGATGGTTCACCGTGTTTCCACCCGTTCGACGAGTCTGGTTATGAGGTAACAAAATAGAGGGAGGGTAGAGGAAGTCATGCTGACTCTCCATAATGGGAAGCAAGTGTTTCATTACTCAAGTCTATCAGACGCAAAACACCGCTCACCTTGATGGCTTAATATACATCCATACAACAGGTGTTGAAATATGTTAACAGATGCTTCATTATGTAACAGAACAGAAGGTAATATTTCATCTAAAGAGATAGTGTTAACATTTTGTCTGTTCCTTGGATGCTAAAATATTCATTGCTCCCTAACAATCTTTAGATTGCCCTTTGAATATAAATTCCCCATTTGTTCTTTAAGCCATGTTCATTTGCAATTTGTGAAGGAAATTCCGCCACATAACCTTTACTAACTGATTAATGAGAAAGATTTAGATGAATTGCCAGAATCACTAATCAGGTGGAACTGCAATAATTAGAGTGGGAGTGATGGTAAGATAGTATTTGCCAGCTCTAGATTCAAATTAGTATTTTGTACACTGATGTTTTTAGATTTGTTTCACTTTTGAATCAACTCAAAAGGGAAGTTTAGCCATAAATATATATAATTCATCTTTATTCTACAGTACTTTTTATATTCAACATATTTCTTCGACATTGCTCATTACCAGTATACCTGTCCGAGCTGTTTCCCTCAGTGTTGAATCCGAATGCATTAGTGAACATCATTAGATGGTGAAACTCATTACAACTTAAAGGTTAACCTCTCCGAGGCTTTGAGGACCTGCAATTAAAAATGAAATAAGCAATAATGAGTATTTGAGTCCGCCTTATTGAGCAAAGCCAAATCCTATAGTTTTTTACCCTAAACTGCTTGTATTGTTTTTTGTTTTTATTCAGCTTATAGTCAAGTGACATATTGATCCCATGTCTTGCTGTGTTACCTCAAACCGCAATAGTAGGATTAGCCTCATGGTGCACTCATGTCCACCCACTGTTATGATTGTCTTTTGCCTCCTTCTTGCAACAAGGAAAGACTGGCTTGATGTGGTAAAAAATAAATTTCTACCCAAGAACTCTCAGTTCTGGCAAAGTCTATCTAACAGAAATTCCAAATGGGTCCTTTACTCTAAGCAGTTTCAAACATGCATGTCTGTAGCCCCATCTTTTTGCTTCTCAAGGTCCATGCCCAACCAGAATAGGACCAAGAACACAGAATGTGTCCTATCGCAACTGCCCTGGTAAGTGCTTAGTGTTCTCCCAGTCTGACCCAGTCCACACAAGCCCAGCCCAGCCTTTCCCACTCAAATCCTGTTGTAAAATGTGATAGATTGTGATTTATAGGCAAGTTTCTTGTTATGTTTTTTCCCTCTTACCAGTCCTTTGTCTGCTCTTCCCCAAAACAAAATCCATATACCCTATAGATCATTTTGTAGAGTCAGAGAAAGGCAATCATAGGAGGACATTTACTGAGCTGTTCCACACCAGAGCAAACCCTTACTAGAGTTTTCAGATGGGATAGCAAAGACTTTACCACAGTTTTCTAGTTTTTAGATAGAATAGATCATATGCCAAATACCAAGATTTGTGATTAAAAACCATTGCAGTGGTTCAGGAGCTTAGGATCCCATGGATTTGCTGGGATACAAGACTTGAGAAGTTGTTTTGCAAGACAACGTATTAAATCCCCATTAAGCGGATCAGCGACGGGACCGCAGACAGTGTCCTCATTTTGACCAGTAACTGCTGCCCCTCAAAGTCTATCTGTGCCATGGAAATATAACCAGCAGTTTAATAACATAATATGATAAAAAGTTGTTTTCCGTCTCAATCATTGACTGAATGTAATGTGGTACTTAATTAATTTGTTCTGTTGTCTAAGTCTTTGCATTTTTTTGCACACAAGCAATTTGGGATTTTTCACTTCTGTGCAAGTGGCCTTTGCAACAAGTTGCCTACATTTCCACCATTTTCATCCTTTTGGCTTCATAATTTGGTTCTTGTCACAAACTGCCCTCATTAGCAACTTTTCTTCATGTTCCAGCCAAGGATGTAAATTGTTCCTTCACCTGGCAATGAGTCACCCTCTGAATTGGCACTAGTAATTGCTTGAATCAGGCAACATAAAAGCAGACATTTCTTTATTAAGACTGCTTTGTGCAAACTATTTTGAAAAAAGCTAGAGAAAAAAGAAAGAAAGAATTCTACACTTGCAAAACTGTAGAGTTGCAGTGGGCATAAACAGTCTTCAATGCTAATATTTTCATATTTTTTATTTCATCTAATTCCAGTAAACCCCCTGCTCCACGTGACACTGATGGCCAGATTATGAAAATTGAAGTTAAGCTGTAACAGCATGATTTTGGGTCCCCTTTGGTGCTTTTGTTTTTGTGTTCAGTTGTTCCCCCTTATTTATTCAGTGTAGCTTACATGATGCTTTGATTTAAATTAAACACTGGACCCACTCGCTCGGTCTGCTCTTGATAGCAGACATCCATTCATATCAAGATGGAACACCTGATTATTAATAGTCATTACGATTTGATTAGTGATAGTTCATAGAAAGCAGGAATTCTCTAGAAAGCCTGTAAAGTCTAGTGGAGACAGTTTAGGATGTTTGGGGTTAGTGTGGGTTGGCATGTGTCTCGTGTTTGTTGGTTTTAATGTTGCTATATTAAAAGTGACTGACTCTCTTCCCTTCCCCTGTGCAATCTGCAGGAAACCTCATCGGCTATCTGACTCACTCTCTTCATCCACTGACTGATTTCTGATCACACTGATTGCTATTTCTATTTTTTACATTTCTACTAACGTCATCAGGGGTTCCGTCATGTGTTCTTCCGTCATGTGTTCTTCTTTTCTTTCCAGGTTTCCTTCACGCCATCTCTCTCTCTCTCTCTCTCTCTCTCTCTCTCTCTCTCTCTCTCTCTCTCTCTCTCTCTCTCTCTCTCTCTCTCTCTCTCTCTCTCTCTCTCCCCTTCTCTACTCCTCTGTTTTATGTGGCTGAGGTGGCTTCTGAGACCTCAACTGTTGTTAATTTGTTTGCTTCCTACCCGTGTTCGATCTCTTAGTTAGCTGCAACACAATTGAATTTCTTCCGCAGAATGGCGTGCATTCATTTACGGATTTTTCTGATTATCTAGTTTCCACTGCTTTTTTTTGTTGCCACTGAAGCCTAGATCAGACTCAACAATTATAGCATGTTCAGACTGTAATATGAACCTGCACTAATTGGAGCTGGATGGTTGCAGGAATCAAGGCAAACATAGTTTATGATTGCTATACATTATCCCACAGTGCAAACTGGCCCAAAATGAGTTCATTTAGTATTCCAACATTGATCCTCAGGCCCTCTGTGTTTGAGCCTTTGTATTGTGAAGCCACCTGAGACTGAAACCTGAGAAAGACAAAAACCAATAGAAGTGTAGATCAAGGGCAAAAGAATTGATGCATGCAGTCTGTACTTGGAAGATTAACATCTCCATTAGTAAACAGTTGCTATGTTGTTGAAAGAATACATTTGAAATTATATTATATATAATATTTAAAATCAATCAGCCTGAATCAGTCAAACTTAATAGAAATTACTCTTTTAAGTAAAAAAAAAGTTAGCTGTAGCTTCAGTACCATATAATAAGCAGTGGTTGAGCATTTTGCTGAGCTTTTCTGGACACAGTTAGAGAAAGTCTCTTTGAATGACTGTATTTTTCTTTTCTTTGATGCCCTTCTTTGTCCCCTCACATTTGGCCAACGACCTCCTGATTGAACAGGAAGCGGTTTATCTGAACTGTCCCAGTTGGGAAATGCATGACTTGAACAGTCTTATAGTCTGACCTAGGCTTTAGACTGAGAAATGTCTTTTCTAAAGAATTTATGTAAATTTGTTATCAATATGTCAGTCTTGTTGTTGCAGTTTAAACTAAGCTAGTGATTTTCATGCAATGCAAGTCCCATGATATGTTTCATAAATCAGCTATTGGACTGGGTAATGCTTCTTAGCCCAGGTGCCTTGTTTGAATGTGCACATATTGGCAAATTTATAGCAGACTTTTATCGGAAAGCACAAAATAACAAATTAAGTGCAGTGTTGTTTTGTAGAATTAAATACATGTTTCAACAGTGAGTGCACAAAAGCTATATCAATGTATTTTGCACCAGTGACTTACACTGAATACCTGCTTTCTTGATAAGGCCACAGTACGTTTGTTTTCTGTGTACATATGGTTTCATAATTGTAAAAGTGGTGAAGTAAGATTAGAGTGTTACGCAGAGACTTTTGTTATTGAGGTATAAGTTAGGTGTAACATTGTCCAGAATGGTAAAATTACATCTTAATTGTATTCAAATCTACATGGATTTTAAAGATATAGCAAAGGGTTATCTACTACTCTATATTTAACTTTCTTTAGAAAAATAAAAGACACCTTTTCTTTTTTGTGGATTTGGGTTTGGTTTATGGTGGTGGGTGGATTAAAACAGACCACAGCAACAAAAACCAAATTATAATTAACATAAATCAATAAATAGATGCCATTAATGACACTTTTCTGTATAGTATCCACAGGATGGCTTTATTAACGTATTTTTACAGGGTTTCCACGGGGTCTTAAAAAGTCTAAAATTTCAAAATCAAAATTTTAGGCCTTAAAAAGTCTTAAATTCATTGAAGTATTGTGTTCTACCTCTTTTTGAATTCCGTGATGTTGTAGTTCTTTCTTTTGCTTGTCCAAATATAATTTCGCTGTATTATGATTACAAATGAGACCAACATGCAAATTTTATTGCAGCCAATCAGCTTTCGTGTTATTGGCGCAAGTCTCTTTTGGATTGTACCACAGACATAAAACAGATTTTATTCTTCAGCTATGGGGAAGTGCAAGTTTAACAATACTAGAGTTGAAAAAACTGAATTTAGGAATTTAATTGATGTTATGATAAAGGCCTTAAATTTCATTCATAATGGTCTTAAATTGGTCTTAAAAAGTCTTAAATTTGACTTGGTAAAACCTGCAGAAACTAAAGGGAGATCATTCTCAATATGTCATTTATTTTCAATGTGAATCTCAAAATGTCTTACTATGTGGCAAACAACAAATCTAAGATTTTTTACTGAGTGTCATTAGTTATGCCATTTGCAATAGCACATACTTACAGGCAGTTGACAGTCTGTCAAAGATAAAATCCATCCACCACTATGCCTTATACCAATTGTGACGATTGGTCATTTTCGATGTTCTAATCCAACTCCTTTTCTAAGACAGGACCTTGACGGCTGTATGTCACTTTTCTCACAACTTTCCTGTTTTCTCTGAATAGGTCTACCCGTTTTTGTCAATGTCTCATAATGTGTTTCTGCATATGTAATCATAGCGATGCCAGTTAATTCATATTAATCTCTTTTTTTCCCCTTGCACCCCTTTCATTCTCTCTTCCAACGCTTAAAATAGAAGTGGAGCAAAAAGGTAAATAACAGACACGATCCAAACCCTAGCTCCTTGTTTTGTGGCATCTGGTTGTAAACTACCTATTTTTCCATGGTGGCCTCTACAAACCCATCGCAGACGTTATCTTCAGGAATCTCCCACCCCCTAACTGTAATGTTAACGGCCAGTGTTGTGCAATAAGGGGAGTGAGGCTGGCCATAAAAAAAAAAAAACTGCACACAAGCAGCCAAAAGATGTAAATGGGGGCGTATTGGCTGCAGTCAATAGGGGCTTCCTCTCCCCATTCTCCCTGGGTGCTTTTGCTACTCAGCAGAATCTCATATTGCCTGGCTTCCGAACCCTTTTCCATAGCATGCCATGGTAACAGTGTTTCTTGGCCCTTTTTTTAAAGCTATTGCTTACAACTGTCCATTTTATCTCTGAGCCCTCCCCTCTCTCACTCTTCTTGCCATTATTCTCACCTGACCACTTGCTGCTCTTTTCTCTGTTGATTCTTATGCCTCGTATGCCTCAGAGCACCAACCAAAACACCTCAAGAGACCCTTACTAAAAAGTTTTTTTTAAATTTTAATGGTTGTGACATTTGCACCACTTCGTAATGACAAGCCTCTCAGGAATATACCGTAGAATAGGTGGTGTAAGTGAGATACGTCTAAGTACACACAAACATTTTGCAGACTGTGCTGACTCCTGCTCTCTCATAACCTCTCCCGTCTGTTGCCAAGTGACTTTAGTTGGCTGCATTTTTTTTGTTTACAGGACCAATTGTTTCGTTAAGTTTTGTTTCTGTTCTATTTCCCCTCATTTGTGTTCTACTCCCAACAGTAAATGTGTCTGTGAGGCCAAGCTTCTTTTTGTTTCAGACTACTTTATATATTTAAACATTATGCTTAATAACTTTCCTATTTCTTTTTTTCTTTCTATGCACAAAACCAAAATCCTTATATTGCTTGTGAATATTGGCTATAGCTGTTAGTTGTGTTTTGGCCACTCTTTAATGTATGTCTGCCTCCACTCCTTGTGGACAATTTGTAAAACAAAACGAAGACACTAGAGATTCTATGGATATTACATATAGTTTTTTTATGGTTTTATTTTTCACATGTTAACCTGTGTCTGTTTCTTATTCTACTCTTCTCCCATTACTAGTTTTTCTTTGTCCTGGGACTCTGAAAGCTGTCGGTGATCCTTCCTTTCTATTTGAAGCGGAGCAACAAGCTGGTGCCTGGTGCAAAGACCCACTGCAAGCTGGTGACAAAATCTACTTCATGCCTTGGACTCCTTATAGGACAGACACTCTCATTGAGTATTCCTCCCTGGATGACTTCCAAAATGCCCGGCAAACCATCACCTACAAGCTGCCCCACCGGGTGGATGGGACTGGATTTGTGGTCTACGACGGGGCCGTGTTTTTCAACAAGGAGCGTACCCGCAACATTGTGAAGTTTGACCTGCGGACTCGAATCAAAAGTGGTGAGGCGATCATCAATAATGCCAACTACCATGACACGTCGCCCTACAAGTGGGGTGGTAAAACAGACATTGACCTGGCGGTAGACGAGAATGGGCTGTGGGTGATCTACGCCACTGAGCAGAACAACGGCATGATCGTAATCAGCCAGTTGAACCCCTACACTCTACGATTTGAGGCTACCTGGGACACCACCTATGATAAGCGCTCAGCCTCCAATGCCTTCATGGTTTGTGGAGTACTCTATGTGGTCCGCTCCACCTATGAAGACAATGAAAGCGAGGTCAGCAAGAGCCTGATCGATTACATTTACAATACCAAACAGAACCGTGGGGAATACGTTGATATCCACTTTCCCAACCAGTACCAGTACATTGCAGCTGTGGAATACAATCCGCGAGATAACCAGCTCTATGTGTGGAATAATTTTTACATCCTGAGATACAACCTAGAGTTTGGCCCACCTGATCCAGCACATGGTAAGGAACCCCCCCATCCCCGCCCCCCCCACACACACACAATCATTTCCTCTCCAGACAATATTTTTTAAACTGCATTGCTGAAATTGTGATTTTAGTTGCTGTCAAGTGCACTTTGATATTCCTTTGGTATTCCCAATCTATGTATCAAGTGTCACAGCTGACTGATTTTTAATTTAGAATCTAATATGTGCTAGATATGTTACGGAAGCTTTGGAGTGTAGGAAAGCATCTCGGGGGGGGGGAGAGAGAGTAGGGCTCTGTGGTAAACAACACCTCGAAGCCAGTTACCATATCATAAGGGATCAGTATCTAGGGGATTTGGGGAGGTTTACCATCCGGGCGTTCCCTGAGTCCCTAGTGCTAAGGCTCAAGGGACCTCTGCTAGCATAACCCTTTTTCTTTTTTTTAGAGAGAGTATGACAGGGAGAGAGAGATATACTTTCACCCCTGGAAACATACATGCCCGGACAGGTGCAAAGTCTTGCCTGGGGCAAGGTTAGATCATTCCCCAAGTGATGCTGAAACTCCAAATCTCCATTGGCCTTTAAAAGCAACTACTTCCCACCCTGCCTACAGAGTGTGAGGATTCAATGTTCTGTCTAAGAAAGAAAGAGATGGTAGACACAAGGGAGAAGGATCAATGACCCAGGGTCACATCAGTAGCGTATGTTTTTAATTTAGCTGTCAAGAGCTGAGGGGAAGCTAGCCTAGGCCTGCGATAGTCCTTACACCGAGAATATAATAACCGTAATTATCCTAATCCCCTGCACACCCAGAGTCCTAAGTCCACGTAATGCTCAACGCAGTCAGTGATGAGCCACCGAGGTCAAGCAACTTTTCCACAGATTATCCGAGAGCTCAATATTTATTAATGTCTTTGCTCGTCCACTTTTGTATTGATAGGACATGAGCTGGGGCTGCTAAATTGGGTTCAGCCAGTGGAACAGCATCAATCTAGCCTGACCAAGGCAAGTCTCATTGTAACAAAGAAAGTAGTCCAGGTTGGAAAGCAAAATTAATATGCAGAGGGGGGGATTGAGTAGAATACTGCAACAATCATGGGGAACAAGATAAAACACTTTTTTATTTTTTTATTTTTCCAACTCTGAATAACATGTTTGAAGTTTCTCCATTGCTAATAAGACAGATACCAGACAGATTTTTTTAAATTAAATATTTGCATATCACAAGTACATTCAGAGCAATTGAGGAATATGCTACAGCCAAAAGGTGTTTCCTAATTTTAGTCATGCCCGAAACATTATGTTGCACGGTGAGAATTCAAATGAGCTGATTCTAAGCAGTGCCTTGCATTTGCAGACAGCTGCTATAAAAGTGGCCATGATATCACCCCTTCTGCTATCTAATCAAAACAAATTGGAGCATGTCTTTACATACCATCATGTGTTTATATACAGTGAACTGATTATTAAGCAGTCGAGCAACAGCCTCCACAACAGCCTTTATTTTCAGCTTAACTGTTATGGATTCTTGGAATAAACTGTTTATAGACAGGCTGCATGCTCAATTGATTTATTCATTTGCTGAATGGACACTGATTACTGATAGAGAAATCAGAGGCTTTAACAGGATCCGCCTAGCCTGACAAGCCAGACCCACATCAAGATGTTGGGTCTGGGAACTCACCATTGACAGGGCTCAATCCGAGGGGCGAGATAAACAGTTGTCTTTCAAATTCCTTCTGCACGCAATAGGATAGCGCTACAACCAGGCAGAGCAACGAAGAAAGTAGCAGAGCTAGTTAATAGATTAAACTTTTGCCGTATCTGGTTGGTAAAACTCCGAACACATTTTCCTTTTTTAAGAATGACTTCAGTGCCGTTCTTTGTTTATTTCTCAAAGAAAAGTTTAACTCCAAGTCTTCCAGAGTCACGGCCAAAGCCAATTCGACAGCAGCAGCAGCCATAAGCCCGCCCACCGACTCTATACACAATGTGATTGGCCCGGCCAGAGTTTGTTTTTTCCAGCTCGCAAGCTAACGGAGAGTTGCTAGACCCCCTGGCTGCAAATTACATTTGCTGCCGCTAAGGTGCATCTAGATTTCTAGGCTAGGATCCGCCCTGAAATAAGACTACACGTGTGTGTGTGTGTGTGTGTGTGTGTGTGTGTGTGTGTGTGTGTGTGTGTGTGTGTGTGTGTGTGTGTCTGTCTGTCTGTCTGTCTGTCTGTCTGTCTGTCTGTCTGTCTGTCTGTCTGTCTGTCTGTCTGTCTGTCTGTCTGTCTGTCTGTCTGTCTGTCTTTATTCACACAGTCAGACCTCCCAAGCAACCAAAGGAACTCTTCATGTAGATTATGTTTAGAAACATACGCTGCCTGACATACTGTATGTGCTCCTCGGGGCTTCCGTATTCACACATCTTTATTTTAACGCCAACAAGGACTCCGTTCTTTCTTCTTGACAAATGAGACATAAGCCTGGCCCTGCTGCTGTGCTGACTAATGTATGTTGAGTTCCAGTCGATGAGTGCATGGCAGAATGGTCCAGGATGATCATCAAGATGTCAATAAACTTGTCCTCCCACATGGCTGATGTTGACACATAAATGATGGCACTTTTTTCTGGCAGTCACTAGATGCCCTCTCTGGGATATCTTGATGCTTGTTTCAATGCCTCACCGGGCACTGAAACAAGCCATCAGAATGCTTTTGTAGTGTTAAAGGTTGAAGGTACGTGTTTTGAGCAGCACTTGGCGAAAGAAAAATGAAAAACACAAAACGGCTTTGCTCAAATAATTGCAAGCATGAAAGCTTAGCACATGCTGAAAGCATCGTTTGTACAACAGAGAGATCTAATATACAACAGTACATGTGGCTGTCCACTGCAGATGATGCTCCCAACCCCCCCCACCCCAAAATTTCTCAAGTGCGCAAACAACTCTGTCACATGATTCGCTCCGTCATGAATTGCAATCACATCAAAGTGATGTTGGGACCCTGTGTGGCAGACAGTTGGGTTCCTGTCAAGTCCAATAACGTTGCTCGTGTCGAGGCAAGATCATCTCTTGTAGGATTATGGGGGAGTGGATGGGGTCACATCCAACATGCGGCTCCAATGAAAGTGGACATTAAATGGGTCAGTAAGTCCCACTTTTGGCTTTGACCACCAGCACCATAATCCACTCATTTAACCACGGCTGAATGCCTGTTCTCCTTTTTACATATAGGAGCTCATAAAAAGACATATTCCTTTGTCCCATCTTGTAAGTGAGATGATTAAATTGATTTAAATGAGGTATTCCCAGAGAAAACTCATTATGCACCCATTTCTATGGACCGTTTATTTATGCCAAGCATCTGATATTTGGCCTCAAACCACTGAGTAAGCATATCAAAATCTTTTTCTTACCAGAAGTATGCACAGACAGACTCTATTCACTGCCACAATGGTACAGAGGTGAGCCTTGGAAACCTTTTATTTATCCCCTGTCGCAAAATTAAATTCTGAATCACTTCCGTATAAAAGCCCCCGACGCTGCAGTTAACACCCACACAAAATCTAGACCTGCTTTTTAATTGTTGAAATGTCAATACATTTGCATACAATTTCAATCTTTGCTGCACCCTCAAATTATAAATTTGCGAGTGGGGATCGTAAGGAAGCAAACGACCCAATTTGTTTGAAATTATAAGGTAGGGCTCACTGACACGACTTGCCAATTAGCTTACAAAACTCTGCATGTGGTCAAAACAATGCCCTGTAGTTTGTGTGTTATGAAAGTGCTTTGCAATGCAAAAATGCTCAGCTGTTACAGATGCTCGTGAGTCATATGCATTAGCAGTCACCCCAGAGAACCTACCTCTTATAGTCTGATAAATATACAGCTCACTAATAAGCACCACTATGATTCATTCCTGTCTTCTGCAGTGCTTACATAGAGGTCAACTTGTGCATGGCATCATTTAGAGAGGCAGGGAACACAGAGAGAGGAGGAGAGGTAGGATATTTTAAACGTCAACATCAAGTTTTCACAGCCATCTGAGGTGCTGGGGTAAAGCAGCAGAGACTTTGTCCTCCTATATGCTCACCAGTGGTGCAGGAGCTGGGATCAGGATGTGTTAAAAACGGCCAATTTGTTTGTTTGCCTTGACAACAACTCCCCCCCCCCACTCCCTCTCCTCAACCCCCTGTCAGCTGTCCAAGTGGACACAGCAGTGTGAAAAGAGACTGTATTGATGTGGAAAATCACCCTTTTTGTTTTGTTTTTCTGTCCTCCTGTCATATTATCGTTGTTTCTTTCCCTGTCTGCCTCCAATCTTATTGTCTCTCTCTTTCATTATCTCTCTATTGCATTCAGTCTTGCTGCTTGCGTGTCTGTCTTGCCCTCTCTCTCTCTCTCTCTCTCTCTCTCTCTTTTCTCTCTCTCTCTCTTTCTCTCTCTCTCTCTCTCTCTCTCTCTCTCTCTCTCTCGTATTTTTATCATTTTTTTTTTACTCTTCATCTGCCTGTAGACTTTAGTCGTCGTCCTCCATTATCATCCATGAACTCTGCCTTACATCTGGATATTTGCATTTGTGTGCATTCCGGTCTGCACATATAGTACATACGTCTGTTTGGCTTCTCTCCTAAAGTCAAGCTAAAGACTGTTCAAATCATGCCCAACGAGAGCAGTGCACACTTAATGACAGGATTTGAGTAAATCCTTAGCTGTGCCTTCTGGGAAACTGTACAGTAAACAGGACGAAGACAGCCATCAAGATCAGGGATCACTCGCTACCCAGTTTTGTTATTTAGAAATATGTGTTCACTAGGGAAACAGTTTATAACAGTGTTTAGATTTAAGTGACATTATTCCATTTAAATATTTAGCATTAAGCTTATTTTAAGTTGTGATTACACACATTTATAATTGATCCAGATCCTACTACTAAACTACCTATTTAAGTGAAAGTTGATGTGTTAAGCAACTTCTCTCTGGTTCTTTCTCACGTTCATTCCTGTTGACTCCTGTTGGATTCACACTGGTGTTAACTGACTATACAATCCTGGCCAGCCAGAACCAGGCCAAATCTAACACCTCACTGAACACAACAATCTGCAGAAAACAGCCCAGAATTTGTGCAGAAATCCCCTAAAGTGACATGTAGCCTTAAATCTGTGTATTGGTAGCAGTGATGGGTTAATTCAACAAGACCCTTATGTTTTATAGCACCTAAAGGCGTGCCTAAATCCCAGAATTATGTCAATTTTACTGATAATGTTTTGAACTGTGTAAACTGGGAGAATTTCTGGGATGTTAGGGCACTTTTGGGGAGTGTATCTTTAGCAAAAGGCCTCCTTCTTTACTGCCGGACTACAGAATCTCCGTATATGCCAGTTTCCATTCTTTATTCCTCCCATGTAACCACCATTTTATGACACACTGTGACGTTATTCCATCTACATCGTGACCCACTGGTCTCATTCTTGGTTACGATATGAGGGTGAATTTAACTGGGGGGAAATCCCACGACGGGGATTTACAGTCTTGTTCACAACGTCTCTGATATTACATTGTGGGATTATACCTAACCACCCAGTGTCTGGTGGCAGTAAAGGCCATACAGCACATGAGGTCAGGAAGTCACCTGTTTTTCTTCTGAAATCTGATCACGATCTCTGCTGCTCCTTGTAAGACACAAGGACCAGTTGTTGCCAGAGAAGGAGGAGCATTTAACCCCTTATCCAAAAACACACCTCAAGATAATGTTTTCTCATATTCCCAAACTGCTTGTCACCGCTTCTACTGGAATGTCTTACCCGCTGATGTAAAACTACTGCACACAACGCGGCCAAATGATTTTCACTGACAGCGTGCAACTATGTGGGCAACAGCAAACCCGGGGTTATGATTTAAAATGTCACAAAGAGTTGTTTTACATAAAAGAGAATGGGGTGTGTGGGGGGGGGGGGGGTGATTATGGTTACACTGAGCCCTATAGCCAAGGGGACCCACAGTCTCTTGTTTGATTACAGTCTGACTGTGAAACAAGGCGTATTAAAAGAATTATTACTCCGACATCACAATGGTCTCCCATCACTCCCTGACACACGCCTTTGAGGAGATTTATTTCACACAGGCCTGATTATTGTGTCTATGTGTGTTTCTCTAATCTGTGTATATGCGGGTATGCTTGCTTTTCACGTGACACAGCTGTGTGCATGCTTATGTATGTGTGTGTGTGTGTGTGTGTGTGTGTGTGTGTGTGTGTGTGTGTGTGTGTGTGCGTGTGTGTGTGTTTATACGAACATCTCTGTAACAGACATCCTCCTGTGCGCATGGCATTAAATATCAGTCTGCTTGGCACACTTAGAGTTAATGGTTGAAATTTGAGGCACGTACAGTACAGAGAAAGCTGCAAGGAGGAAAAAAAGCAGGCTGTAGTCTGGCAGCTGCTGTGTCTGTTCTCTATACTTTGGTGTCATTCTGTGTGTCAGGGTGTATATGAATGGGTACATGTGTTTATAAGCGTGTCTGTGCTTGTGCGTGTGTGCGTGTGTGTGTGTGTGTGTGCACTCTGCCTGCATGCCTGTGTCCATATGAGCCAATGCGTTTGTATTGTGGGAAAGAGAAATATTGGAGACAGCAGTAAATAACGTAATCCAGCTATTAGGTTCCGTTCCCTAAGACATGGACGTATACTGTACACATCCTCACAAAGACATGACTCATGGGAAATTATAAGAATTTTCACTCATCTTTCTTCACATTTACTGCTGATACACAACCAATCATACGGCATGTTCCCCTCCACAGCTACAAATGCAGCGCAGAGTGAAAGACGTGTAATCCAATTTCCTTTGTGTATTATTGTTATTATTGGTAGATATCAAAATGCATCACACACGTGTAATAAATAATCACACTATTTCATACTCCAGAACAGCTCCATTTCCATATGAACTCAGAAGCAAGGCCACATCTAGAGAGGAATGAGTAAAATGCATGTTTGAAAATGAGATATTTCAACGGCAGCATTAGCACAGAAAATAATTTACGCTTAGTTTTTTCACAGTTCGACACCTTATTTCAATTAATCTACACTTTGTGCCGAACGAATTAAAAGCTGATGGGTTATTCATTTATTTTCCATCCACTAAATTCTCTTGGACCCCTGAGCGTGGCCCCCTTCTGATGGCAGAAACAGACTAAATTGTTTGAGGCTCGACTGACTTGTTAACTTTTGCGATTCCTCTTCCATTAGGAGGCGATTACCACCCAGGAGCCACATTTCACAGTGTACAAAAGACAAAATTCGTTTTACCTTAGCAAGGAGTAGGTCTCCTACTAAATGGGAACAAAGAGGTGAATCTCCTAAGCAGTCTCGTTTCACATCGTTATGAGATTAGTGTGAGATCTAATATTTCTTTGAACTTTTTTATGTGGCAAATTAGCTGAAACACATGCTAAATGTTTGTTCCTTTACCCTTTTTCCCTAACACCGCAAGATAAACAGCACCTGCTAATGTCTATGAAACATTACCCTGATGAACAACCATGCGGTGCCTACTGAAAGTGAAGCCATTAAGCATAATAAAAAAGACACACGCTGTCGGTTTTCATTTGTCACCACGGCCTGACTACGGAGGTCTGGTAAAGTCGTGTGTGTGTGTGTGTGTGTGTGTGTGTGTGTGTGTGTGTGTGTGTGTGTGTGTGTGTGTGTGTGTGTGTGTGTGTGTGTGTGTGTGTGTGTGTGTGTGTGTGTGTGTGTGTGTGTGTGTGTGTGTGTGTATTTTGTATTTGTATTTATTATAAGGATCCCCATTGGCTGACGCCTAGACGACCAGCTAGTCTTCCTGGGGTCCAAAACAACATTTAATCAGACAACATATACTGAAAATAAAAAATAAAATAAAAAAACAACTAAATACCACAATATCTGATTACAAAACTAAATAACAAAGAAGAAAAATTACAATTAAAATTAAATGAAAACAATAACAAACCAAGCAAATAAAGAAATATCTTGAAAACGAAGTTATATATTGCAGTATGTTACATGGCAAACATTAATATGTGTGTGTGTGTGTGTGTGTGTGTGTGTGTGTGTGTGTGTGTGTGTGTGTGTGTGTGTGTGTGTGTGTGTGTGTGTGTGTGTGTGTTCCTGAGTGCTTACATGTATGCATATGCTCTGAAAAACACTTGGCACGCCGTGCTCCCTTTGCCTTTTCCTCTTCTGGATTCCTGTCTCATTGTCTGTCATCAATCCCGGACCTATAACCCCAGCGGTGATAACAGAGCCACTGAGATACATTCAAGAGCAACAATGTGTGGGCGACGAATCACACAAAGAGGTTATGAATAAGTCTGCCCCGACTATTGGCGGTACTTTGGAGAATATCACTCCACACGCTCACACTCTGTGACAGCTAATTGAAGGTTCCCCTTGGGCTGAGTGCAGCAGAGACAAAATAATCAGGGATCCTGTCCTGGTTTTGCTATATAACCCAAGCGTGGGATTTGCTTCTCATAATCAAAGGAATATTGCACAGGGAAGGTATTCAGTGGTGTCAGGTGCGTGTTGCCACAGTGCAAAACAGAAATATTTGGTCCACTCCATGCTATAAATCACAAAAGGTTTGGAAAAGGCTGCTGCAGCACTACCAACAGATCAATACCCATCCCTCACAGTGGCTGCTTAAAAACTTATCCACTTAGACATCTCTGTGAAGAAGTGACTGCCTGAGAGGAGTGTCCATTTTAATACCTATGGGTTAATTCCTCCCAGCTTTCATTGGATCAAATTAAATCAAGCTATGGCATAAAGGTAATAAGATTATTGTGTCTCTGGCAGGATTACAGGCTGACACGCTATGTACACAGGAACAGCAGTGGTCAGAGAGGCTGCATTGTTTATGCACAAATTTCCCTGGGAAGTATAGCCTACATTCACATTAGCCTCTTTTTCACACAGGAAAGAGGATTAGTGTGCATCATAGACATGAAATGAAACCTCCCAACAGGATTATTTTAGCCCTTTTACTTGTGTCCTTTTCATAATATTTCTTGTTAATGAAGCTCTTTAATATATTGCTGTATTCTATGACGGTGCTCGCTGACATTTTTGTTTTAGCAATGCCAGCACAGCTTTTCTGTATCGCGCAGCTCAGCAAATCCAGCTCACACCACTTTCCCAAAGCCAAACCTATCCAGTTTGCTACGGAGCAGTCCCTCTCCAATGGAACGCTTTAGGAAAGCCAAACACATTAGTTCTATATAAACTACACCTAACATTAATTACCCCCACAGTTTCACCACTGATTGCAGGTAGCAACAAAATAAATAAAAAAACTTCAAATAGATTTAATTTTAAATGTTGTAAGTAGAGCATGGAGCTCAACATCCCAGCGAGCCATGACTTGAGTAAGGGGTGTAGTCAAGATACAGTTGTTAGTTGACATGCTAAAGGAATGTGCTTGGATTTCAGCAGATGCCTCTTTGATTTATTGGCTGTAGTTGCGAGCCTTTTTTTAATCTTAAATCATGCTGTCGAGCAGCAATTCATTTTCATTTTATTTCTGTCTGCATTCTAAACTCCCCATCCACGGAGACTGGGATCTTATCTTTATCATCTTTCATACTTTAGAAATAAGAAACTTATAAAGGGCCCCAAAGTTTCTTGAGAAGAATCTTCTGGAAGTTTGCCAAGCAACCCAGACCCAGATGTTTAAAAAGACACAATGATAATTATTTACACACTATGTCGACACATATTCATTATCTTTAGGCCAAGCTGCAACATTACATACTGGAGTGTCTAAACTTAACTGAAAAAATGCTAAGCATTTTTTTTTTTTTCACGGTGGCTATTACTCTCACCTTTGTGAGACTTCTCAGTGAGTCATGAAAAAACAAGGGCTATAGCAATAAAAGGGTATTGGTGCAGAATAGAGAATAGAGTCATTTCTCCTAGCCAGCTAAATGCTAGTGCTGAAAGGACACTAAGCACAGGTTGTCTCTCAACCGCTGTGACAGGCCGTGCAGCCGTGAATTTCACTGTTGAGTAAAAGGATACAGGTAGGGAAGGAGGGACAAGAGAGAGGAGGCTGAGGTGAAGCTAGCCAGCCAGATCTGCCTTCAGCTCAGTGTCAAAACTGTGTGTGTGTGTGTGTGTGTGTGTGTGTGTGGAGTTCTAAAGCCCCCAACAGGAGGGAGCACAGAGTCATCTCCTCTGGTCAATAGAGCCTAATTCGCCACATGTAGCAGCCAGCCTCAAAGGTGATTTCCCTTCAGCTGAACTGTGCTGAAGCCTCTCATCCACACCATGGGGCCTATTGGTGATAGTAGGGGTGGTGTGTGTGTGTGTGTGTGTGTGTGTGTGTGTGTGTGTGTGTGTGTGTGTGTGTGTGTGTGTGTGTGTGTGTGTGTGTGTGTGTGTGTGTGTGTGTGTGTGTTTGCCTCCGTTATCCAATGGAGGCAATAGTTATGGAGGTGTTGCTGCCATTTCTCCCTCAATTCACTGGAAGACAGAAACTTTCTTTTACTTCTCCAGCTTAGCCCCATTGTTTCTGAATCTTCCTGTCATCATCTTCTATGCGTGCCTCTATTTTCCGCCATCATCCCCCCTCTCTCTTTATTTCCCCTGTCCTGCCTCAGACTCCCTACTCTCTTTCACTCTGTTGCTCTGTCTCGGATGTCTCTCAGTACTGGTTTACTACTGAGTACGACTCAGCTCAAGCAGTGTAACAGCACCTCTTCACATTCTCTGCATGCTCTACAGGCAGCCTAATGGAGGAAATCAAAGTACTCAAATGCGATTAGATTCAGTATGCACATTGCATTCCAATCAGAGGTCCTTTAAAATTCAACCAACAAATACTTTCTTCAGAGGGGGTTTATGTTTTCTTTTTGTACTTGGAGATCTGGAGCAGATTTATATCTAATAGTTAGTGTTTATCAACATTTCATCGATTAAACTTTTATGTTCGACTTTTATGAAATGTAATTACAGTGCTACCTACACTTCTCTGGTGTATCACATGAAAAATGTCTTCATAGTTTTTCCTTAGTGGCTCATGTTAAATGTAAGGAGTGCACTATTTTCTGCTTTCCCGGGACTGAAACATATTGTTTTTGCCCGAGGCGTTGCATGAGTTACTGCACACCTGCTTTATCAGAGTATGAGTTGTAGCAAGAAACAACTACAAAATGAATGCTCAGGCACCATGGCTACATATACAGGTTTTGTGTTACTCTAGTGAAATTTAATCAGCCATGCCACAAAATCTCCAAGGCAAGAATGATTGCCAGGCAGGAGGATGTTACTGTAATTATTGTCTTATTCACTGCAGAGTGCCTTGGATAAGCCTTAGTCAACGGGACTGCAACACGCTTGTTGCACAAAGCACTTAGCAGCAATTCACACAACAGGACACTTGGATGTATAAGCATGACAATATTGAACATGTTGGGGATTTTTTTTTTTTTAGGAATGTTAGTTACAGGGGACACCGTTAAGGTTTAGAGGTACATGAGGGCATCTGCCCACCAGAAGGTCAAGGTTCGTATAACTGACAAAGTATTCTTAGCAAAAAACACAATACTATAGTCGACATTATGCTCCCTGGGGTTGCCACACTAATTAGCAAACTTCACACTGCAACCGCAGGTCAAACTATAATTTGGTTTGTATTTCTATGTTTGAATCCACAGCACTGCATCAATATTTTTCATAAAGACTGAAAATAAATTAAAAAAATGTGCACTAGTGAGAATCACACTCCATAAATCATGGAGGCGATAATGTTTTCCTCACTGGGCTGCACACCATCACATATCAGTGGCCCACCCTAAACATAATGCCTCTGTACCCTCTGTCTCTTCACAGCTCCACCACTGTCAGAAGTCACCACGTACCCTCAGCCTCAGAAATCGACAACCACCACCACAACAACCACAGTGCACTGGGGTGTGGCCAACACTACCACCACAACAGGGCTCAAGGAGGGCAGCAGGGGAACGCCCAAGCCGCCTCCTGTGATTCCACAGACTACTTCCCCTCCGCCCCTCGAGTCCTTCCCTTTACCCGAGCGCTTCTGCGCGGCCACAGAGAACAGAGACATAACGTGGCCTCAGACCCAGAGGGGCATGCTCGTGGAGCGCCCTTGCCCCAAGGGAACACGAGGTAAACAGGACTCCCTCTCACCTCAGGGCCATGTGCTTGCTGCTTTCAATGTGACCTAAAGCATGACCTTTTTTTTTTTTTTTTTTTATCTATAAAGAGCATCAGTTGAAGTAGGTGTTCAGAGAATCAGTGAAGGCAGTTGATAATGGTGTTTTAGCTGTGTCATTCCAGGTTGAAGCATGATTATAATGGCTGGGTTGCAGAGGATCCGGCTCAGCTGTTTCTCCTGCAGCTTGCATCGAGACGTGCATCCCTCATTTGATTGTGTGTGAAATTGTGTTAGCACTCAGAGTTCATCAGACGCAGGGATAATTAGGACAGGGAAAAAACAGGAGCCAGCTGTTGATAATATTTTCAAAAATTATTTTCAAAATTGGCAACTTTATATGTTTGGGGTTTACTGTATTGAACTATTTCAGTTTAATTTGTCCTTTGACAGCATAAAAAACAAACTTCATGGCTGATATTTCTGTGTGCACACACAAGCAGACATTTTCTGGCTTCGTATTTGTATGAATTTGCATGTTTGTAAATGTCTTGTTTGTGTGCTCTTATTGTATCAGTGCCCTTGTCCTTTGTTGCCTTGTAAAGGACTTACTGGGAAAATACATTTGATTTGACTTGATTAAACTTGACTATTCTGTTCTTGTTTTCCCTGTTAGGCACAGCCTCTTATTTATGTGTCCTATCCACTGGGGCCTGGCACCCGAAGGGCCCTGATCTCAGCAACTGTACCTCCCACTGGGTCAACCAAGTAGCCCAAAAGGTTTGTATGAGCTCTGCCTCACTGTTTTCCTTCTAAGTGGAATGTGTTTCTTAAAAACATAGAGGAGGTAGACAAAATAATGGAAATGTCCTCGTTACAAAGATGGCTGCAAAGCTGGGTGAAATTAGCTGGAAAGCTGCATTTGTAAGCTACAAAAGAGGTATGGAAATGAGGACTTTGATAAGTGTTTTCTGAAAACAAAAAACAAAACAAAAAACTGCAAAGTTGAAGACTGTTAAAATTGCGGGTGCATCATTCAAAATAATTGCAATATGATACGTAAGGGGAAATTATGACGGACAAATCAGCACAAATAAGGTATAGCATAAAGCACAGACAGAGATACGACAGGTATAAACTGTGTATATTTGTCAAAGCAAGCATTTGTTACTGTGTGGCACACAGTAAAAAAACTGCCACCATGGCAACTTCTCCCACGTGAAGAAAACCTTTTCATAACTGGCATTTCAAGGACTCATTGGAGTGTGTGATATCAAAAACCGGGCTGTAAAGAAACCCTCCAAGTCTGTCTTCTTGCATTCTTGTGAACATTATTCACTCTCTTTCCCCCTGCAGATCCGCAGCGGTGAAAATGCAGCTAACTTGGCCAACGAGTTAGCCAAGCACACCAAAGGCCCCATCTATGCAGGGGACGTCAGCTCCTCGGTGCGCCTGATGGAGCAGCTGGTTGACATCCTGGATGCTCAGCTGCAGGAGCTCAGACCCAGCGAGAAGGATTCTGCAGGACGGAGCTTCAACAAGGTAACCACATTGACCAGAAAAAAAAAATCCTGTATCACCTAAGGCACTATATATTTAACATATATACTGGAAGCATTTTTCACCATTTCTCTCTTGTTGCATCACTTTTCACTGACACGTTAATAATGACCAATGCAGAAGGGATTACAGTGTTTCCCAAAATAATGCAGGGATATGTACAGTAGTTGTTATTTTTTGTCAAGCGCAGTCCATCTTTCCTTCTCTTTCTTTTGAAGTGCAGGAAAGCTGGCATGTACCAGAGATCTGTATTCATGGCAGTGTTTGTACATTTATGTTATTGGCCAAAATGTGTCTCTGCCAAGCGTGCTACTTCTATGATGTGTCAGGAGGCTTTGAGGGGAAAATACAGCATCATAAATGTGAGCTGAAGCACTTTACACTTTGACCTCCAGGTAAGCAGGTCAATGGCACGAGATAGGGAATGGATGGATCAGTCTTTCAGTAGTTACTTTGTATATTGACCACTCAGTCAGGGCCTTGTTTCTAGAAAGCCTTTGGTTTAGCTCATGAACATGTGCAAATTATGTGTCTCTATTTTTTATCTGTTCTTTTTCTTTTCTAATAAAAAAGCTTCAAAAACGAGAAAGGACATGCAGGGCATACATGAAGGTACTGGAGCAATGCCTCTGTCCACTCTGCTTGCTGCCGTCCCCTCCTCTATCCTTGTGCTACAACTGTATATGCCCCAGCCCAAGTTCAGCAGCATGTAACCTCTGCACTGTCATGTACTCCCTCCTCCCTGTGCTTTCTGCTTTTTGAGTAATTGCCTTACACACAGACACAATCGTACCCAAAGTGCTTTCTAAAGTCAAAGAGAAGTCATCTCCAATTACCGAGGTGGCTTCTTTACGTGGATGTGTCTCTGTGTTTTGTTCCCCCCCCCTTTATGCGTTGATAGCGATGGTGTATTTTGTTTTTCATCCTGTTTTCCCTATTGTATGTTTTCTAAGTGTTTACTCAAGATTGCACGTCTGGATGCATAACACCACAACTCAAACAAAAATCCTGCTCTTACATTCCTCTCATTATTCATTTGCTAAAAGGATTTGCTGCTTTGTGACATTTTTTGCTTTTTATACGAGAGCTCCACGACATATAAAACCCTACTGAATATTGCATCAAACACAGTTCACTTGTGATTTATTTCAATCTTTTTCAAGGACCATCACCCGACCTTTCACCGCATGTAAAGTAAAAACTGTAGCTCTTGCTTCACAAGGACACAGGTTTTAGGTCATAGAAGTCATTTGTTTCATAAATTAAAAGAGCAAATCTTCAGCTCTATCTAGTTAATAGGGTTAGCCAGGTCAAACCATTTTTTTTCCCTTTCTTTGAATGCTATCAGGTTGGGGTCATACATCAAAGTATTTTGGCCACATATATCCCTCAACCATTAGGGAGATCAGTGTCCTCCACCTGCCACCAAAGTCACCCCCCGCAATCCAAATCTCTCCTTCGGGAGGGTATTAAAATGGATCGAGCTAATTAGCCAGTCAATGGCCGTGCGCTCATAAAAAGAAAGGAGGAAAAAAAAAAAAAAAATGTATGTATGTAGTTACTCCACCTCCCCAAAAATGCATCATCATTTGTTTTTTTAATGTCACAACATGTAGATGTTGAAGGAAGCGACCGTGTTAGAGAAGTTTTGTCTTGATGTAAATTACATAATTTATTCGACTAATGACAGCATAAGAGGATTTGGGACAGAGCTCGTTGAGTCTGCAGTATCTGAGATCTGCCACACTTGACGTAACATCACTATAGCTGCCCCCCAACCTTTCCACCATGTCGCCAGCATTGATTACCTGATTAGAAACATTGATTTGATTATTTCCTGAAGAAAACTCGCGTCATATGCATCCCACGCCCAATTTATCTGCTGTCTGTTCTGAGCTGTTCAGGTGGCAGAAAGTGTGAAGCTGGAAAAATATATAAGGATACAATTTTATTACACTGTTTAACATATCATAATCATTCTATTCCTTAGTAATACTAAGTGCTTTTTGCAGGGTGACTGCATGACTTATTGTACAGTCCAGTATTTTAACTAGAGGACAAGTTGACTGCAGGTCAAAAGATAAAGAAAAATAAAGATTTTACATGCAGAAACTTTGCAATAGAGACTTTTAATTGAGGACAGCTTTTGTTACTTTGACTTTAATCAGGCCAACACTTGATATCCTGCTATTGGACAGACCTGATAGGCTCAATACACTCACCCTGTGTGAAGTGTCTGCCCTGATGCAGCGTCCTTGACAAAGAAACTGAATCCGCACCATCTCCAGTGATGCTCCTGTTCCTCTCGACCCTCTGCAGTTTATCCTTCATGATCAATACAATTGCAAAAACAATGTCTTTCTTATTCTGTAAATGTCTGTAATTAATCAATCTTGTCATATATGCAACCAAAATATAGATTACCACCCCCCCCCCAATCATTTTAATTTTAATCCTCACAGATGTGATGCTTCAGCACAGCATTTCATCCATTTCAGTGTCTGCATGCCACTGCTAATGCTTGCAAACAAATCCAATTTTTTTTTCTGAGTTACTCAAGTACCTTTTGTTTTTGTCTGTGTGTGTGTGTGTGTGTGTGTGTGTGTGTGTGTGTGTGTGTGTGTGTGTGTGTGTGTATGTATCTGTGTGTCTGCTTCAACACAGGCCATTGTGGACACGGTAGATAACCTTCTGCGACCAGCGGCCTTGAAGTCCTGGCAAGACATGAACAGCACAGAGCAAACACATGCAGCCACCATGTTACTGGATACTTTGGAGGAAGGGGCCTTTGTCCTCGCCGACAACCTCATGGAACCTGCCATTGTCAAAGTTCCCGCAGACAATATAAGTAAGTAAAACAAGAGTTTGTGGTGAGCAAATGACAAGAGTTTGTGATTGATGTGAGCTCAGTTAATTTGATTACTTTCAATTCATTGAGAGAGGAACTCTGTGATAGGAAAACAAGGCCGCCACATAAAAAAGGACTTTGTTTTCATAATAAGCGTTTAAACCTCGGGGGAAAAGAAAAACAACGCATATTAGGTTTAACGAGTCGCTTACTGACAAAGTGATGAATATCAGACAATTAAATAGACTGGATTCTCTGATTGCGCACGCTTAGTTTATAAATGTATGCGTCTAGACCTTGTAACTCTATACATTAATGTGAACATTAGCCTGCTGTGGAGTCAGAAAAAGTACATTGTTTATTCACAGCCTCATTCTCTCATTTTCTTCTGCTGTTAGACCATATAAGGAAGGCTTCTCCTTAGTTGTTCTATGTTTCCTCTGCAGTGTTGTTTTATTCATATTAGTAAGAGTCTCACAGGGATTAAATGATTCCTTTGTAACTGGCGTTTTTTATTGTGCAGCCCATTGTCACAAAGATGTAGCGTTTGAGTCATTGATATGTCGTTTGGTCTGTGCCAACAGTTTGTGTAGAAATGTCAGGAAGAAAGCTTTGGGATCAATATTGTCCACTGTTTTGTTTGTAGGCCCTTGTGTTTCAGTTAAACAGCCTGCAATGACCATTGTCTCATTCTCTTGTCCTTTCTCTTTTCCCTTTGAACCAATCCTCTGCCTTTCTGCACCGGGCAGTCCTGGATGTGTATGTACTCAGCACCGATGGCCAGGTGCAGGATTTTAAATTTCCACAATCCAGCGAAGGCAGTATCTCAATCCAGCTGTCGGCCAACACCGTCAAACTCAACAGTCGGAATGGTAAGCTCTCTTAAACCTAGCAGGAGAAATGAGAGACACTTGTCAAGATCCTTCTGCTTACTTTAAGAGAAATTAAGTGCTTATTCATTGTGCATGTGTGTTTGCCTTTGGCTCCCATTTTTGTTCCTGTGAAAAGGTGAAGAGTCTGTACTAGTGTAGGAGCACAACAAAGGAGTTAATCTAAAAAACTCCAAACCCTGAATAATGAGAGGCTGTTAAAAGCTCTCTGTCTTTATCTCTCACTCATCTTTCACTCTTCCTTGCAGTTCCTTTGTTGAACATTTTAAATGGAATTACATTGGAATGAATTGGAGTGTTTAAATATTTTTAGTCCTCTTTTTGTCACCACAGTTTTGTTTTTTCTTCATACATTGTCGAAATTCTTCTGGAAGCTTGATTTTATTTCTCTCATCCTCTGAGGTCTGTCTACGTCTTTCACTTTACAGGAGTTGCTAAGCTGGTTTTCGTGCTCTACAAAAATCTGGGCCAATTCCTCAGCGCAGAAAACGCCACCATCAAGATGGCCAATGAGGCTTACGGCCGCAACGTGTCGGTGGCTGTCAACTCTGACATCATCGCCGCCTCAATCAACAAAGAGTCCAGCCGTGTATTCATTAATGACCCGGTGATTTTTACCCTGAAGCACATCAATGTGAGTCTCCCTGCTGGAGTGAATGGACAGGTAATATTAAAAAACACCAGGAGGGAACATCCAGAGTAGACAGAGATCTGTGATTTGAATTGTAAATGTCTGGCTAGGTCAGTCGGCAGTTTATTTAAGTCATTGAACATCAAATTAAAGGAGTCTTTAGAACCTAAGTGAATTCTTAATGAAAACTAATTCTTTAATCAACATTGGGATATAAATGATACCCATTTTCTTTTATAGTGGGGGAAATTAACTCCTAGATTAGCCGTACAATCTAGGATGAAATTACTGGAGCACCAATTATCTTTCGTCTTTTAAAGTTGTCACTAGAGTTCCCAGAGGGCCATGTGGGACTCCATTCTTTATCAGAGAAATTGTGCAATTCCAAAGACATGCCGTCAAACAATTATGCTTCTCTGTTATTAAGGCCTCAAATACCCAACTATGCTTCGGTTGACTTGGCAAGCATGTGCCAAATGAGATACAACATATGAATTGCTTCATAAGAGCTATAAAGTGAAAAATCATCCTCCATAACCATGCGGAAAAAAATCCTTTGTATGAGTAGGGGGTAAATGGCCTTTGTGTTCTACATGTACTTCAATTTCAGGCAGTCAATTATTTGGACACTTAACCATATCTCTTGTTATCTGCAGATGGAGCACTACTTCAACTCCAATTGCTCCTTCTGGAATTACTCTGAGAGGAGTATGATGGGGTACTGGTCCACCCAAGGCTGCAAACTCCTGGACTCCAATAAAACACACACCACCTGCTCTTGCAGCCATCTCACCAACTTTGCCATCCTCATGGCGCACCGTGAAATCCCAGTATGTCACGTCCATTTTCTTTATATCCATCTCTAACTGAGGTTTTCTTTAAACTCACCTGTAGTATTTAAGACTTTTTCCTATTTCATAAGAAAACCCCAAACCCCCAAACATCCTCGTTTAAATAGCAATCTTACAAGATTACAATAATCACAACGAGGTTCAGAGCGAAGACACGTGTATACTGTTGTTGCAGTGTGTTGCAGTCACTCTACTGCTTTCTTCATTCGCGGCTTAATTTTCTGTAACACACACACATTGCATTTTCCACCTCAACAAACTAGAGGCATTTCCTAAAAATTACAAACCCCACAGGAACCCTCGCCTTACAAAAAGGTCCTACAGGAATCCTGTAGACAAGTGTGTACACTTAATTAAAATGTAAAGACTGAAAGTAACGTTTTCTAGCTTTGTGGTTCCCGACACTTTTGGCTTGCGATTCCCTAAAATAAAGGAAAGTCTACTTGTGACCCTCCATTACAAGTAATGACCTCAGTATAAACATGAGCTGGGACCAGTTCTCATGTTGATTTGTAGGGCCTGAAGAGGTGAACGTATCCAGTACTTAACAAGAAAAATATAGAAAGAAGTCAGAATAAAATACACATCATTTTATTTAATCAATTTGTGGCCACCTCAGATATATCTTAGGTCCCCTTTTTGGTTTTGGGAACCTGTTTTGTACACATACAGTAGAAGGCTTTTCCTCTCTCGTCAGTCTCAGTGGTAGAAGATTCAGAGGACAGGGAGATTGCAAGTAGATACGCAATTTTAAGGTAACATAAATTAGGTAATGTTTTTGGCCAATATTACTTCCCCCAGTTGTTCTTAATCAATATAATGTATAAATGAAGTTTAATTAGCGATTTTAGACATACAATGTTTCAAACGTTCCTCGCAGAAGAGAAAGAAAAACAGGTTTGCTTCTCTCTTTTCACAAAGTAATTCCCTGTTAATGTTTTATTTCTTCCAGATTTCAGATTTGCCTGACCTGATTCTGACCATCATCACTCGAGTTGGGATCGTGGTGTCCCTCGTCTGTCTCGCCATCAGCATCTTCACCTTCTGCTTCTTCCGGGGCCTGCAGAGTGATCGCAACACCATCCACAAGAACTTGTGCATCAATCTCTTCATCGCAGAGTTAATATTCCTAATTGGTATCGATATGACGGAACTCGGGGTAAGCTGGAACGATTGCACCCCATTGATTTGGTTGTGATTCATTCTCTCTCACTTTATCTCCTTTCAACTCCAAAACAAAAGACCCTTTCAGAGTAAAATGGATGACACGTTAAGCATTGTTTGTTTCTAACCTTCTCTGCTTGTCTCCGACATGACATGAGTGGGACGGCACCATTAATATAGATTACTAAGGGGCCATGTCTTCCGCTTGACAGGTCTTTTTTCCTCTTTCCCTTAAAGCCACTGTTGCCATGGCTCAGCCTGCGTCCACAACATCTTTATCTTTTTTTTTCACCTACATTTTTTCTAGAACCACAAATCGTTTTCCTGCGTACAGCTGAACTGTATGATTAGATCTACTAACTCTAACCTTACAATACAAATGGTATTTAAATCTCTGCCGTGCTGATAGAAAGCTAAACCTGCTCATAGTCAGAGCCCATGTGGTGGATGAATATTCATTACTTTTTTCATCAATTTCCCTGAATGGGTGAGGCAGCAGCGGTGTCTTTTCAGTGGGTTTTTAATAAAAGATAGGATATGTGATATACAATTTTCAAAAAAGAAAGTGCTATGGAGATTCCTCTTGTCATGTTTAAATTATTTTTGTACTACAAGTTAATTTAAAATCTTCCCATTTTATGGAAACTGTGATTGCATTGTTTATTCTTATTTTTCCTGAATACTTATTCTTTGATTGTCTAAATCGGTTATTTTTCTCACTCAGATTGGATGTGCCATCATTGCGGGGATCCTCCACTTCTTCTTCTTGGCTTCCTTCTCCTGGATGTGTCTCGAGGGGGTCCAGCTGTACCTCATGCTTGTGGAGGTCTTTGAGAGCGAATATTCACGTAAAAAGTACTACTACGTGTCAGGTTACCTCTTTCCAGCCATCGTGGTCGGTGTCTCCGCAGCTATTGACTACGGGAGCTACGGGAAAGGGAAAGCGTGAGTGCAGCTTTCTGAAGAAATCCTTAGAAATCCAGAGCAGATACGCTGGATGCTACACTGTGTGGGCTTACCTGCTGTGACTGTATGTGGCAGCTTTTGTAAATAAATCTACTCATCATTTCTGCTAGGGCTGTATGTGCATCCCTGGAGACTACACCAAAACATTTGAACTCCTTTTGCCAGGGATGGGCAGCTGTTCAATTTTTTATGTCATTTGAAAGTGGCTGACAGACTCAACACTGTGGTTTCAGGGGGGCCGCAGCTACATTAATGCCTTTCTGCTTAAAGACCCTCCTGTGACCTCTTGTTTGTAAATGCTTTCTTAAAGAGAAGAGCACTGTGCCAAAAAAGCCTTTTACGTAGATTAATGGCCACATCTCAGCTAAGAACAAGCTATCAAGAGGGGCTACTTGGGGTCTTCCCTCTGTTTTGTACAACTGTTTTAATGTTCAACCTGTGAAAGGAGAATTTGAACGCACTCCAAGTTAAATATTGACAAGAAATTACACACTCAATCTCAACTTTTAAATGTGTTTGTTTTCATTATATTTGCCTTTTTAACTGTATTTTTGCTTGTTTTAACTATAAGTTGTCCTTGAGTGCTATGAAAGGCGCCCATAAATAAAATGTATTTTGATTATTATTCAATGTCATCAGCCCATGTAACCAAAAATGAAGACATTAAGGAAAGTTGATATTGTTTTTGTAGTGCGTGCTGCCCCAAGCTGAAGTGTGTGTTTCTTTGTCATAGGTGCTGGCTAAGTGTGGACAATCATTTCATATGGAGTTTTATAGGACCTGTCACCTTTATCATCATGGTAAGCTGTTTTATACTTCTTTGAATACTGCAACTGACAGAGTAAGGAAGGCACTGAGAGGGTGAGATGAAAGAGATGAAGGAGAGAGAGAAAGGAAGTGAGAGGGTTGAACTGAAGGAAAAGTCAGCAGGATTTTTGCTCCTCTGTCTTGTTTTGCGGCAAAGACAGATTTCGAGGCATCCGACAATTCTCTCTGCCTCATACCACCTGACAAAGATCAGGATTTGTTAGTGTACTTTAACCTCACGTTCACACAATTCCCATGAAGTCTCACATTACAGGCATCACTTAATGGCCTTCCAGTTACACTTTTTATGATAAAGGAACAAAAAAAAGATTAAAACTGGCCTCAAGTTGTGCATACTGTCAGACGGCACTATTTTTACAGCTCCATTTTTCCTCCTCTGCATCAGCCTCCTTGTGTGTTTGTCTGCCTTCAGTAAATAGCAGATGACAGTGTTGTGGAGGAGAAGAAAAGCAAAGGCACCTCTCTGTTTGGTCAAGGACTGTCAGGGGTGGAGGACATATAGCATCATAATGACATATGTCCCATTGAGCCATGCAATTATTTACTGGTCATGACATTATTATCTCCCGCTCCATCAGAGAGGCTCAGAAGAATGAGACCTTAGGGAGTCTCCCCTCCCTGCACAAAAAAAAGAAATAGCAGGTGGTATTCCTAAGATATATCCTCTCAGGTACCGCACCATGTATTGCTTTGCCCTCATGCACACCAAGGGATGTGGGAGCTCTGCAAACTTGTCTTGCTTCTGTGCAGGAGGACATGTGGTATTTGTTCAGCATGTTCCTTATCCAGCATAATGGTTGGTACTGTATCTACAGATGCAGTGACCTCTGTTGAACATCAAACTGACACTGAAAATATACTGGAGAGAGGGGGCATCCGTGTCAAATTCCAGCAAGTCTCTGCACACCATTGGCAGTAGCTTTCAAAGTAAAGATATAGCACAGCTCTGTGTCTGTGTAGTAACAGAATAGATAAAAGACCAATCTGCTCACTGGACTGCATTTCACAGTTTTCTCAAAAAGAGACGTTGCCACTCATTTTAAAATGGAGAAAGAAGAAGTGCACAGAGTTCTGTGTTGGATTGAAGCATCTTTGAGCTAATGGTAAAATGCCTTTCTTTTTTGTTTACATTGATTTATTTTTGCTCTCAGCACCCGCTTTGAATGTGTGAGCTTATAATTGAGGGAAAGCAAACATTGTATTTTTAAACAAACATACATTTCTCCCTGTCTCAGCATATGCTCTATCAGCCACACAGGAATATGTTTCCTTCCCCTAAATTGGGCACTCATTGTTTTCCAATCGTGTGTAGCTTCCATAATGATTTGCATGAAAAATGCATCTGCAGTGGAAATGATGATCAGGATCCCGGTGGTGATGACCGGAGAGATAGAATCATGACCCTGTGAGGAGCTAATGTATTGTAGCAGAGCTAATGTGTGACAGGAATGAGGTTTTTGCAGCACTGGCTCAGGCATCGCACACTGCTCCTCTGATTTTGTGCAACAATTGACTCAAAAAGACAAAGTACTGTGGAAAGGGGCATCTCAGGGGAGCATGCAGGAGCAAGGTTTGTCTACACCATCCGTGACCCTGGTTTCTCTACAAATTGGCTTTGTCCTAGTCAATGAGGGAGAGGGAGAGGAGGAGAAAAGGCACACGAGCAAGAGAAAAGGAGAGAAAACAGTGCTGCTTTGGCTCATGTCTGGATCCCCACCCGCCACCCAAGTCATCTTCGTGCCAAATAACATTGGTTTTGACCTCGGGTGGTCATGCTTTTTTTTCTCATCCTTTTGTTTCCTGTCGCTTTCTTCTTGCTTTTCCTGTTTTTATTTTTGTTCCTGGCTGAAACAGGCCCTAAATACTGACTTAAAACAAAAGCTGGTGGAAGGCATTTAGATCCTTGTTCTTTGGCAGAGGTTGCCCTGTCTCTGGGCACAGGGGGTATTAGCTCCATGAAAGGGGAACATGGAAGTAATGAGTGGTGGGAGGCAGCCATTAGTATGCTTGAGATAGCTTCAACACAAGGCCTCTTGGATCATGACACGTCGGGAGCAGTTCTTATCATCTGGACAGCTCCATCTGCACCTTTAATATTTTATCCCCAGCAGTTCATTTAGAGTTCAGTGTGTACACACACAGTCCACTTCAGTTAAAAAAAAGAAAGAAAAAAAAAGAAAAAGCTTTCTCCTCAGTCCCAGTGTGGCGAGGTGCTTCTGCATGGCTTGCAATGATGATTCAGAGACAGAGTGAAGGATAGAAGCAAGGCAGCCTCGCTTTAGCAAGGAGGATCCCCCAGGAGAGGCTGCGAAAGCATGTCGGTGGGGGTGGGAACATGTGCCATGCTGCTAGGTTACTTTAAAGTACTCCGTCCCTCGCCTCTGTCTCATTGGATCCATGTCACCACTCCAGGCTGTGTGAAAGGGTTTTTCAAAAGTTCTGTCCCTCGTCCCCTCCCCCACTGTCTGACTCATGCAGGCGGCTGATAGAAATAATAGCTGATAGCTGCGAAACAAAACATAGTTTCAGTGCCGTCTGTGATATAAAAGAAGGTTCACGATTCAGGATTTTTATCTCTCTCATTCATCCCTCTCCTTTTACTGCCTGGGTTATTGTGAGCGGCTCCGTGAGTTGATTGCATGTGGAGGTGAGATGTATTGATCACAGGCCCTCTTTTGATAGCAGCGTGCACCAGAACACAGACCATTTTTGTTCAAGAGTGAATGGCCGAGGTCTGAGTCCAGCTCACAAAGGTCATTTATTTATTTCATACTGGCATGGCATCTGCCTTTTTTATCTATATCTCTAAATATAACAAGATAACAGGCTCACCTGGAGAAAAAAAAGCTTTGGTTAATGCAAATGTGTTCATTTGTATGTTGTTTTTGTGTTACTCGCATGCCCCTGATGGCGTAGCTGCTGTGTTTTGGTGTGTTTCTGATCCTTTGACATGCACTATTGGAGATACACATTTAAATTTCTGTTTCTTAGATATTTTTTGACATTATTTATACATGCCTGGCTTGCAGTACAAACACAGTCTGGTTCCTCTGCTTCGAGTGCATGTTCATGCTGTGTCAGAAACTAGTTTGCCCAAGAATAAATGTTTTTGAAGTAAATTATTTGGAGTGGCTCCTTGCTGGCCCATCCAGCCTTTGTGTCTCTAAATCACAGTATTGATTTTTAAGATACCGTATAAATGCGCTCAGAAACACAGCACATAACATCCTTGTCTCAACCCGATATGTGCCACTGGCTCCCTTAAGATTTAATACATTAAAACAAGCAAGCAAACGCCATCTCCTTCTCTTCCTCTCCTCTCCTCTCCTCTCCTCTCCTCTCCTGTCCTCTCCTCTCCTCTCCTCTCCTCTCCTCTCTTCTCCTCTCCTCTCCTCCGCTTTTCCTATCTCTCTCTCTCTTTTCATCTGTCCACACGCAAGAATCGAACAAAATATACCATGTTCCCTCAAGCCTTTTGTAGCTGGTTACACCTTATAATATTTCACTATGTGCATAAAATGATATGGAGTTGTTTTGTACAACAAAAGGGTCTCTTATTTCTCCTGCTACTTTTCATTCCCTTCTGACTTTGCCAGACTTCTGCTGTGTGGCTGTTTCTTTCTTTTCTTTCTTTCTTTCTTTCTTTTTTTTTACTGTGATGGATTTTAATGCGTTTCCATGTTCTTATTGATATAGAATGACACTAAATTTGGCGCCAGTCGGCCCGGCTGAGCCTGGCTGGAACGATAGATGTTTATTGGATTAGTCTGTGGACATGCAGAGATTTGAAGGCTCTCCTCTTTTAATACTTATAGACAAATTAACAGTTTTTTTTCTCTGTCTGCTATATCTCGCATCATACATCTTCATGTATTAACACTGCCATTATGTTTTGACAGCTCAATCTCATCTTCCTGGTCATCACAATGTACAAAATGGTGAAGCACACTACCACCCTGAAACCAGACTCTAGCCGACTGGAGAATATAAAGTAAGTAAAGGGTCGTATGCTGAACCCCCACATTCTGCTGCTTATCAGCAATTTAACACTGGTGCTATGCTACCTTCAGGAAAACTAAGGCTCTTTTACTCTTGAGGTAATGCTATTGTTTTTGTATTTAATAATGTTTCATGGGAAAATGCATCACCTCTCCCACATCCAAGCCTAATTTCAGTACTGGACTAGCAAGGGACATAAGAATACATTACACACAATACATTTTTAACTTTTTAAGTCTGAAATTATCCAGATCATATGTAACTTTTACCAGAGGGATTCATTATTTTGACTCTGTAATGTTAATGTTACACAGTTCAATGAGACTTTTTGGCATGATTTAGCTGTCATGACGACTACAGAGACTTTGTGAGTCGTCTTTTCGTCCTTTGTTGTTTCGCTCCAAGCCACTAGCCACAGAATCACACTGGCATAACACACACACACAAACACACCCACACACACATGCACACACATCACTCTACGGTTGCACCCTAACTGCCGTTAGCTCTGCAAGGGTGGGGTACAGTGGAACCATGTGTGTGTTTTCCGCTGGAACATGTCAAACCTTTTTTTTTTATAAATCCCAGAATCTAATCCCATGAAAGAAAGAAAAATACGTCCCTACAAAACCACACCACCATCTCCTTCAAGTTAAAGCTTTCTGAGTTGCTTCAACATTTATGACGTGTTTTGCTTTGGGAAGGAAAATAACGTTTTTCTGAAGCACTTATTGTTGGCTTGGTTTTTTTGCACTTCTGTGAAAACAATATATATTGCAGGCTGAATGTCAGTGTCTTGTATGGTTTAGTTGCATGCAGTAGTACAGGCCCATGTCAGTTTGCACCATCATATATTTTAACTTCCACCACTGTGTTTAGGAGCAGTGTTTGTTATTTTTGTCCTTAAAGAATGTGTGCAATATTACAGCACTGTGGTAAAACTGTAATCAAAAGAACAGTCAGAAAAGGGGTTTATTTAGACTTCTGGTTTTATTTGAGGTGGACTACTCCCTTATCAAGGGAACCACAACAGAACACATTTACTGAACATGGCTCCACTCAACACGGTGGGCATTTGTACTTGGATGTTAGAAATTATTTGTCTTAAGCTTGTTTATACTGCAGATATACATTGTGTATTGATAGCTGTTTTCTTGTGGTCTCTTTCTTTGTTGTTTTTTGTGCCAACGTTTGGTCTGAAAGTCAGTTTAGCACCAGTGTCCCTGCATGTTGCATGTGAAGGCAAAGTTAACGCACACCCTTCTCCTTTCTCTTCTCCTATTATTCTCTTCCTCTCTCTGTTCTGCAATCCGCACCAGTAATTATCGCGTTTGTGACGGCTACTATAATACCGATTTGCCTGGGTAAGCTTTTACTATATACAGTATACCTCAGATAATTTCACCCACACAACACCACCTACGCATACAATAGCAGAAATGCAAATCCAACCACAGACATGGTGTTCTGACCAAATGCTTTACACAGACTGTTGTAATTGAATCATCAACAGCAAAACATACAACTCTCAGTTCTTGTTAGACATTACCTCTCGTGATTTCCCCTTGGATCAAAGTTGAAGATATCTTACTCAAATGACGACTAACCCACGCTGTGATGCGCTCTGATCTAATTGTGTTTCTCTCTTCCTGCTTATCATGCTCTCTAGCTATGAAGATAATAAACGGTTTATCAAGTAAGGACATGTTGCCCAGAAGTCTCCTCTTCAGCTTGTAGATTATCCCCTCTATCTCTCTCTCTCTCTCCTCGTTTATTCTTTCTTTTCTTTTCTGTCTTTCTTTTTTCCCGCTGGTTCATCCTCTCCCAAACTGCAGCTTCAAAGCTACTCATCCACTGCCCTTGTGACTGTTCTCTTTCGTGTCCACCATCTTGAATTACAGTGTTGTTGTTGTTGTTGTTGTTGTTGTTTTTGAGCGCTGAACTGTGTCCGCTGCTGGTGTCTGAAGGCTCCATAGGACCTTCACACACAAGGCAGGGAATCTCCTTTTTTCCTTGAACCTTTTCCACATCTGCCTAGTTCTCCAGCTCTGATAACACACTCACTAGATAACTATTTAGTACATGGTAGTTTTAAACAAGATGTGCTTCTGAATATGATGTTCTGTATGTTCTAACACACAAAAGTTATTTACAGAAAACCAGATCAAGCTTTTTGTCTGTTTGACGGCAGGAACTGCATTCGAGTTTGGGCTGAGAGTGTGTGTGCGGATGGAGGGGTGGGGACAGTGGGGAAATGGGTTGTGAGGATAGCATAGGTGTCGTTTGTCATTTTATTGTTTTTCTCTCACCTAGTTTACAGCGTTTTTCCTAGTTTTTCATCGTTCTAGTAATTGCAAATCCCACTCATCATCCTCGCAGATCACTGAACGCCTCTAATGGATTCGTCCACTCCTTGTGTTTGTTTTTTTTGTTGCTGTCCTTCAGATCCTGGGTCATGGGCGCCTTCGCTTTGCTGTGTCTGCTGGGTCTCACGTGGTCCTTCGGTCTCTTCTTCATCAATGAATCCTCGATTGTCATGGCATACCTCTTCACCATATTCAACACCTTACAAGGAATGTTTATCTTCATCTTCCACTGCCTTCTCCAGAAAAAAGTAAGTTTCCCGTCCACCGCAGTCCTGAAAGACAAGTAATTTTTCCTTTCAAGGTGAAACGCTCCTGAATTTGAACAGACCTTTGCACCAGAATTTTTCCTTTCAAGGTGAAACACTCCTGAATTTGAACAGACCTTTGCACCAGAATGCAGAATTCACAGAGCACCACATGCTGATATGAAAAAAACAAACACTGCTTGTTTTCTTCTGCTCTGCCCCTTTAGATCTTGGCTTTTTCTCAAGTCATATGTTAAGTCAACAATGTAAAGCCAAAGTAGGGTAAAAAGTGTTTGCACCCTTCAGTTCTGTTTTGCTCACGTCAGGTCCAAAATGCAAAAATGAAGGTGTTTACAGGAGAAAAAAAATCAAACCATCATGGCCCTGCTTCCGCCACCCTTACACGCAACCAAGCGTATAACTGCTGCGGAGGGTTGCCAACTGAGAGCTCACACGGTTCTGCAAAGACTTCAACCACACGGACCAGCGCACGCTACTCCTCTGGTACACAGGTAGACCAGCAGCTTCATACAGTCCAAGACTCACCGAGTGTCACAACACAGAAGAATACTTCTACACACACACTCTCACCATACAGCTCATTTACATTGTTATGAAGTGACACAACCATTAGGCTACATTTTACAAGCAGCATCTGCTGTACTGCATGAGTACCTTTCTTCTGCTCTGCCCCCTTTAGCACTTGCTTTTATCTTTTTTCTCACTAACGTCATGTGCATGGGAAATAGTACTGCACTCTTTAAAGAGCATTGCAAGCACATTTTACTAATGGCTAACTGTGGTTCGCTGGATTGCAAATGGCTTTAAAAAGACTGAGATCTCACATAGTTGCTCTATCCTTTATCTTATTTAAGGCTAATAGTCCTTATTAGACAATACATCCAGATGTACTGTGCTTATAGAGAAACATCCCTATTATGCTTTAACCTCCAGCCTTATTCAAGATACTCTTAACTGGAGCTGAAGTCGTTCAAAAGTTGACTTACATTAAGTAGTTTTTAAGGACACACACAGAGAAAGTGTGCATTAGTGCTACCCTTGCCTCACTGCATACTAGTATGCATTTGAGGAGTGGTAAAATCAGTGGTATGTACATAGAAAATAAATGAAAGTTAATCTGAAAGGTGAGCGGGCTTGTTTAAAGTCCTAATGACTGTCCCTTGTTGACCTGACAGAGTCGTATCAGGAGAATGTGGAATGACACCGTAAGAAAGCAATCTGAGTCCTCCTTTATCTCAGGTGACATCAACAGCACCTCCACCCTTAACCAAGGTCAGTTCACACCTCATTTCTCTCCACATGCACACCTATGCACACATTTCATCATCCAGCTAAAAATACCTCCTTCAAGTTCCAATGATCTCACACCACCGTAGAGGATTCTAATCAGAATAAATGCCCTAGCTTGAAAAGACCAAGAAGTACGGTTTAAAAAAGAAAAGAAAAGATGTGGGCCTTTAGTCTAGTCTTCCTGTTCTGCCAATGAAGGATTACAGAAATCCGTCCTCAAATACTCTATGCGCTGACATTCTGGCTGCTAACGTCAGTCTTAAATGGGGCAAGGCTAGAAGAGCGTTTTTTATTTAAGTGCTGGCTGCCCAAAGTTCATACCCAGGCTCAGGGGAAACGGAGACAAAACTAAAAACGGGGAGGGAAAAAAAAGTTTTATTTCAGGAAAATCTTATCACGCAAAGAGATGCCATTGGTTGCCTGGCAAGTAAGGTGACCTCTGTTACTTTACAGGGGGATTTATGAGGGAGGGAGGGGAAAAAACTGTCATTTATTATTTAGCTTGAGCACAAATATGATGATGAGAAGATGATGTTCAACTCTGACTGACCTGGAGTGCTTAGTGTGTTGTTAGGCTTTCTGCTGCCTCTGAAATGGCTTTCCAAGCATGCGAGGGAACAGAGGGTTTACACCGAGGTGGTTTAACTTTACTCCCTCCTCTACCCTCTTCTGACTCTTGTCGCTGCTGCTCTTTGCCTTACTTTTCTTTTTTTTTATCACTCCACACAAGGTAAAACATTACACAGAAGGCTTTGAATCAAATTTTGACTCGCCAATACAACGGCTGTAACAATATAGAAGTACTGTAGGACTTGTTTTTTTTTCTACAGTGCCGTTTCCTGGAGATGTTAATGTAAAGGTTGGGTATTGATCACTCCGGGGTGTAGCCTAGTTACCCTGGAGAGTTAGTGCACTAAAAGAGGGCTCTATCTCCTGGAAGCACTTCCCTGTCATTAAAAACATCCCTGGAGACCTTCCAACATGACAGATGGCATTTAACACAGGTGATAAATGGCAATGGAAATACCTCAGATCCTTAAAACATACCTCAAGCTGAGGGAAAAACTGAAAGTAACATTAGATTTGGAAGGAATTGGCCAAGTTTAAGTCTAAATAAAGATTTTGACATGAAAACTTGGAAGGGCTTTGCTCTTTGTCTTAGGGGAGATTTTATATCTGGACCTGATTCAAACAGTAAAACGTTTGCCCAAGGTTTGTGCTATTTTTGAAAAATTATATTTTCTCAAAATAATAAATAAACATGACTTATTACTGTATGCAGTAATGAGCACAATGGGTTGAAAATTGGTTTAAAAAATGAATGGGTTATGAATGATCCACAACACGTATAAGAAATGAACTTGAAACTTGAAAAGAAATAACCTAAAAGTTGTTAAATGTGAGGAAGAAAAAGTTGAATATCTTTTGGCACAGGCAGAAGTAGATGGTTTCTTGCTTCTCCCCAGTTGCTTTTCAAACTTTAATCCACATTCTAAACACCCTAGTTTCAGATTTTGGGTGACACCACATGCCGCGAAAGACAAACTTGCTCAAAATGTCTTCATTTTTCTCTCTCCATGAAACTTTCAATCACTGTCAGCTGACTGCGCCAAACTTAACTCCTCTTCTGTCTTGCCACTCCAGGAATGACCGGGAATTATCTACTAACAAATCCTCTCCTTCGACCGCAAGGCACTAACAACCCTTATAACACCTTACTGGCCGAGACAGTCGTATGTAACACTCCCACGGCTCCAGTGTTTAACTCGCCAGGTGTGCTCACTTAATACTTTCACCTGCATTCAGGCTTTTCTTCTCTCTTTGCCTCCTTTCTTTCTCTTCCTCTTTGTTTCTTTAGTTGAGTATACAGCAGGCCAAATGAAACGCAGGATGTTCTGCAGTATCGCCTTTCCTTCTGAATCATTGTCTCCCAAAAATGCTTGATACAGTGCATACTGTGTGCACACATGTTTTGTGGCTGGTCTCGACCCACCCTCTGTGTTCTCATATTTCGCTTATCCAAACTCTGAAAGGGACATAATGATTAAGATGGGAAAGAGATACTACATGTTCTGCCTTGAGATAATGTAAACAATGATGTAGACCTAAAGCTGTAGTATAAACTGCATGCTTATTAAGATTTATGCTTCTGAATTTGTCAGGTGATTTGTTATTTTTTTTCTGTTTTAGAGGGACCTTCCCTAAACACATGTTAAAGTGCAAGCAAAATCTATGTTGCTTAATGCAAATCGACTTAAAGGGGCGCTATGCAGTTTTGGCTTTTTGCTCGCAGGTTTCTCTATAGAGCTCCCCCCACAGCTTCAGAATAGATATTTGGCAGCTCCTACGTTTACTTGTGTCTGACTCCTCGCTCGGTGTCACTGCCCGATGTGAGTCCAGCGCAGATTTGAGTTGCGCATGCGGCACTTTGCGACAAGTAGCTAGCCTCCAAGATCCTAACGGCTTTTTGAGCTAACGCACAGTCTATGAGCTAACGTTAGCAATCAAACAATCATACCTAAAACATTTTTGAAATGACTGCTGTTGCTGGCTACAAGTTAGCAATCAAACACAACAAAGGCTGTCACTGGCGTTTTGAGCTAAAGAGAAAAGTTTATTATTTTATGGATTTCACAAATTTCAGTAAGACACATTATGCAGTAAACCGTTTAAATCAGAGCATTCGCGACTCGGTCAGTCTGCCGTTTCCTCTTTCTCTGTTCATCCGACAATGCTTTCCTAGCTTTCTGCTTCTTTTTTGCGGGCTCAGCCATGACGATAGTGTGAAAAACTTCATTGCTACATTGCTAGCCAGTTCCTGAATGGGCGTATGTGTGCAGTGCCGTGTAGCAATTTGTTACATCGCGAGACCTGATATCACGCGGTACTTCCTGATGCTGAGCCCGGCGGCTCGCCAGCCGAAAGTTGCAAGGGTGGTTTTTCCGGTCACAGGCGCTATGGGGGGAGCGAGACAACCACGTAAGGTAAATTAGGTAAATTAAGGTAAAAAAACTGCATAGTTCCCCTTTAATTCAACTTTTGCATTACTTTGCATTCTGTGTATAGATATATTTGGTAATATCTGATACCCATAAAAACATTTTAAAAATCACTATATCTCAATTGCACATGGCATTTAAGCATATATCGCACTGTAAAGACTGCTGCAATTATGTGTGCTATTCTGTTTTGAAACTGAAATGGCATCTTTTGTCATGTTTTGTGCTTTTCCCCTGTGCTTCCCTCTAGTGACCTACAGAGAGACAAGTATGGGAGTAAAACTTAACTTTGCCTATCAAATGTAAATTTTTTCAGCATGCTTATTAAAAACAACCAAAACCCTGGCACAATCACTTGGTTTACTTTAGGCCATTAACACACACTCAGTGAGCAAGTGGTTCACAAAATTATCCACCCAAATTCTACTCTAATCTGAAAAGAAATAAAAGATTTCTCTAGTCATTTGAAGAAATCCTCCAAGATCTGACAGCTTTATTGCAAATGCCCATTACTCTGCTTCTCTCTCTTCTGCTTAATTTGTGATTTTAACCGACCAAAAATGTGTCGCTTTTTTTCTGGCAGAAAGGAGCATTTTTTAAGATGGGTTTCTTTTTCTTTCTTTCTTTCTTTTTTATGTCTTTTCTTTTCTCCCAAAATGTCTGTCGTCCTGTGGCATTCGGCAGTCTCAGTGTCCAGTAGTATTCCCCTCACACCTTTCCAAACAAACACCTGTCTGGACACTAAATTACCTCCTAGCAGGCACAAACACATGGATGTCATGGCAGCAGCTGTTTAATTTTTCCTTATTCTCTTTTTTACCCCCACAACGTTGTTGTCGTTTTCTTTCATTGCCAGTAGGCTCTGTAAAACTACACTTTTAACATGCCTCCTACAATAACAATCACTCCCTTTTTATTTTTTGGGACAAAGACAAATGTTGCTGTAAAATATCCCATTAGTCTTCTAATTTAATATTTTTTATATCTGTTGTTCTACGAGGAGGCATGTTAGCCATAGCAGAGCACATTTCTCCTTTATCTCCTCTCTCAATCATGGCATAGCTAATATTTATCTTTTTCTCTGCTGTTTTCCATGACCTCCATGCTTTGAGAAATTCCTAACATGACTGCGTCTGACCTCTGCAGCGGCTGTGTTATTCTTAAGCTGTTCTGCTAGTGACCGGGGTCTCACTGGGAACTGTCACTGTGACGGATGCCAAGTGCTGGGCTGCGGGCAAGCTCTGACCTTTGCCAGCTTTGGGTACACAAGCTGCCAACTAATAGACAGAAAGTGTACCAACACAAGCAAAACAAATGAAAAAAAAAAAAACATCTACAAAGAAGTAGCTGTTGTCATGTAATTTATAAAAATAAAAGCTATTTAATGCTTGTTTGTATTATTTGCTGAACCCTTGCTCTTGCTAAGTTGCAGTTAAGACTTTTACTTTACGTTTTGTTGTTCTTTTGAGTGATTCTTCTTCATGTTACAATAAATCATTTTACTTTCTTTTGTACATCAGCTGCTCTTAGACCAGATAGCCTGAGCAGACAGACATGATGTGAGTTGTCTAAAGTGAGTCTTTTCACCTGCTGTGTGTGGTGATGGTGGAGTGCTGCTTGTGGGCTCCCCTTGTAGTGAGAACAAAGATGGCTGTCCCATGTTGATACATGACTACTTCCCCTCTCTGTCTATGTCATCTTTTCCCATCTCTGTCCTTTTCTTTCCCTCGGCACATCCAACCTATTAGTTGCTAGAAAACCTCTAAGTGTTGTAGCTTGCCCGTTTGTGGCTTCATACTTGTGGACATCTACTTTTGCCCGGTGTGTTGTGATGGTGATTACTGTTCCAGTTTGTTTGTTAATGTTGTTTGGGATCCTTTTCATTGCTTTGTCACTTTTGTGGCAGACTAAAAACACACAATGCTCTGCTTATTATGAAGCAATTTCTAAATGGGAAAGTCAAAATGTATATGTAAGAAAGTAAAATGATTTCTCATTGCAAATAATGCATGCATATATATGTATCGTATGTTGAGGATTGTGCCTAACTAACAGATTTAAGGCATGGCTTAATTTGACTTGAGTCTTCTCTGTGAAACTGCATCCTAAACAGCATTAAACCTTTGTTCCTTTGTTTTATGGTTATTGGTGTTGACTAATGTAAAATCCCCTCACATGTCCCATCTCTTTCCAGGGCACTCACTGAACAATGTGGTGAGGGATACAAGTGCAATGGATACTCTACCGCTCAATGGTAACTTTAACAATAGCTACTCGCTCCGCAATGGGGACTTTAGCAACAGTGTGCAGGTAGTAGACTGCGGCCTCAGTCTGGACGATGCTGCCTTCGAGAAAATGATCATCTCCGAGCTAGTACACAACAACCTGCGTGCCTGTAACAAAAGCCACCATCAGCAACAGCAGCAGCAGCAGCACCACAGTTTACATCATCCTCCCCACCACCAGCAGCCCCCGCAGTACCACCATCACCACCACACGGAGCGGGCTCCGCCCAAGGTGACGGTGGTAGGCGGCAGCAGCAGCGAAGACGACGCCATCGTAGCCGACGCTTCGTCTTTGGTGCACGTGGGCGACACAGTGGGCCTTGAGCTGCACCATCAGCAGGAGCTGGAGGCGCCACTCATCCCCCAGCGGACTCACTCGCTTCTGTACGCACCGCAGAAGAAGGTGAGGACCGATGGGGGAGTTGAAACCTTTGTCAGCCAGCTGACACCCACCAACCCCGACGATAGTCTGCAGTCCCCAAACAGAGACTCCTTGTACACTAGTATGCCTAATCTTAGGGACTCTCCATCCCCCGAGAGCAGCCCCGACGTGGTGGAGGACCTGTCCCCCTGCAAGGGGAGCGAGAATGAGGACGTTTACTACAAGAGCATGCCTAACTTAGGGTCTGGCCACCAGCTCCAAGCCTATTACCAGATAGGCCGAGCGGGCAGTGATGGCTACATTATTCCTATAACTAAAGATGGCAGCATCCCTGAAGGCGATGTACGGGAAGGACAAATGCAGTTAGTGACAAGCCTTTAAATGTATTTAAATCATCCCCAAACCTCTTCCTGCTATTTTGCATCCCTGACCTCTTGGAGGACACCCTCAAGAAGGAAAAGGAAGTGTTTTATTTTTGAATAGAGCCTAGAAGCCCCGTCATGCACCCTCGCCATTTACAAGCGCTCCTCCTCCAGCTGCATTGCCATCTCCTATTCCCCAGACATGCCACTCTTCCTTCCTTCCCTGTAGACAAACTTGGTGCACAGCGAATGGCAGTGCAAAGTTTTAATGAGACTGTACATAAAATGCAGAGTCAAATTTCAATTTTAAAAGACAAGCCAACTATGTATTTAAATGTGCTGCTGCTGTTGAATAATTGAGAAAAATTTAAGGTACAAAAATAAAAAAAAGACAAAAAAAAACATTACTGGCTACATCATATCAGCAATTTCCCAGTCAGAAGGTTGTACATACACTCCCCAACATCCTTGTTGAAGCCTGTTTTTTCTTAATGTAAACAAAACAACACCACTGGACCAAGACGTGGACTCTCTTTGTAAAATATTCCTGATCAGACTGTTGGAAAAGGAATATAAGGTCCTGGTTGCCCAGAGTTGCTCTCCGTCACCATGAAGTTTGGATTGTATAACCACTAGCAATCAAGCCCCTGGCCTTATATTTTCTCAACTGTACATTGAACTGTTGTCAAGGAAAATGGCTAAAATATATATTTTGTTGTATTGCTAGTGTAAAAATAAAAAATCATGGGAGACCGTAAATATGAAGAAACCTTTTAATTGCAAAATGTAATGTTTGAGAGACTATTGTGTAGAAGTTGCACATATGTGATACAGTGTGTTTATGGTTCCAACACTTCATTCATGGTAGTATCTTTGAACATAAAGGCTTATGAAAAGAAGGGAGGATTCAACAAATTACAAAGATGCATTATCACTTTTTTGTGAACAGTGTTTTTTGAGTTCCATTGATATTTGATTTGATTTTGCCAAAGTGGCATTACCTTAGGAGAATGGGAATGCAAAAACCCAGTGAAAGTGATTTATGCATTGCACATTTTCATGTAATTCTGAATGAAATAGATCCTTTCGAGTGGTGGGCAAGCGCAACTGAAATGAAACCAACTTTTGACAATAAAGTTTCTATCATAAATGTAGTTCTTCCGCCTGGGTTTGGACATTTTATTTATTAAAACCTTTCCAAAAAATAAATGGGAAATGTGTGAATATTTTCCAGCACTGGTATACATGCTCTACTGTAGCTCATGTTTTTATGTAAACATGTTACCAAGGGGCTCATCACTTAAGACTGATGTAAAGTTCAACACTTGTATAACAAATAAATAAATGTGAGAAATTTTGTCAAATGCCAGTTGCTTTTTAATGGTTTGTTTTTTGGTAATATTTGAGAAAACAGGTTTAATTGTTTTGCTATGGGCAAAATACACTTTTGACTCAGGTTATAAGTAAGTCCCAAGCACCTTGAAAGGTAAAATTGGTGAATCTGTTTTCTGGGGGATTTATTTGCTTTCTGTTCTGCTTTTTTCTTCAATCGCTGCAGAGTAGAGAGCGAGCTCATTTCACCGTATGTGTTAGAGAAGTAAATCTTTCCATGTGATTCAAAGATGAGATACTCAGGTAGGAAAATTGCATTGTAAATGTTCCTCTGTGTGGTTGTAACACTAATAAAGGATCGAAAATGACACTGGTTCACAGCATTGTCCACTTAGTATATTATTGAATGAGCACTATAGTCCTGGCACCATTAAAAAGCCCGGCACTACAGACATCTTGTAAGATGTTGGCTTTAATGCCGCGTGGGAGTGGAAATATGTCCACGGACCTAACAAGGGGTCAATGTTACACTTGGCAGTGGTTGTAGCAATATATATCACATAATATGTCCGAGTATGACACATATTTGCTCTAATTAATGTATTCTGCTCTGCTGCTGAAGCCCACAGTCAGCTCCTGTACAATTTATGCCTCAGGTTATGCTAATTTACGAAGCATTTTAATATAACACCAGTTGAGGCAGAGTGACAGCTCTCAGCGGGGTAGCTGGAAATTGCACTTTTTACCATTTGGCATTGAAGGAAATGACTCAGAACTTAGCAAAAATGCACTTTATGTCAGAGCCAGTGCACATAATGCTGTGTGGGCTGCGTGTTGTTTTGACTTTTTCCACAATTATGTGACATTTTGTGCAATTATCTGAGGCTACATATTGTCAGAGAAGAATTATGTTCTTTTTCTTGTGATCTCTTGTACAGACCCCTTGAATGTTAGTTAGGAATCAAGTGTTGAGGTGATTGTTGACTGTTGAAATGGCAAACATAATGATGTGCATAACAATGAGAAAGAAAATCATTGTTTTAAATTCTGCATTATTAAACGTGCAGCACCATTTTAAGTGTTTATCTGAATATATAATGTCTTTTTCAAAAAGAATCCATTTGAAATAATTACAAATATAAAAAAAAAATTGACAGAGACACATTGTACTGTAAATAGGGACAAAAATAATTAGAAAGAGCCAAATCACGTTAACAAATAACCTGAGAGGGCTCATTTTCAGAAAAGAAATAGCCTGTTTGTGTACATAATGATGTGGTAAACTTTAAAATCTTCACTGCAGTAAACACTAAAAGAAATATGTCATTGTCGAAAGTTATTCTAACCTCAGAGTTTGTCTGTGTTCATTGTTTTTAAGAGTACAGATCACAAACATTACCTCTCACCAGCATTTTCTGTTTACCTGAAATACAAAAGACAACTCCTCAGTTCAGGATTTCACATTAACAGCAGAATCTAACATTTCTACACCATGCGTAGGTAGTCACTCTCCTCAAATATAGACAAACAAATAATTGCCAACCCTTTCCTCACCCCTCTCTCCAACTGCAGTTTGTTTATCCTAAAACCGTGACCTTAGACATGGATAAACCCGGCTGGTAAGCAGGTTTATTTTCATTATTAAGGGCCAGGAAATAGGAGCTTGGATTGGCTATTTGTCTGTGACAGGGAATGTGGACTCTGCACCCTCTAGCTTTGCGTGTGGCCTTCTCACCAGGCAAGAGCCTCTCTAATTCCCCGTCTTTTGCTCAGGGAGAGACTCGCCCTTTGTCAAACAATGATTCAGAAGTAGGCCAGGAGCCGAGGGGCTGAGAGCTCGGCTGCTCACACAGAGGAGTGAGTCGGCCCCTGGAAACCGAGGTAGGGAATACTGTCAGCAGAATGGGGGTGAAACTGCTAAAGACAGATGTGTTGTTGATTAAACTGAGGCATGAGACTAATGTGTGACCAAACACTGATATTTGTGAATGTCGGAGGTAATTTTCATGATCTAAGGCATTTTGGTAGGATATGATGCAATTGCATGAAAGAGATTTTCCTGTTGATGAAATCACATGTGTCTGTGTCCTCTCAGGGAGACAGAAAATAACGAGACTTTTTCCTAAAAGCACTTGGTGTTTTGGTCACACAGAGATTTAAGAAACATTTAATGAACTAATCATCTGTTTAAGATCAACTGTGACAAGCTTCATCAACTTAAATTAAATAATAATTATGTGCACATCTTCCCAACTTCCTGACTTCTTGAGTCAATATCCCTACATTAAACAACAAAACATGAATATTTATATATATTTAGTAAGCCTATAGTCCAGAGTTAAATCAATATTTCATTCAAAATGTCTTTGGCCATATTTTGCAGTCTATATTCATGTATTTGTTGAAAGTTGAGAAGTTAAGAAGTTCCATTTCAGACCCTTGAGGATTTCTGTGAGGTTATCAATAGTGGCTGCAATAGCAACTGCTGCAGTAACTCCTGTGAGCAGGAAACACAGTGCCAATTATAGATGCCATCAATGTGGATGAAAGTGATTGTGTACAAGCAAAGGAAAACCTCTCAAGCCACAAACAGTAACTGGCAGCGCAAAAGTAACTTCCCAAACTCTTGAAGTCAAAGGGGACCCTTTAACGGCTCACTCTTTTCTTCCCCCCTTCTTTTGTCCTGTCCCCAACTTCAAATGTGCAGATTTGCGGCCCATGGGCGACTTAGATCTGGTCTCGTCGAGGTGAAAAATCCAATTAACCTGCAGCTCCAGCTGCCTTCAGTATAATTCCCTCCCATAATTATGAAATTACCAGATGCAGGATTTCAAATGAAAAAAGGATGAGAGTGACTGGCTAAAAAAAAAAAAAAAAGATGAAATAAACCGTTCACTGCCAGTATACAGAGTTCCAATTTATCTCAAGGGGGAACAGCTAATTCTGATGACTGGGTTTGAAGGTGAGACCTGCAGAAGCCCTTGTAATCAGAAAAAGAAACTAACAAAAACATGAAGATGGTTGGATCTTGAACTAGCCATTAATAGACTCTTGCATGTTATGCATGTAGACATTGGAGGTGACAGTATATAAATACATCATACAAGTCTGGATCATAGGAATGTATCAAAAAACGGTGGCACTGTGAGCACTTTGGGATACAGACGCTTAATTCTGGAAGACTGTAAGTATTAAAACCATTTTTTTTAAGAGGTGAAGATGAAACAAAACACCTACACCCTTCAGGGTGTTCTAACTACAACAAAATAATGAGCAGCACTGATATAAAGTATATGGTAATGTATGATTTATGTTTTTAAATGGTGAAAAAATGAATGAGGTTCAATGCATTAATTGCTCATCCATTCACAAGTGAATGTTGCTCCAGCCTTTCAGCCAAAGATCTGAGAAAGATAAACTCCATTTGTTCTGCAAAACAACACACATCACATGGGGATGTCACCCACTCATCCCTGGTTTTCATATTTTTCAGAGAGCTTCTGTGTCTTACCTTGCCCTTAGTGCAGGCCCTTTCATCGCAATACTTCAATGGTTCACACAAACGTTAAAACCCTGAGCTAGTGTAGCACACAAACAAACGTCATTGCATCCTTTTCTATTAATTCAGATTCTGGTATCCGGCAAACACAAAAATAAATCATCCTGTAAGACAAATATACATTGTCATCTTGTGACTAATTGAGACACATGATGATTCAAGTGGCTGTGCTGTCTGACGAAACACATTTTAGAGACCTGCATAACTCACTGTTTATTTTTAGATCACATAATTAGTCACATCTAATCTTTTAAACTTGCTCCTTCTGTCTAATATCTATTGACGCATTTGTCTGGAATATTTCTAATTAATGCATGCAGTAAAGTTTGTATGTCAGAAACATCCAATAGCGTTTCATGAATGGTAAAACACAATTTCTCAATTATTCTCAGTAAATAGGCACAATGCATTCTTTACTTGGTATTCAGTTCCTTCGCAGCAGAGAGAGACTCTGTCTTATCAGTAAATCTAACATCCGTCTGATAAACTCATTGGCACTCGCTGGAGGGAAGCCTCGAGCAACAACTACAGGAACTCCTGCCGTGTACAAGCTTCTGCAGGCCAATATAGATAACCCCCACTGAGACAGCACCTATGCTGAGACTTGTGCGAACGAATCCATTATGCTGCTGTATTGCACAGCATCAACGTCTCCATTCATCATTCAGAAAGAATAGAAGGAACACGTAGCAACTTAGTGGCTGCTCACCTACACTATTTGTGTATAATAAGGTTAAGTACTTCCATCTTTCCATTAAAAGTGATAGTGTTATTATAATAAGCAAATTCAGAGATATGAGAAAACTCACTTTAGCTCTCAATTTGAAACAGGCCAGCAATCTCAGATATCTACATTTGAACAAAACCCTCTCACAACACAACAGAAATGTGGGACTCTTCCTCGCATGAAGATATGAGTGTTTCAGTTTTCAGAATAGATTAAATGGAAGTGACTGTCCAGCGATTTTTCCTATCAAAGAAACGTTGAGCACAATGCTGAGCCTCTGCCTGTTCTCTCTATGAACTGAAAGCCTCCATAAGAGCAGGTAATGCTTAGAATATTTATAAAATGATTAAATATAACTATCAGCAATCATATACGGATTATGTAAACAAAGCAACCACACTGTAGAGTTCCTACTAGCAGCCATTACCCACCATTTGGTTTGTCCTGAAGAAAAACTCTTACTTTGAAGGTCACTTGCTAAATTTAAATCATCAGAGAAACACTTCAGATTTCCCCTGCTCGCTGCTGTGCATCTTGTCTTACGCTTTAGCCAAACTAACTTTACTACTAAACTAGTATTTTAATACTGCATGCTTGTATAAAGGCGTCAAGATGTATTGATTGCACTGTGGCCATGTCTAAAACACCTTGCCTGGGAACCACAATCATTCGCAGAGGGACATAAATGAGATCCATAAAGCCGGTACTGTGTTTATAATTGATAAGTAGAGGGAAATCAGTTACCTTGAGTACAGGTGTGCATTGCAACTGAATATTGATTCTAAGTTTCCTTGCTGGTGGCAAAGGTGCAAGGAGACTATGAAGACAAGATGTAAAATATATTATGAATGTCTCTGTTGGACTGTTTCTCATTAAGATTCAGGTGAGCCTTTGCAGGAGGAAGCTTGTCATGCTAATCCTGGCCAAGTGGTCCCACAGGGTCCCAGCAACAGTGAGTGAGCATACATCTCAAAGAACAGTTTTTTGTCTCTGATCTATGTCATATTGCTTCCATTGCCGTAGTGTTGTCAGTGTCCAATTTGTGTAGTAGTTTTAGTGGTCAAATAATTGGTTAAGACACCAAATGCACAGCTTGCTCCACTTCTTCTCTTCTCAGTTAAAAGAGCACCGAAACGGAAGGGATTGTCCAAACAAACATATATTCTTTTTAGAATTAGTATTCAACAGGTGTTTAATGACAGCTCCATTTGGTTATGAAATAATTTGGGTTCAGGTTTTCTTTTTATTAATAAATAATCATCTAGTTCACATGCTCAAATACCTCTACCTAAAGCAATGAAACGGTGACAGATGAACCCATCTGAGCAATACTCAGAGAGGAATATACTGTATGCTGTATAATTTAATGTCTACTGAACTGTGGGTCACTTTCAATATAGCATGAGTGAAGTGTTGTGAGGTCTAATCTGATTTCATTTTATTAAAATAAGAATGCATTTCAAGGAATCAATTGCACTTTTTTTTATTCATATCAACACTTTATTTCACCCATGGCCAGCAGTACTAGCACACAGCACCGCTCTGTTGCATGATTTGTAAATATAGATTTGATTGAAGCTCTGCAGATTTGATTTAAATAACCAATTTGGAAAAATATGGAAACAAGAAGCAGCTTCAAGTAAGGATTAAACACTGATCATTTACTGAAGCTCCTGTATTGTGAAATCAGTCCAAGGGGCTTCTAAGTATGATGGTGAGTCCGATACAGTTTGTGTATTATATGCTAAATCATCCTGGAAATATGACTGCAAAAGTGGTAAGATGGTGCTCCAGAAGAGAATGACATGAGTGCAGTGCCATTGTTTCATTGTTAGAGGCAAGCACTCAAATCAATTGACAGTAAATTTCTTAGCTGATGAAATTACTGGCATGACCTTTAAAGCTTCCTCTTTAAACTTTTTGTCTGATGTCTTCCAAATGACAATAAGTTGTCTTGCCAATCATGTAAATTACATCTCAGATTCAATGGATCACATTGCAGATAGGAAGATGGGGAAAAGCATTATGTTGACTGAAAAAGGGAGGACAAGCAATTAATGATATCTGAGCTGGGGTTTCATATCTCCAACAATCAAAAATAGATTTAAATGATCAGATGGTCTAATGTCAGACATGGGTCCGCCTTCCCAGACATTTCTCTGTTAATACAGAAGGTTAAATTGCTTTGAGCTTATTTGTGATAATCATAGTATTGACACTCAGAACTATGAATGGTGCCCATTACATGTTTGAGCAGAAGCCCTGGAAATAGACTTTTAATTTGAATGTATTTCAATAACGTTGAGTGTAATGGATTATGGAAGCGCTGCCGCCTGATTGATTAGATTCCCCCTTTATGTACAGCACAAGTCGGGCCACAACTGCAGATGTCCTTCCTGGGATAGCATTTTAATGACAGTCTGTGGCCTGACTTTGCAACTGGATGCATGAGCCTACGGTGCAGTGCAATCATTATGCTAAATGCTCATTGTGCTGTCTGTCTTGTGGGGACCTACAATATTTCCTCCCTGCACATACACTGTTGCATTAAAGCAGAGCCAGGGGGATCCCAACAGATGTTGAATGGTTGTTTTGTCTTGAGTACATCGGGGGCTTTTCAGCTTGAAGGTGATATCAAGTAGGAGCCACATTACGACTCACTTTGATGTTATAGCTCACAGCTGTGGCTGGCAGATCAGTGGAATTCGATTCTGAGTAGATATTTGGAAGGACCATAGGGTGGCCATATTTTGTCTGTTTTAAATTATGTTGTTGTTGTTGTTGTTGTTGTAAGAGAATTGGGATTGGGCAGGAACAAAGTGGGAAAAAAGACTAACATACAGCTTTTTAGCCCAGTAGGCACACAAGGTTAAGCACCTAAATTCCAGAGGCCATAGAGGCCAAAAACCAGATGCTATCACTAACCACACTGAAAAGTAATGACTGATGGGCATAGACTGTTCGCTGGGTGATTGTGAACTGTGCTTTCAATGGGGCCATTTTGTAGCACAACTGTCAATGCACCTTCGGCATTACGTTGGTAGAGTGGCTGATGTCATGTTGAGATTTTTCCTGGGATGGAAAAGCTCAGCCCCTTATATTTGTATTCACAGGGCAGCTCCAGTATCTGCAGGGTCTGTCTTTATGGGGCCAGCGTGCCAGCAGCATTGGAGGACAACCAGATGCAGAGAATCCTAAGTTGAACCAAGGCCACAGCCAAGGTATCAACATGTGTCATCTGGATAGACGTGTCAATTTAAGTGTGCCGCATGCGATGTGTTGTGCCTTGAGCTGCGCTCCCTGCATTAATTTCCTGTTGTCTGAGTTCAAAGTGTTTGTCACCCGGTGTCATTCACATCGCCAGCTTCTCTCTCTCTGTTCAGGGACCTCGCCGCAATTGCAGGAAATGTTGTTTTCCCTTAACAGTACACTGGGTCACTTGGTCGATAGTGGCAGAGGTCCGCTGGGGTCAGGGCAGCTGACAGGGCTGCCCACTGTTGCCACTGCCTGATAAAATGCTCAGAGGAATTACAACTCTTAGTCTTAATGCGCCTGGAGGAAGGAAAGATGTGGAGACAGATGAGTGAGGGAGGAGGTAAATAGCAAGTGAAGTTTAATGAATTTCTTTTCTGCAGAATTTCTCACTCTGCTGTAATCAATACATAATGGCCATGTGAAAGTGCAAGGCTGGTGGGCAAAAAGATTCCTGGACAAAACAAAGGTCCACTTGATTAAAACAGCACTGCAGAATAACCAGACCCTACATATTTGCTCAGAGGCATTAATCAGCAGTGGATAGACTACTCTGAATAATAAGCAAGGTGATTATACAGCATTGAAATGCTGCTCTTGTTAGTGATTCTTGGCATAAGCTGGTTTACAAGCCACTTGTTGGTTGAAAGTGATATAACAACACCAATTGTGAAACACAATAGTAAATCAGTGAACAATCAGTGTGTTTCATTTACCTTGAGTTTTGCCTTACATGAAAACATGATTTGATTAATGGCTTCATTTAGCATCTGTGAGAAAACCCGAGATTGCTAAAAACGAAAACGAAAAATGAATCTAAAGGAAAACATTTTAGTATTTCATTCATTGTGTGCTGAATTTTAACTTAATCAACAAATATGTCCAAATTGCTGTGCCATTAACTTTTTTTCTTAAATAAATAAATATCTCAGATCTAAAAACACAATTTTTCAGCTGAATGGTTTAGCAGCAGCATTACTGTGCACCACAAACTACGATTATCATTGCCTAATTTATGAAATTTGTTATTTTCCTAAGTGCCAATTGTATAAATGATTTCATGCCTGACGTTGCTGATATTATTCAGCCACTGAAAAAGCTCGGCAGTTGAAAGTCAGTATTATGAATGACTGTGTATTTACCTTTAGCCAACAGCTGTCCCAGCCACCCAATGCAATCTGATTCACAGTGAAGGTAAACAGTAAATAAAAAAACTCTCTGACTGCAGACTCAAAACAATTTAGTGTAAAGCACAACAGTTCAATAACAGCACAAACCTGCCATCCTGAGAAAAAGCATTGACTTGTAATATCTATATAATTGGCACTGATTTGTATTCTGACACCTTTCAGTGCTATTTGCTATTGACAGTGGGCATGATAATGAACAGGTATATCATTTTAGCACATCCTGTAATTAACTTCATGAATATATATTGGTTTGTTAGTTATTTTCCCCAGCATCTTAGATTTTCACCTTTGCATCTAATCAACACCCTCAGCAGCAACTCAGTGGTGTTATTAAGCCACAACCCAGGAAAAGAAACTGCTGACTTATCCTTTCATAGTAACACCACATTTCTCAGTATGCAAAAATGACTTTTTATTACGAGTAAGCCATACCTCTCAAGATAAAGTTGACAGACTGAGACAGTGTCATTCTCAAAGTTCTTCGACGTCTCATACTGACTGACAATGATCGTTTAAAATCCTCCTCACGGGATTGCAGCGCTCAAAGTAATGGAGATAAGCGCTAATTGGGGTCATATACTCCATGCTTAATTCCCCAGCCTTTATAATATCATATGGTATCATGAGTCTGCTCAGAGTCAACCTGGAGAATCCATTACATCATTTAGGAAAAGTTGACAGCAGTCAATTAATATTAGAACAGCCATGCAGTGTGCTAGCCACTTAAAAATGTTTGCAAGTGAAAGTATTAGCAGGGATTAGGAAATTAATCTTGTAACAGTGCAAAAAGGTGACATGGTGCTCCTACTCATACTGCTCCCACTCATTCCTAAAACATTTTAACTGGTCATTAAAAGAAATTTGTGGGTTTCGGTGTACTTGGCACATAACATTTCTGCTTATCATCCTGTCTGTCTTCCTGTGATGTACAAATGTATGATGGATGTTTATTTTACACAAAAGGGACAAGAAGGGCAAGTTTGTGAATCCAGCTATCTCTGGAGCAAGCACTCACTCGCTGTTGTTTCGGAAACTCTTTGTATTAATTTGACATTTTAATTTAATAGTTGAGTGGGGAATTATCAACACCTGGCACTGGAAAAATGTGCTGACCAATGGGGCAGATATACAACATCTAAACTTTAGACGATTAATGCAAAGGCCTTCAAACTTGTGATTGTGTGTTCTGATCCATCGTTGTGAGGACCAATGAGTTTTAGACCAACAAAGTAAGAATATTTTGTATTTCATTCAGCTGCATAACGCTATCTAACTTTATGTTAAGACTTAGGGAGAGATTTAAGGTTTTGAGTTATTTTACTGCCTTTGGCTGCAACTTTATTTGGTTTTTGTGTGTTCGTTGGCTCCTTGAATGTGGACAAAAGAAGGCAGACGGCCTATTTTTGGCTATGAATTACCTCTCTATGGATTCTGATTCTGATGATGTTGATGTTGATTTTAAGACATTTTTAAGACACAACTAAAGACAAAAATGTAGTTTAATGGCCTTTGGTTGCTCCTAGTGGTTTTAATATTCTAGTATTTCATTGATCTTTTATTTTTAAATTAACCTTACAAGTGTTATTTTGTTTTTGTTTTATTTTGTGCACATATGATTCTACACACTCCAATACAGTAGGTGGTGGGATACACCTTCAAAGTTGGTTTGCGGTGCGCCAATAAACACAGAAGAAGAAGAAGAAGAAGAAGAAGAAGAAGAAGAAGAAGAAGAAGAAGAGTGACCTTTTGAAAGTGGAGAACAAGTGTGCTAAAATTTCAACTCTTCCTCAGATGTCTACCTGTAAGCCAGCACATTAGAAGAGGTTTGTGTCAACTCTTTTGTTAGTTTAGTTTAGTTTTGATGTCATATTTTCCTATAGCATTATTCATTGTATCCATCCTAGACCCTAAACCAAAATATAAACATTGACAAACTGAAAACTTTTCAGTTCACTTTCCTTCAGATTTGGCTGAAAATCTAAACCTCCCTAGGTAGCTCCTTGGGGTCATTCAGCGTCCATCTATTCCCGCTGCGTGTCCAAAACCTCCAGATTCTCCTTTGTGCCTTTCAATCACTGTCTTATCATGTTATCATAGACCTATGGCTATGTGGATAGTGCTGTAGCTCCAAGCAGGTTATGCTTACACACATCATGAAAACTCTCTCTTCACAAGGTATAGAAGCAGAATCTAAAATAAAACGGGCCAGGAATGAGAATGACAACACGTTTGGAATAATACATTTGTTTCATAAAATATTATTTCATTATTAGAAATACCTGTGGCTTTAATTTTAAAATATAGTATTGAGAGGAGCCATTCATTTGTGTTGAAAGGTAAGTCTGGTGATATTATGTATTTTTCTCATAAACAAATCCAACAATGATTTGATCCTACTAAGAAGTATGTGATAAGCGTGATACAGTAAAGCTTATTCTGTGCTTTCTGATGAATATCAAAAACACATCCGTGAGCCGCAGCGTTGTGATGTTTGTTCACGTGTGTTCGTTTGTTTATTGCTTTATTAAATCCCACATAGATTGTCCTGCTGCCAAAAATACTCCCTAGAACACCAGATACATGGCTGAAAATAGTCCCTTACAAATGCACTATTTACTCCTGTTTAGAGAAACTAAAAACTACAGTGCCCAGCTGTTGTACTGTAGGAAATGATTGTCCTTTTTTATTTAAATTAAGGTCATCCATGACATTTGTTGACAGTTGCAAACAAATACAGGATGTCGCCAGCCTTACATTATCTTTAAGGTGGAATAGACATCCAGGCTGATCACAACATTTTGCATACCTTCAAAATGTACGATACAAAAAAAAGCTGATGTGTCTGGGTAAGTCGACAAAATGTGACCAAGTCCAAACTACCCCTTTAACGTTACAATTAACATTAGGTAAGATTAGCCACGTGTGAAAATGTCACATGTGGCATGATGCAGCTTTGATACTTTAAGTTGCATTGCTGTTAGAAAATGGCTTGCACTGTTACACTGCCACAAGCCAATCACAGCACAACCTGAAAGCAAAGATAATACTGTTTTTAAAATTCAAGAGAAAGTCATTGACGCTTGAAGGATGTGACTTGTTGTTTGCAATGCATTTCGGCTGCAAATGTCTGCAGATGCTGGATAGAGAATACAGCCAGTCCTTATAAGTATATTAATGAAAACATCAGCATGTGTATGTGAGCCTGTCACAGGACACAGATGAGCGGGGAGGATCGGGTCACTGTGAACCCACAGAGAAAAGTGAGGAGAGGAAAGGGGGGAGGCTAATGTGGAAATGAAGTGTCATTGTGTTTCACCTTCATTAGCCAGAGTCACCACACGTTCTCACCCGGCCTTCGTGTAGTTAACCATCTCAGCTGCTGCCTTGCATAATGACTAAGTGCAGTAAATGGAGAGAGACACAGGGTGACACTCGCCTTGGGAGGGAGTGACTGTTGGAGAATATCGTCCCTCATCAGTCATTTATTAGCCATTTTATCACTGCTGTCACAGGAGGAAAAAAAAAACTACAGTAATTTTGGTTCTTAGTTTTTGTGTTCTGATTCAGACAAGGATTAAGGTCACAGTGTACTCGCTGCAGTAAAATATTTGTTCAAATAATAAAGCAGAACTTTGGTTTGGAATAGGATCCGAAATATAATGTGATTGTTGGCTCAGTGGTTAACACTGTTCCCTCACAAACATCCAGGGTTTGAATATGTTCTGTGTGTGCGTTCACACATTTCCACATTTGAAAGTGACTTTCCTTCTTGTCCACTCATACTCCAAGGATATGAACTCCTGGTGAAATTAATAACTAGCCAGTAGATATGACTTCAAATGTGTCTGTCTGTTGTAGGTGTTAGCCCTGCAATGAACTGGCAACTGGTCCGAGGTGTTTTCCTTTCTCCGGCTGAACGTGGATTGAGATAGACGCACAATAAATAAACCCTGATGAGGCATAAGCAGGTAGAGAAAATGTATGATTGGAAAGATGGTTGTGTGCAGACACCTCATGGTCACACTTTTCTTCTTGACCTATCAAATGCTTGCAAGATTTTCAAATTCCTTCATCTTTCCTTGTCATCCTTTTACTACAACTGTGTTTTTTTGATATAGGCCTATTTCTGCCTTTGGACAGTGGTCCTTGACAGGAAGGCTATAATAGACAACGTGTACCGTAGCATCATTACGTAGCTGGCTGAGCCCAAAATCCATGGTTAGATTTCAAAAGGCCCATGAATGAGCAATAGATTCATTACTTTTATAAGAAATTCAAACTACTATTGAATGTGAATGTCAGACATATAAAACATAAACACTGTTAAACAGTACTTCACAGAGGGCTTTTTTTTTACTTTTCCAAGTGTCCACTTGTCCACATCCTAGCCTTTAGACAGTCAAGCATAACATAACTGAAGTCTTCATTTGCAGTTCTGTTGTCATATTGTATGGACTTGTTTCAGTCTCTGAGTCCATTAAGTTTGCGGCGGCAAAAGCGCTTTCCTCCAATTTACAGTTATTGTTTTTCTAACAATCAGTTGAAGTATGCGTAGTGTAACTTTGGTCTTTGCCCATTACAATTTGGAGTAGTTTTCCAAGTTATCATTATACATTATACATACTATTATTTTCTCAATCTCCTCTATTATATCTTGCCAAAATCCCTGCAGTACTGGACTGTCCCAGAAGGTATGTGAATTGTCTCCAGTCAGCCTAAACTACTGTTTAAAAATGGCAAAAAGTGGTGCATTCAGTGGCTTAGTGGTTAAGATGCATACAACCGCAACTTCCCCGGTTAGATACTGGCCAGGGTCATTCCTCTCTTCCTCTCTCCATGTTTTCTGTCCTTATCTACACTGTAGCTGTCCAATAAAAGAAGAATCACCCCCAAAAAAGATGGAAAAAAAATTATTGTTGGGTAATTATGTCGGAAGTGAAAGAAGTTCAACAACTGCACTGTCACTATGTGCCCTGTTGCCCTCAACAAATAATGTTATTGTTTTTCTCTTTAACCCATTTGTAAAATGGAGGAAACGTGCAAGACGTGCTGAATCAGGCACAAAAGCATTTCATTTTACCACAACAACAAACAGTGTACATTTTACATAGAAGAAAGTCCAAGAAAGTGACAGCCCTATAGAGGACCTACATTTCTTTCGAAACTCTTCTTACTAAAAATAGGCTTCCATCTGCTAGCAGCGTGTGGTAAACTATTAAGCCAATGTGTCTTTCTTAGTGTATCTGGGAATATGCTGTTCATGAAAATGCCATCATTATTAAAATGTGTCATGTTATGACACCTGGATGCTTGAGAAATATGAAGCTGTCACATAATGCAGTGCATCTTGTTGACTCACCACTATCAAGATGCTGAAGTCTTCTTCAGTCACTTTGGGTTGTACAGTAACTCACCACAAGGAAAGGTAAGAAGAAGAAAAAACACTTGTTTTACAGACATGGAAACAATAACAATTAAAATCCAATAAGATAAACATAAAGATGGCATGAATGAGACAAATGAATTAGCCAATTGAGAACACAAGACCGAAACAAGCAAATACAACTATAAAACAGGCATCAAGTCATTGAGATGACATTGAGATACTCGCAGACATGTTTGATGATGAGCCCCGGCTTTTCCTTTTTGTACATTTATTTATCCTTCTTTTATGGCAGAGCGTTTTATTGCTGCAGCTGTTGTTTTCCGTGTCATTTGTATTAAGGAATGAGGAAGCATCCTCTCCCATCATTGGAAACACTGACACTGCCGTGATTTATAATCCCTGTGAATAATTTGCAAAACATTCAATCTCTCTCTCTCCCTGTACAAGATTCACTGATATAAACCACCTCATTTAAGACGACCCGTGGGATGTTTAGGACAGAATCTCTTTCAACACGGTTGAAAGGCTGGAGGCACAGTCGGCTGCTTCAAATTCGTTTGAGCATTGTCATTAGTTGTTAACTTTATTTAGAAAAAAAATCAGCCATTCTGGTGGTAAAGTTATGTTTCCAATAGTTATACAAATTAGGGTTTTTTGCTTGGTTCAGTGCTATGTATCATGAAACTGTCATAGAAAGTGTATTTCAAAATGACATAGAAATGTTTGCGTGGACAGATATGCAGACCTCGTCCTCAAGCTGTTGGGTATGTTTTTCTTTATTTGCATTGCCGCATCGATAAATCACTTGACACCTTTACAGTTTGTGCTATTGGACTACAGAGAATTGCTTTTCCTGGAGAAATTCAGTACCTTTGTGTACATAACGGTGTGTTAGTCGATTTATCATCAGACAGTAATTCAAGTAATTAGGGCAGTTCTAAATCTATTTTTTTAAGGGTTCAGGGACAGTTGTGCTTTTGAATAGCAATTCAAATAGTGTTTTAAACTAAGAACAACAGTATATGCAAGGCATAAATGCTATATATCTTTTATTTATCCTTTTTTTAAATTTTTTTATCAAAATTTCTGAAAAAAATATTTAAATTTACATAGCTCCTTTTATTTGTGGCTCTTTCTGTTCAAGCAAATGAGTAACTATTTAGTTTACTATACTGAAGAAAGATACATCAGCTCAAGTGTTGTATCTAATGTGGCCTTTTTCTCCTACCTTATATTTTGGAGGCAATTCGTAGATAGAACACTCCTGATGTCCTCTGAGGCGTGCCCTAGATGAAACAAAGCATACACCTCAATAGGTCTCCACGGGACTGGCGGCTATCTGACTGGCTCTTGAAGATTGACAAGTGAGCATTATTTTTCACAGGAAAGTGGCAGGCAGTCCCTTATGTGATATGGAGGCATGTGGAGGGCTGCTCTCTATCTTTCTCTCCATGTGTCTTTTTTTTTTTAACACCTCTGCTATTCAAGCAGGCCTCTGAGCATTTAAATGATCAGAATTCTGCAACATGGCTGTCTGCCCCCGCGCTGTCAAATTTGGACGGACATGTTTCAGCAAGCGAGAGAGGTAGACATGGACAATACACATACACTACACAGATCCTGTAGACGCACACACACACACACACACACACACACACACACACACACACACACACACACACACACACACACACACACACACACATTTGCCCACAAGTCCAGCGTCACTTCTCCAGACAGACAAACGCCTCTCGGCATTCCCGACAGTTGAGCCAGGCAGAAAAGTGGAAAAATGTGCTCCTCAGTGGAGATGCAGTCAGTCATACAGCTGTCCAAAGCCAGCAGCTAGCTGTTTAGTCAGAGACTAGAGGGCAAAAGGCCAGAGTCTTTTTATTCGACTTTCACTCATTCCTCAACTAGGAAATCTAAAGTGAATTTATCATTCACTGTTTAACAGGAAATACTTATAGTACTTAAATGACCCTCAATAGTTTTATTTAACAAGCCCCCCTTGAGATTTCAGATCATGTTCTTTGTTATAAAATGTTTTTAAATTGTGACTTATCAGTTGGACATAAAAGAGTTGGACATAAAAGTGTGTAATAGCTGTAAGAACATTTATTTGTGTTGAAATGGGTTAAGACAGATCATTAAGACCCGCTCTTTAACAACATATGTAGCTATACCCCAAATTAGATGGTCAATTGTATCTTTAAACACAAATTTCCAATTAAACACTACAGCCATATGACACTAAACAACACAATTATGTACATGGATCTTTACTGGTAGCATTTGGATATTGCTGTGCGCAGATGTCACTGTCAACACAGACTGATTAAAGCTGATAAGAAAATAAATAAGCCACAGGCAGTCATTGTTATTGACAACACCATAGTGTGCCTCTAGTGAGCCAGAGCTTGCCAATTTTCAGGGGAAAAAAGCACAATTTAGTCAGCGGGGCTAGATCTGTCTACGTGCCCGCCTGCTGGCACGAAGCGGAATATGGCTTCCTCCCGTGCTCTTATCAGTCGTCATTTGAATAAAACATGTTTATGTTACTATGCTAAATAGTGGCATGCTCAGGAACTCATTTTAAGTGGAGATGATCTGTCTAGATTTAGAGTCAATAAGAGACTTGTGGAAAATGAACACAGACAGAGAGCTGGACCACAACAATGGTTCACAGACACGTCACAGCTGCGGCAGCAGGTGTCCCCTTTCAACATCAACTATTTAAAGTGATGTGACTAAACAGGGAATACTGCAAGTATCCCTTTATTTTAAAAGTAATTTTAATGAAAGCTGGCACAATAAACAAATTCTGGGAGGCACACTTCTGTCACGAGCAAGTGATTTAATTTTTAGAGCCAATAAGTCCTGTTTTTTCTCAAGTCAGACAGAGGAACAGAGAGCGACACAGAGGAGCCGACAATGACTGCATCTGCCTGCCTGCTCCCATTTACATCAGTCTGAACAGAAATGCCTTGTGAATAGTAGATATGCTTACTGAGTGCTGGGCTACTGCCAGCACTGATCGATCTGGAAATGTTATCTTTGGGTGATTTATCTGGAGGCAGCTATTTTTGTCTGTATTTTTAAATGATTATTCTAATACTTTAATGAAATCTGGAATATCTTTCATATCTTGCCTGACTGAATTAAATGTTGGCAAATATAACACTGACCTGAGATAGCAGAGTGCATTTCAGTTCATTACTAAGTCTTTTTTTATATTTTATCTCATGCATATTAATCACAACCCGCATAATATCTATATACTGTGGATTTGTGCTGCAAATCTGATGGCAGGGATCACTGCCATGCTTAAATGTGCTCCAAATGTGAGCCGGGTCTTGAGCTGACCCGGCCACCTGGACAGGATGTTACTAAATTGCCACAGAGTAATCTCTTCATATCTATATGTGAAGCTTTTGCTGGTCAGCAGAACATGTGTATGTTAAGGCTAAGAGATGTCAGAACCTGCCTTACCTGCCCCTCACAAACAGACTGTAAATAATTGACATATTGGTCACAAATAGTTTCATCTGCCGGGAAATCCAATATCCCCAGGATATCTCTGGGAATCATCCGTTTCCCCGTGTGCCAGGGATTCTGAAGAGACGTTAGAGTCCTGAAGCAGGATATGTACTGTAAGCATTATGATGGCTATGATACACAACATTGACATTCTGAAAATGGGCTGTTCTTTGGATTTTCACAGGGGTGAAATTGAACAAATCAAATATACTGTATCTTGACAGTGATCTAAATCCTCAGAGCCCTTTTCAAATTATTTAGCTATGAGATGCATCACTAACATTCTGCAGAAGTGCCTCCACATGTCATTCTGTTGACTTTGACCATGCTGTCTAAATGGATAGATTGAGTTTTATTTAGTGGAAAAGTTCAATTTTGTGGGTGTACTTCATTTCCTTCTGAAGTTAAGGAAGTTAAAACACCATGTTAATGGCTCTGTATTTGTTAGACTTAAATAAACAAGGAATACATTTTCTTGCATAAGCCTAAAGCAACCAAGTGTTAAGTTTCAGATCCATTGTAATGATAGTTGGCAGGGTTGAGGGTAGGGAACAGCTGTAGGCTCCCCATGTGTGCCCAACTAGCAAGCAAAGTATGTGTGGGGAAAATATATGCACACACGAAGGATCCTTTGGTGGCTGGTGAAAACGTCCTTCACACAGTCTAATTCACAGATAGCCCACAAAGGAGGCAAGGTCTGACATGACTAATCTTCTAATTCTCTGACAAATAAAGAATGTGTGGTACATAGAGGAAGGAGGAGGATATAGTACAAAGACACTCCAATAACACTCCCAATAGATTTAGTAGTGTTTCCTCAAGTGTTGCATCGAGGAAAACTATAATTGTCTTTTTTTTATTTTCTGAAGCGAAAGGCTAAATTGCTTTTCAAGGCCACATTAGTCCATCCGAGATGCAGCGAAACATACACCAAGAATGGTATTGTTCACAGATGTAACTCCACATCACAACACTGAAAGCAGCCACAGCTGCAAAGAGACGGCTAAATTTGGGAAAAATAGCAAAGACCTCAATCCATAAAAAGTGGTGTTTTTCTATACTTTTTAGTATCAACACTGCACATGTCCTTGTTAGAAGAAGATCAAAGACTTAATGTTAATTAATATTGTGTTCAGGAGTGTGCTTTACCTGGATGAAAGGCTTGATGATTAGAAATTATCCTTTTTCATGTGGAGGAGGGGTAGAGGTACATTCAAAACATGTTGCACGGCTATGTTTACTGGTAGAAAAGAACATATGCTTTTGTGTTTAAAAGGAGCCACTTGGTAAAACAGTAGAACTGTGTTTAAAATAGTTGTCATGACTTAATTATGGCTAAGAAGGGCTTCTTTTGCCTTAACTATCTGAGGTTACAGTTCCAATCATGCAGTTAGAAATCTCTGCGACGGCAAAAGATAATTTTGGTTACCTTCGTTAGCCAAGCTACAGGAGCAGCGTGGCTCCAGGGATGCCAATCTCAGTTTGACGATCTGACCACCACTTTGTTCCAGACTGACATATCTCAACAACTATGGGATGGATTGGCATAAAATTTCAACAGACATTCATTGTCCCAGATGATCCTACTGACTCTGGTGATCTATTGACTTTTCCTTGAGCCATGAGGTTGGCGTTCATTGTGTCAATAGAAATGTCTCGATTATTGGATGGATTGGCATGCAAAAGAGATGTTCATGTTCCCTTGAGGATGAGCCGTAACAAAATTAACAATCCCTCAATTTACACTGTTCAGGTCAAATTTTGATTTGTCCAATACTTTATTTTATGCAATACTGACATTTTCAGCCTCAGCTGCACTTTGTGTTTAGTGCTTACTGTATTATCAAATGTTAGCATGCTTACATGTTAAACTAATCTGAAGTAGCAGTAATCCATATACAAATCCATACTACAGTACATACTTATCTTCATAGTATACTGTTTTAAGTATACAACACACTTTACCATTTTATACTAACAGGAAAAGATACTATATGTCTAACATTGGATGTCAATCAAACTGCAGCTTTGGAATATATGAAATAAAATTGATAGAAATCAAAATATTTTTCCTAAGATTCAATACTTAAAGTAATGTTTCGGAGTAATTTCACCCTAGGGTCCTTTGCACCATGACCTCGAGCCAAACACCCCCCAGAAGCTTTTTTCACCTGGGTTGAATATTGGGAGATTTAGTGTAGAGTAGCGTTATCAGCTGAATAGCTTAGAGCAGGGGCTAATGGATCCAGGTTTGTATCTCTTAAGTTACCCCACTAATAATGCCCGAAATGATACCAAACTTCTACACTAGTACAAATAGGTTATGCACTAAAACGATGGATTGGAAAGTTTGTAAGTACCCCACAAGTTTATGTAAATAACACTTGCCTGTTGGCTTCTCGTCTCTGCTGCTGCTGCTGCTGCTACCCAGTGCTTAGGGCCGTCTACAAATTACAACACCGAAAAGAGATACAACAAAAATATTTATTAATTTAACTCTTTTTTTTTTTTTAAAGTAAGTGCTGTAGTATAACTAGCAGGAGAAAAGTTAGAATTGAGGTAAGTTTGGAAACATTACCTTTATTTAATCATTAAATTAATAAATATTTTTGTTGTATCTCTTTTCGGTGTTGTAATTTGTAGACGGCCCTAATTTGGCCTATTTCTCGCCTAAAATATGTTTTGTATTCCGAATGAGCCGCCATTATGCTCGGTTGTAAAATCCGGGAGCAGCTAGACCCACGTGACACGTTCGTCCAATCAGCTGCCGGTTTTCATTTTTTGGGCGACAATACAGATTAGCGCCACCTGCTGTTATGGAGAAGTATTACGTCTCGCGCACACGCAGAAAGTACGCTCAAGTCCCTGTCACCTCGGTGTGTTCCAAGGCACTTTTTTGACCAACTCGGGGAGGCAGTCTGTCCGACTGCCTTTTCTGCCGAAGGTCGGCCGTCGGGTTGGTGTGTCAGAGCCTTAGAATCAGTATGTAGTGTGGACTTGTTAACAGAAGAGGCCCCAGAATGGAGCATTTGGGAATTCTGCATGTGATATTTGTCCGCTCAGATGTGAAAAGGCATCAAAACAGTTGTTTAGTGACAAGAAAAGGTTTAGCTGTTGAAAAACTCTTTTTTTAAAATGATTTTACTTAAAAATGGAAGATTTGATATGGGCCTATAATTGTTCATTCGTGACATGTCTAGATTGCTTTTTTTTAAAGTGGTTTGATGACTGCAGTTTTCAGGGCCTGTGGGAAGATACCTGAAAGAAGAGACGTATTTACAATCTATAGATCTAAAGCCGAACAATTTGAAAAAAAATTTAAAAAGCCCGTTGGCAAAACATCAAGGCAACAGAAGGAGGATTTCAGATGTTGTATAATGTCCTCCAGGTTGTTATGGTTGATCGAATAAAATGACGTCATGGTATCTGAAATGGTTTTACATGGACAAAGGGAAAACACATATCCTCTACCTGATATGGAGGCACTGACTGGTTGTCTAATTTTCTGAATTTTGTCAGTGAAGAAGGAGGCAAATTTATTGCAGGCCCTGGTGGATAAAAGTTCAGATGCTGCAGATACTGGAGGGTTTGTTAACCTATAGACAGTGGCAAATAAGGCACGTTCATTATTATTGTTTTTGGCGATAATGTTAGAGAAGAAGGATTGCCTTGCATTTCTCGGTTCCAAATTATAAATGCAAAGTCTCTCTTTATAGATGCCATAATGAACCTTGAGATTTTTTTTTTTGCCACCTACAGTACATTCAGCATTTGACACTCTCCTTTTTCTGTACTTATCAGCGTGGCCTTTCTCCATAGAGATCTTTTTCTTACCAGAGACAGCTTTCACCTTAGTGGAATCAATGGCATCAATAATATATAAATAAAAAGATAAAAAAAAAAAAAATATATATATATATATATATATATATATATATATATATATATATGCAACAAACTCTTGTGGCTGTTGTAATTATAGTGATTATAGTGAGAGCAAATGAGAACGTGAGGTTACAAAGCGTCAAATTCCGCATTAGGAGGGAGGTTGGGGTAGTGGAGGGGTCAAACACTGAACTTTCACTCAGTAGACCGGGATTAGTGTCCCATATGAAACCAAAAGTCATCTGAGTTTTATGGATTTAGTGTGGGATACAGTGACGTCCATGAAGTAACGTTGTCATTTTAGCAGTTTTACGTGACTCATTTTAAGCCAATCCTTGATGTTTTGCTAACGCTAAGTATTTGTGTAGCCTTAACTTAACCAGTTCCGTTTCACCATGTTAAGCACGTGTTTTAAAACTGCGGCCGTTACGTTAAATATAATGGTCACATAATTACGGTCACTATAAAATGGCCATATGTATTGGTTTTGGGAGTCGTTGGAAAATTGACCTGTAATGACGTTTAAGTTTAAGTTTGTGTTGCAATTACTTTCTGTTACGAGAGAGTCACTGTGGAGTTACACACACACACACACACACACACACACACACACACACACACACACACACACACACACACACACACAGCTACTGTATGCACACTGTCAACAAGCACCCATACAGAGAAAAAACAAAAGGTTTCTCAGGCTGTGCAGCAGGTGACTTTTCTACATGTCATTAGGCCATGTGGAAACATCTTTATGGAAAGAAATGCTTTAAGGAGGCACACATTCATCACCCTGACTGTGCTATCTTCTGAGTCATGCGCTCATATGCTGAAAGACTATACCGCACAGAAGCAGCAGGGAGGAAAAAACATCTTCAATTTACAGCTGCGTGTCTCCCCTGCTGGGTCTGCATGTACAGCATCAATCCATTCACTGTAGGGAAATATTACATAGTCAACACACAAGGAAACAGATAAACAAATACATATCAGAGATTTCAACCATGTCGCTAATAGAGCCATGGCTCCCCAGCTTCTTTTTCTCTTTTCTTGTTCTCTGTTTCTTTCCCTCGCTCCATGTCTTTCTCGCCATGTGTGATATGTCAAAGTCTTATTTCCATGTCCTGGCGCCACTTATACTCAAGGCAAACACAGGGCGGTATGTGTTGATGATTGTCAGCAGTGGCCATTTATCATCTGTCAAGCTTCTGTCCTCTGAGGAGGTAAATACAGCCAGTGAATTATGGTTGTTTTAGTCTGCAGGCGGAATCCCACATGACAGCCAGCACAAGGCCGTGACAAAATCGTTTATGAGGAAATAGTTTATCATGGCCATGGTAAACATTGTCCATCACACATGAGAAGAGCAATGGATGTACGACTTTGACGGGGAGAAACTTGGATTGGAGACATTTGGGAGCTGAAGTGGAGGCATGAAAGATGTAATTCAATGTGATGGGGGAAAAAACAACATAATCATCATGTTTTTGTTGTGTCTCATTTGTTCAATGTTGGATCCATCCGTGTGTGAATATTGGTGTATCTGTCTTGAAAATAGGGACGGAGTACGGTAGGGAATATAATTCATATCAAACTCAAAGTTGTGTTTTCCTCGTCAAAGGGAGGACTGTTTGTGCAGCTTCAGTATGCCTTGAGTTTCCACTTCACATGGATTACAGATCTGACAGACTTTTATTGTCTAAGATTTTTTTTTTTGTTCTATTCCAGTGAATTATCTAAAATGATTCTTGCAGTGGTGGAAGTAGTATTAAAATCCTTGACTTACATCAAAGTAGAAATGTTATAAGTAAAAGTCCTCTATTCAAAATGTTACTCAAGAAACAGAAGTATTAGCAGCAAAATATCATAATATAATATAAAAAAGTATCACAAGTATTTCTTGTGCAGAGTGAACCCTTCCAGTGTCACATTATTTTATGTATATGATTAGTATCATCATTAAAACATGGGATTTAATGTGTAAACAGCATTTTAATGTTGTATTTGGTCAAAGTTTAGATAATCTTAAGAACAAATAGTTTGTCACTAATGCATTCATAAAAATGTTATATTGATGGAATTACATGCCAGTTCATACAGTAACTTATCAGTTATGGTAGGTCACAAACACAATCCATTGTTCCCAGTACTGTAAGAATGTATTAACACAATTTATTAAGTCATTCTCTCCATACTTTCAATATTAGTCACAATATCTATCCAGTCAGTCTTCGTTGGAGGTTCGGTCTGTATCCTTAACTACTTTATTCACTGTTGTGCAGTTCATTTACATAATATGTTTAAGCCGATTATGTATTTAGTTAAATATTAACCGACACAGTAACCGTGGCTGTCAAGTAGATATTTAATAACATAAAACTGAAATACTCAAGTTAAAAACCCAACCCAACATGTTTTATCGTGTATTTACCTTGATGTTCAAAACTTCAGTGTGTTTCCTAGTGTGATTAACATAACACAAACTTAACAAAAGTAGCTTATATCATGTATAGAGAAGAAATTATTTCCAGTTGAGGTTTGCGAAGCAGAGACCTGAACAATGATCCATTGTGTTTCCCACAGAAGTATAAGCCACATTCCTGGTGGAAAGTTTTTGAGCGGTTCAGCCAGATGGACAGCGTATTGAAAAACAGGAGATTGTAGGGGCAGCGGGGGCCAGTTCCACACCTCGTCCAGCCAAGTTGGCCAATCATTAACAGATTTGACCCCTCTTTTCTCGACTGTAAGGGAGAGTTCTGGCTGGTGCCGCATTTCTCTAAGAGCCCTCGGGCGATCCCAGCACACAGCCTCCAACATATGGAGAGATGTATGTGCCTGAAAGCAAAGCGCTTTAAAATGACTTCTCTAAAAGCACTAAATGCTGTGAGGTGCAGTTAGAGATGGCACGTCACACTTGTGGTTCAGGAGAGGACATTTGGAATTTGCAGTTGTTAAATTCGGTAATCTTCTAAATCCACGTTAAGAGCGGACGTTGAAACCCTAAACTGTTGCCAGCAACATCTGTATGCTGGCAGTTGCTTGTCAAGCTAGGACACAATATGGTTCAGTGTGACATCCGGTCAGCCTACAGTGAAAGTTGTTTGTCATCGCTCACCATACAGTACGAAGCCTCATACAAAGTTCTGTGAAATGACAAGACCTTGTTAGGTTCTGTCCTAAACTCCTGTTAGGCACCAATTCAAAATATCTGGGCTCGTATCCAGGGGATAAAATAATGACTCTCTCCTGCAGTCCTTCCTTCATTCACGCAGTCATTTGGACCTCACAAGTCTAACAATTTTTGCAGTGCCATTAGTGTTAAAGTCGCTGTTTCTGTTTCGACAGTCTTCCTAATAACATGTTGAAAATTGATGCACACACTGTCAAAGTCTTGAAATGATATTTCAGATGATGGGATCATTAATGACGACGGAGGCTAATCAGGAGGTGACCCGTTAATGTCCAGGTATTGGTGGGAGTGTCTGCTTTGGCTAACAGCAAATGGTGTGTTCAGGCATTTGAACCACTTTATATTCCATTTGGAGAATAGGAGCACTCATGCATCAAAAAAGATCTTGTTCCAGTTGCTATTGAGGTGTCTCCTCTGAGAATTGCGAATGTCTAAATTGAAAATTAAAAATAATTTCACAATCTATTTCACTCAATTTAAGACATAACTGTTTTGTTACGTTAATTATTTAGTAGAGGTCGACCGATATGTGTTTTCTCAGGCCGATGCCAATCTTTTGAAATCAGGGTCGGCCGATGGCCGATATATGCTGCCGATTATTTTTGGCCGATATTTGCTTGTTTTTAACCTCTATTTGAAAGATAAAATTTAACACTAATAAGTACTTAAGATACACAAAATTTCTCAACAAAAACATTTATTGAACACCGGTCTGCACTTGTATACTTACATTAAACATGTATAATGTAAAAACATATATTGTATAAATAAACAAAACTGGTAAGAAGAAAGAAAGAAAATAAACTTAACTTTGTCAAATAAACTTTTCAATGAAAAGATAAAGTTTAGTGCACTTAAAAGCGTTTATCAAACATCTGAGAACAATAAAATAAATTAACCATTTTAACAATAGTAGTGCTGACACACAGTAGCAACCAGCAGCATTTCTTTGTTTTGGTGTTGGCTGGGTGAAGCGCTGCCATAAGGGGCTGGTTTTCTTTTCAGCCATCAGACTTAATGACTAAAAAAGGGGGAAAATACAAGGTTAAGTTAGTATTTTTGTATAGTATCTTCTTCAAGTCATTTTATAGATAGGTATAGATATAAAATTTAACTTTTGTTTTATAAATCAGCTAATAATTCAGTGCATTGTAAGTGATACAAGGCTAAAAACGTTTCTATCATCTTCCCAAAAACTGTATATATTTTTGTTTTGTTTTGTTTGTTGACAGACAAAGCCAAATGGACAAAACCTAGGGAGGGGGGAAACAACTTTAGGCCATATGGTCAAAATTAAATAATGTAATAATAATGTAATAACTATAACTTATAACAATAATGTATTTCACTAGTAAATTGCTGTTGAACGACAAAAACAACCACCATGGCAAAAGGGTATTTTACAACAACTTTGAATGCACCGCGATGCACCGTCTGTGTTGTTCTTCAGACAAGTAGACAACGGCAGCTGCACACTGCTTAACATGCTGCTGTTGGATCATATACACTGAAATAAATCACACTTTACACCGTTTAGCTGTCAGCATTTTAATTGTGTTTAATCCATCTGCTAGCTAACGGTAGGCTAACATTAGCTGCTGACGAGTGTAATGTTAACTAGCGTCACATGCTGCGATGTTTCTGTTATTCTAACATTCGTTTTCAAACATCAGAGAGCAACGCAGGCATATCAGTTGCGCCGAAATGAAATCCGCGCTGCTATTCGGTCCAGTAGGTACGGGTTGTTAAGGCACAGGTGCCATATTAGCAGTGGGTCTACTCTGTACTAACCCTAGCAACGACGCTAGCAAAGCAAAGCCAGTCCTTCACTAGCCTATGGTGCGGTGGTCTCTTTTAACTACAACTTCTTTCTCTGCATTGAGTTGACAACCCTCTAGACACATAAACAGAACAAATAATAAAAGTCTCAGATCCACTGTCTGTGATTGCAAAATTATAGCTTAATTATTGTGACATGACAGCATGACATGACAGCTATTAATATCCAAAGTAGCCGAACGTCATGTCGCTTATTCATGTTTTTTTCTTGAAGTTGGCAGTAACATCTCATACGTTTTTCATTAAATATATAGGACTTTAAGAATTTAATCCTTACCGTTTTCTCCGAGGAACAGCTCCTTCCTTAGGCACTGGGTGAGGTCTGCTCACTCTGCTGGTAATTGACTGTAGGGGCAGCGTGCGTCGAACACGTGTTCCACAACAACAACACCAGGCTGCCCGCAGATGCGCCTGCCTATTAATCGGCTTGATATTGGCCGATGCCGATTATGTAAAAAATGCCAAAAAAACGGCCGATTAATCGGCCTACCCATTAATCAGTCGACCTCTATTATTTAGAATAAAAAACGTTTTTATTTGACTCCTGTCTTTGGCCACAATGAAACTCTCACAATACACTCACTATACTAAATCTAATTAATGTGTCTGTAGTTAATGCCACTATGTTTACGTAGCATTTGTTTATTAATAATGATTGCAAAACGAGTGATGATAATTGACTCAATTAGTATTTGCTGTCATTAGTAAATATATGAGGCTCAATCACTGACTTTATGAATGGAGTCATATATTCACCTTCAAGTTTCAACAGTTTTTTTTTCCCTCTGTCCCTCTCTCCACCTAACACAGGAACACTAAGTAAATTAAATTAAATTTACTTTCTTGTTTGTTTCCTGTGCTGCAAGCAGTTCACTTGGGAAATGGCTACCTAGCTTGTTATTATCATTTATATGAGGTGTTTTAATCGTAAGGTCTGCTACCCTCAAGTGCACTGTCACAAGTCAGCTTATTGTTGAGCCTTTGTTAATGGGGATTTCAGCTTTTTGTTTCTTTGCACATATGTTGCATGGTACATAATGTGTACACAATAAAGAGAAAAAAGGGAAATAAAAACAAATGCTGTAGAAGTGTGGTGGACCGATGAAACCCATTAGTGTCATCACACCAAAAGAGAAGAGAGAGCAGCATGTCTTCATAACTTGGAGTTTAATTTAAAGAACACATTTACCCAAAAAAACACAAAGAGATTTGATGGACTCATTTGCATCAATATGGAGAATAATAAAAAGAGAAAATAAAAACAGTAAAATGTAAGCGTGAATGTTTATGAGTTTGTATTTCAGGAAACTAAAAAGGCAAACAATTATAACAAATTGGGAGGTCCGAGTAATGAAACTAATTACGCTATTTCCTCTTTCTGTATTGCCTATTATTGGAATTGTGATGTTGTATACAGGTCATAGTAAACTTGCACCTCCAATGAGCTCAAAGTTGTTTAGTATTTCTTGATTCAGCACTGCAGCGTTGCAGTGGCTCACTGTGCAGCCAGCCTTCTTACACTCCCTGAGGTGCAGCAACTTTTTAAGATGTGTAGCCACCTTTTTGTGGTTTTCACTGTGACTGTGCAATCATGTTTTCTATATATCTGCCTTTTTTAATTTACCTGGAAGTAAAACTTTTTGTTATTCTAAAGACAATTGGAATGTGTAAACTTGTGATAATATCTGATTCTGAAAGTAAAGGCTTTTTGGACAAAGACTTCATTTGTTAGCATCTTTTCTAGTGACGTCACGGCACAAAAGGAAAGAGAAGATAAACATCTTGCCAACTCTGCTCAGTATGATTTTCATAAGGCAAAAGGTGCTGTTTGGTTTAAGTTCTTAGGTTTGTCAACCGCTAATCAGGACCGCCTCATGATTTAGAGTTAATTTTTGGACATTCATTTGATGATATGAAGTTGGAGTTATTGTGTTTGAAACACCAAAACATGGACAGAGTGAGTGTGTGGATGCTCATCGTGCAATCAAAGGTTTTTCATCAGACTCCTCTCTGTAAACATTGGCATCCCTAAGCAAACCACACAGTGATTAAGAGGAGTCCGCCATTTTCACAGAGACTTTTAACTTCTGCCAAAAGTTTCAAAATGATCAAGAGAGGCATGTTGTTTTCTTTCTTTCTCTATCTAGATAGATAGTCATCAGTTGATGACTGAAATTAGCCCATAACCCCCCGACGATCAACTCTTGACTTGCTTTGTAATCCTTGGTTATTTATCTTCATGGAGTGACAACTACAACGTCTGACTGATTTTGCAGCTTCTCTGTTTCCTAAATGTGTTCATGGTATGGGATTGCAAGGGCCTTTGGTTTTATTCTATGTATCTATTTTTTATCTGAGTGGAGTAGTCTTTGTTGTAATTCTTGGCTGCAAACCCATCTTGATGTTATATCCCAGAGTACGGGTGTTGTATCTAAAGGCCTTGCGTGTCTAACAGATGAAGACTGAGCTGAATGATGATTTAGATTTGTGTGCAGGTCAGATGACTACATGACCACAACCTGCACTTTGATTAGAATTTAACAAAATCCCTCACTCCTCCCACAGAAACCAACAACTAATGTCACCTTTTGACCTGACGTTGTTGGCCTCACTCCTCCTGCGGACATTCAACAAGATTAATGTCGGGCTTCACTCTAATCTGCTTTGTGTAGATAAGAGTGGACTCAATTGAGCAGGAAAAGCCACAGATACCAAAAATAGTACGCTGGCTTTTCAACATCTTCAAGTGGTCAAGGTGAACGATTTCTGATTTTTTTTCTTTTAAGAGGAAGTAAGGAAGCGAAAACTGGCTAATACAAATCCTTGTCTCAGAGGTGTCCATTTAGTCTAGATCAGGAAAAACATCTAGATTTTTACTGCATGTCATTCTGTGATTTTATTTGTGCCATGTTGACAGAACAGCTCATGATACACCATAAATACACATTGCAGCAAATATATCCCCTGTGAATGTGTGTCGAAAATAAATGTTGCTTTTATCTTTAAAGCTAGAAAAAGCTTTTTATCGAACGCCAAGTTTCAGTTTTGAAGCACTGCAAGAAAAATGTGGTGAAATCAGATCAAAGGCTGCTTATACTTGAACGTTGAGTGCTTTCATTGAGTAAGTGTTGTTTTGTGTGACAAAAAACAGAGTTCTGCTAAACATTTACTGTATAAATAGGTAGATAATTTGGCTGCATCCTGTAAGAGTGAATGATCTCACTTGCAAGATTATTTGCAGTTGCCAAGAACACTGACATTTCTGAGTATGAAAACACAATACGTCATCTAAAATATGCAGGCATTTACAGGATAAGATAAATGACATGAAGTTAGACTAATGGCTCCTAACCTGAAAAGCTGAGTGTCTTCATCAGTCAAGGCCTTGTTGATGAAAGCTTAAGGCTCTGCAAAGAACTTTGCCATTGCAGCACGAAGGCCATTTGTCTGGTGAGCCCGATCAAACCCCTCAGGACTGGGGCCCCTGCCAGCACTGCTATGGGCAGGCCTCTGAACAAATGGGTGCAGAAAAGCCGGGCAGGATTTATGGTGGAGAATGTAGGGAGCCTGGTTGACTGTAAATGGGAGAAAAAAAAAAAGAGGACAGATTTGTATCCATTTTAGGAGGAGGTGCTGCTGCTGAAGTTGTGTTGTCAGCAGGAGGAGGGGAAGCCCTGGCAAGCTGCCGTTCCTGGCTGAAAAATGTTTACACAAAGTAATCAATAGATCTTTGATAAGGCTAACACGGCCTGGCATGTGGTTGTTCTTTCAAGTTGTGCATCGGACACGCACTCGTGTCATCAAGGGCACGCATCAGTGAGCTGACCCCGTTGTGAAGACGACTGAGGCACTGTATCCCTTTATGGTAAAGCCTTAAACCCTTTAAAACAAAGAAGACAATAAATATTTAAAGACCCTGAACTTTTCTCAAATAGCTTCTCACTATGGTCGACAACACCGTGGCATTTACTGTCAAAGTCAGAACTATTTTGGTTTTCTGTATTTGGGGTTTTCTTTGTATAGATCTACTTAACATTTGAAACCCTGTTTTCAGGGTCTATAAAAGACAACACTTACATGGTGAAGCATAAACAATGTAACAAATCAACACATTATAAACAACTGTTTTTTTTAACTATTTAAACAAACTTTATCAAACTAAATGTTTGTCAACATTTCTTCTTTATGCTTCATCTTCGACATTGGGTTGCTAGAATAGTTTCCAGTGCGAGTTCCAGCGCCTGTTTCTGATCATTTGATTAAGTGAGTCAATTATTCACCACTCATACGTCAGGACGAATTAGACAACTGAGGGTGGAGAGTGTTATAGGACCAGTTCTGTTATGAAACTGCATTTTTTCAATGTGACAGAAGTTAAGCTGTGGTTCAGTCATACAGTATAATGTATGTTCCTCACTGTAATTTGGATACAGTGTTTTTCCAACTTTCTCCAACAGAAATGTGTAAATGTTGTGTGAATGGAAATACAGTCACTAGACATGAGTTCACTCCCATCGCTGTACATAAATAGCACATGTTGTAGAGAACCATAAGCCTCAGCCCTGAACCGTTTCAGATATATGGGTCTCTCTGGAGTATTTAAATCCAGCTGAGATGACTGATGGCTGCGGCTGCCACAGAAGCCACACTGACATGTCCTTCTTGGTTAAAGCAAGCGTTGCAGGCCTTTTGTAAAAGCAAAGATTTGGTAAATAAGTGCAGTGAAGCAGTGAAGATAAATTGGTCCTATCACCCAAATTCATTTATCTCTTGAGCCAATGATTTATTTAATTCCTTATCTACAAAAAGGGGCATTATAACATTGTGAGCAGCCACTGTGCATTTTCACATTGATGATGCCCACCAACTTTGCCAAGAATATGACCTCAATTCAACTCATCATCTTCTGGACATGGACAGGCAGTTCTCACGAACCATTCGTACGTTTAGCTACAAAAAGTAAGGTACTGGAATTTTTATGTATTCCACATATTTATAGCTGTATGCTGTATCACACGTATCATGTGACTGGCTGGCGCTTGCCATCATTTCGTAGGATACCTTACAAATTGTTATGCATAAGTTTTCGTTCAATATCAAACGAACACGTTTATGAGAATGCGTTGATATGGAAACTATTTTCATATGTGTCAAGACTATCTTTAAGCACTATCAGTGGGAACATGATACAGTCCCTCGTAGTCTATATCCACGACCTGCCACTTCCGATAGATCCGTTGTAACTGGAAATTCCGCCGTATGTCCTTCTTTTTGGCCGGAAGTCTGTTACCTTCCACTTTCTTGGTGTTGGAATTTTAAACTCTGGATGATTTATTAGGGCTACGGTTAACTGCTCCTCAGATCTCTGCAGGTTAAATCGAGACAGTCAGCTGTCCAATCTGAGTTTTCTGTTGCACGATTAAAACAACTTTTGAACGTACACATGTTCCACCAAAACAAGTTCCTTCCCAAGACTATTTTGCACAGCACCGGGGCTCTGTGCAGCTCTTGGTGCCACCCATGACAATTGTGATTCGTTTAAAGAAATGCTAATAAACCAGAGCACGTTTTTCTCCAATCCTGGAATGCTGTGTGGACTCTCCAGACCCTCCTCCGCAGCGCTGTGAAAGTCCCTCATAACCAATACTTGCCAAAACTTAGAAATGCAATGTGTAAAAATTTTAAATCTACTTAAAGTGATTGCATTTTTAACAACCCTCCCTCGCAGGCAGACAAATAAACATATCACTATTACATTTGGCCCCCCTCACTTTATATAGTTACCAAATTATTTCCAGTTAGGCCTGTTTGCAGCATTTGAACTGACATCTCCCCCCCCCTCTCAGAAAGCCTCTAATCAGGTTGACCATATTTGAAATAGAGAAGTTGTTTCTGTCAGCCTCTCAGAGTTCAATATTGTGACTGTTATCCCTGAGACAGTTATTCAAATTCACTCAGTGTGATTCATTTAACTCTTTGGCACAGCATGTTGTTTCCACTAAATCTGGGTTATGTCAATTTATTGTGCAGTATTTGCTCAGCCACATAGCTAGAGATTTAATTGGTTCTCATATTCCAACATGCAATGACCCTCGCCAGCCAATCAATTTATTCTGTACCTAAAAGAACTGCCAGAAAAACTAAAAGGTGGCCAATGCTACTGAGGTAGAATGAATTTCAATAAGGACTTTTGCTGATACTAAAACAGAGGAAACTGCCAATAGTCATAACAGCACTGTGGTTTCAACTATAGATGAATCATGTTTTGTTAGATTTCAAATAGGGTAACCAATCAACTCCTAAGCCATGCCTTAAAGGGGAAGTGTGCCGATCAAAGTCTGTTTACACTAGGGGGCCCAACCGAAGCGCCGTTTGTACCATGCAGGCCTTCGGGGCGGCCTCTTTGAGGCTGGGGGCGTCCCCTATTTTTAGTGCCCGGTAGGGTTCTGCCAAAAGGGACCTTTTTGTCCCTTGGCCCCCAATGGACTTGCATTGCAAATGTCCCAGTGTCCCTAGGCGGGGTAAGGAACCTTCATTGTTCTGATTGAAATTATAACTAGTTCCGGTTGGGAGAGAGTCATGGTCAAGGTTAAAAGTAGGTAGGAAATAGTAGAAAATGGGAAGAGAATATTTGTTTTCTGTGTCAAAGTATGACTGTTGACCCATTCATCCAACCTGACCTCCTCCCTCTGCAGACCTGGTACTGGACTTGGTGTGGATCTATAACAGCGTCACACTATTTCCTCCTTTGCTCCCAAAACACAAGAGTCATAAAACAACCACTTTGTCACTTGAACGTAGTCCTATGTCGTTATTAGCCATTTGCTGCAACAACTAATGCTGTTGTTTTGTGCAGGGAGGACAGACAACTCGTTGTCTGTGTGATATGATGTTTGGACATTTAATTTTTTTTAACATGCATTTACAAAAACAGAAGAAACAAAAACAATAGAGGAATTTAACAACATAACAGATTTACTGAAGTGTCAAAGAATACTGTATAAGTTACAGCACTGCATCTCTCATCTCTCATAAATTCCCATGTAAGTGATAATGAACAGAAAAATATAGTTTAGACAATATCCTTACAAATGCTCTGTTCATTATTGCCTTTGTGACTTTTTAAAATAAGGCGGTGTAATCTATCAGAAAAGTGTGCTTCGTACAATTTTAGGGGATTATATTTATTTAAACAGAGGATTTAACTTTGCCTTATAGACAGAGGATTAATGCCACACATTTACTATGTGTTAGTCCAAGATTTTCCTTCCTGTTATTACAGACAATTTTGTCTGACTGTATCATCTGGTTTATCTGGTATAATGTGGTCCTCACAGTTTCAGACAAACCTTTTTATCTAATTACTCTGCGTGAGAGCTGCATTTCAGGCCGCCTTAGTGGACCAGCAGACATAGGTTTTAAAGGAAATCTTGACTGCTGCTTCTATGATCAGTCCCAGAATATCTGAATAGACTCCAGTTTTACAGCTTCCAGGCTCAATTGGAAGTGCACTTAAACAAGATAATGGTCCGTGGTAGAATAAAGGCCAGGAAGTTCTTCAGGTTTTGTTTGGTCTAACAGAGCAGTGTCTGTTTGCAGCATGGAAATGTAGGTTGGAGGAATATCTCTTACAGATGTTTACTTTATTGTTTGCATCTGTATGATGATGTGATATAAGGCATCATGTGTACTAAAAGAGATGTTTGGGTGTTTCAGTCCACCACCTCTGAAGCAACATGTGCTCCCTAACTAGCCTGGGATCAGATTTCAGCTGTTTGATCCCATGTGTCTCCCCTGCTTTTCAAATCCTGAAACAGATAAGATAAAATACAAAACATATGCCTCACCTATTCAAAGTGACAAAAAATAATGTGAAATTTTAAACAAATCATTTTATTTTACATTTTCTGCACCTTTAGGACTCACAATTCATCAATAATGCCTTGGAAACATCTCGACTGATTGCATCAAGTTGTGCTGATAGGTGTACATAAAAAATGCAACGAATAAAACTATCACAGGAATCCTGTAACATAAATCTACTTTTCTTTCCTTAGCTGATGCCCCAGTGCTTTACACTCCAGTCCCTCCTCATGTTTTGCCCCAAACCCCTGATCCAACATCCTGCTTCAACATGAAACATGCATTATCAATTTCAGATATATATCCTCCAAATGTCACGTCTGCCCCGTGTTTTCTGCTTGTTTTTATGGACTTCCTGTTTTATTTTGATATCCATTGTTTGTCTTCATTCACTTCACTTGTCTTCCTGCCTTTGTTTGTTTCCCACCTTTTTTGATTACCTGTCTGCTCCCTAATGATATTCACCTGTGTCTAGTTGTCTTCCCCTCCCCCGTGTATATATACTCACCTGTGTTCACTTGTTCCATGCCAGATTGTTGTTGAACCTTTTGTGTCACACTCTCCAGCGTTGTTCCCAGTGTTTGTTTGTTTGTTCCAGTGTTATTCAACTTTTTGTTTGTATTTTGACCACGTCTACTGCCTGCCGATTTTGTACTTTTGCCTGGATTGTTCTCTGGACGATAAACTACCTACCTTTACTCCCTGCTCCGAGTCGTGCGTTTGAGTCTGCCATTGTACCGTGACACCAAATGCTGTTTTATCGTTTAATAACATGCCATCTAGAAGGCATTAAAAACATTTCTGCATCAAAATGTCTAAAAATGAATAGACGTTTTATGTTTTGTTGAGTTGTGTACTTATGTTATCCCAAATGTTTCCAACAATGTTCAAACCCAGAGAAATCTGTCAGTGCCGTTACCCCCTCTAGTTGCTCTAACTTCCAGATGAAACGTCAGAGAGTAATCGTAAATACAGGTCACAGTATTATTGTCAGTAACAGCAATGCAGCAGTTGTTGCCATACAGCATACTTTTTATTAATTGCATGCCATTTTGCAACACAGTATTCAGAGAGAACTTGTTGAATTTGTTGATATTTCAAAATTGATCTAGTTTACTTTGCTTTGGTTTTGAAAATGAAATAATGTCACTAAATTTTGTAAAAAGTTTGTAATTTGTTCCTTCAAAAGACTGCAGCTGAGGTCAGCTTGATTTCATCTTAGTTTTTCGCATTTGATACTTTTAATATATCCCTTTAAGTAGACCAGTAAACATTTTTAAGTCACAATTTGCAATAATATTATGCATATGTTAACTATAATGGTGCTAATCCTGGGAAGACATTATCACATCTGTTTTTCTTAAATTGGCAAGAGGTGCACATATTCAGTATTAAAATATATTTATCCTGGAAGAAACAACATTTCTCCATGAAATGGCTTCCAATTTGAAAAATCAAGTACAATCATCTGTACCCAGTGACTGCAAAGTACAACTACTTAGTTACTCTGCACCCACCTGTGATTGTGACACTATCACAGAGTCCAGCACTCTGCATCAGGTACACTTCATAAAAAATTCAAAACACTTGCAACAGGCAGTTGTAGCCTGAGGCTGTCAAGGTTTGTCTTTGTAACAATTTGATAATACTGGTCACACTGCATTCTGTGTCCTTGAGTTGCAACAAGGGCGAGAGATTCGTTTATTAAGTCCTTATAGACGCAAAGCAGAAAAGAAGAAAAAAAATCCTGGAAGCAGAAAGTCACTGCGATTGTTTTGAATGACAAGGTTGACAATTCTCAGAGTGCATTATTAAATACTACCTTTTGAAAGAAGTGAAAGACCAATTTAGCAAGACATTTGTTAGAGTAGAGGGTAGAAAGTATATGTAAGTAACAATAGACGTATTTAAACAATCATCTGCCATCCAGGGTGCAAGAGAAATGATTCATACCACAATACACAATACAATGAAATGTTATTGGGTATATGAAATTCTAATACATACGCATAATATTTAACAGTCTCTGCCATGTAGTCTACTTATTGTGTTTGTGTGCGCATAACAATTCCTCTGTTAACCCTTTCGCTATTAGCTACTAGACCTGTTATCATGGTAACTGATGACTTGCGGAATCCACTAAGTAAGCAGCTTAGGGAGAAGCGTGTGTGCCTACGCTATCTGTAATCTATTTATCAATCAGAAATTGGATTAATCTTCAACAAAAAAAAGAACAACGGATAGTGGAGCTTGGTGAAAATGACAAAACAATACTGCACATGTATCTTTGAAAGTTATTAAGCTCTGGAAATGAGAGAACATTTTTCATTATACTCCTCTCCCACATCCAGTCACCCACCCTTTTCTTCTCTACTTGTAGCTCTTAGCTTTAGGTTAAAACTTAAAGTTTTCCTGTCCGCCTGGGTAGCTCACCTGGTAGAGCGCACGCCAATATATAGAGCTTTACTCCTTAATGCAGTAGCCGTGGGTTCGACTCCAACCTGCAACCCTTTGCTGCATGTCATTCCCCCTCTCTCACCCCTTTCATGTCTTCAGCTATTCTATACAAATAAAGTCCCAAAAATGTTTCTTCTGGATCTTATTTCTTTTAGCCTGGCTCCGCCCTCCTATGTACTTCCACTCAATTTTCATTTTCCTTCAGTACGCCGTCTGGGTTTGTGGTATATTCATGGGTTTTCTCCAGCCAAATCTTTACCGGTCCAATCAGCAAACAGAGGGAGTGGCTGAGAACGCTGACGTTGAGGTTGTGTGCTAGTTTGAGTTGTAGTTCTGTAATGGTGGCGGAGAAAGATGGGAGCAAAGCCATTTGGTCCGTTGTGGCAACGCTGACGAATATCTAGAAGTTAAAGCCCGAGCAAGAACAATCTTTGCTGAGTTTTGTTGGTGGTCATGATGTTGTGGCCCTCCTCCCCACGGGGTTCTTGAAAAGTTCGATTTTCCAGCTCGCTCCATTAGTGGTGAAGGAGTTGGCTAAGGCGAACCCTAGCAATGCTAAGCCGACGTCACGTCCAAACGTTAGCGATTGGTTATGGCAGATCCAGAGTGGCTCTGGGCAGATCCAATAGTTTTAAACTTCAACAAAGTACCCGCCTTCAAGGAAGTTAACACTTCTCAATGGAGAGAGGCCAGACTCTCTGTACAAATGACACGTACGAGAGTCTGGTAGGACCAGGCTATATTTCTTTACCAAACACTTCTTAATTTTACACGACTGCTACATTTAATTTCTGCTTTCTTTAACTCTTGCCATCCCTGTTGATACAGATAGTAATGACAATAGACAGAATGAGGATAATCAAAGAATATAAGGTTATTTTACAAAGGTTAATGTTGTTTTGCATCAGATACAGACTGACTTAATTGAGAAAACTATTTGAGATTCACAATTTAAATCTTGCTTTATATTTGTCCAAGTCATATTAATTATTTCATTAGATATTTACTACTTTAATATAACCTGGTAACATTCAATGCCACGACTGTGCCATACAATTCAAACCATCCACACAATAAAAGTGATGTATAAATAGACCTAGTAGTTGTCACAATGCGCATTGTATGTGTTGTTACTTTCAACAGCAAACACAATCAGATTGAAACACAATGCTGCCTGAATTACATTTAAATGAGAAAATGTTGTTAATTAACATATTTGCCAAGTCGCAAAATGTTGATGCTGAACGGATCTGCAGAATATTCACAGTTGACAGTGTATTTAATTTGTTTTCCTCACAATATTCGCTCTTGCAGGAAATTGCCACTTATACTGCAACACCAACATGAATGATTTAACCTTTTTAGGTTATGTTTAGGCCCTCACAGCACTTGGTTAAGTTCAAGGAAAGATACTGGTCTAAAAAGTCAAAAGTGACTATAAGGATGAGACATGACATGTTTACTTTATTAACATTTCAATAAAATCTGTTTTTGTTGGTCAACCAAACACACAGTGCACGTTGTATGCACTCTGTCCACCCTGGCCTCCTCCCTACCACTCACATGGGTTATATAAATGTAGAGTTTGCAACAACACAAAAAGAACCTTGCCAAGGAACATTATGCAGGCAGCAATTACATTCCCGACCCATCGGAATTAGAAAAACAAAATAAGTAGTTTATAAATGTAGTTTCTAGGAGACAGAGTTGTGTTGTGTTAAATCCTGTTTGAAGAAAAATAAAAATGTAAATACTGTAAGCTCCAATTGTCATTGTTTTCACTGTTTATATGACGACAAAACTACATTATTATCCCCAAATTGGTTGTTGGATATTTGATGTTTATGTATATACCACAAATGTGCTGTCCTGCTCAAAATGCAGAATGTGTACCAGCAAATATTGTATTGCCCATACACTGTATTCTTTTCACTGTGTGGGTCAACAGCAATGTACTGTAGCAAGAGTGGCCCAACTGTTTCTCTCTACAGTAACTTTTCTAGAAGTTAGGTCAAATCCATCTGAAGTTACGATTTACAGTACGTGTTATCAACTGTACTTTATCTAACAATATCTATCTGCCCAGAGTGCAGTGCCAAAAAAATCAATGTGGCTGAGAGCAGTTGTGAGGGGTTGATCACCTTACGTCGACCGGAGCCTTGTTCTCAATCAATGAGTTTGATGTTGGTTCAGTTGCTGGAAACGATTGATTGGTGGGAGACTTAATTGGTCTCATTTGACACTGTAGCGGGTTAGATTCAGAGAGCTGGGCCGGGGAACTGCAATGCAGGAAATGAAGTGGATCATGTGTGCACATGTGCCCCGGAGAAAAGAACACAATCTTCCACTTGAGTAAAGGACGGACTTTAGGTACTTGCCATCGTAGCTTTGATTCATTATTTGTCTTTCTTTAGGATTCTTTTTTCGGCATTTTAGGCCTTTATTATATAGGAGAGCTGAAGATGTGAAAGGGGAAAGAGAGGGGGAATGACATACACCAAAGGGCTGCAGGTCAAAGTTGAACCTGGCGCCGCTGCAACAAGGACTGAGCCTTTGTGCATGGGGCACATGCTCTACCAGGTGAGCTATCCAGGCGCCCCGTTGTCCTTCATTTTTTTTAAGTAAAAACTTACTGCAAGCTGAATTTGTATCACTTCACTATGGACCTTTTTCACAGTAGACATTTTGACTTGTCATAGTAGGAAAAGCACAGCTTAAATTGATAACCTTAACGATGGCTCAATTCCATCAAGTGCCCCAGTGAGCTGTTTCAGTGAGTCAGCATGCACAATACCAGGACCTCTCCTAAGTGCAACCATCTTTAATGGTTTTGAATACACCTGTGCTTTTCCTACTATGGCATGTCAACATGTCTGCCGTGAAAAAGGTCTATACAAAGCTTATACCTGGCATTATACTTGAGATGTTCTGTAAAGATTCATAACAATGATAGTGATGCTTGAATATACTATAGGATGAAGATAAGATAAGATAAGATAGACTTTATTAATCCCACACTGGGGAAATTTCCTGTGCTCCAGCAGCTCAAAAGAAAAATGTACACACATTAGAATAACACAAATACACATTATGTAGACATAGGAGAAAAAATATACATAAAGTATAGGGAATGGAAAAATAGAATAGAATTAGTTATAATAATAATAATAATAATAATAATAATAATAATAAAACAACCGTATTTACACAATAAACAACCTTATATAAACAGATCATATATAAACACAGATATACAGATGAGTAAGGTGCGAATGAATAGAGATGACATATTGCACAGTTGGAGGTGACACAGAGTAATAAATAGATAAATGTGCATAGTGCAGAATATTGTCCAGTGATGGTTCATATTGCAGAAACAGCTAGCAGTGCTACATTATGATGTTGCATTAAAGAGTCTGACTGCTGCTGGAATGAAGTAATTACGGTAGCGCTCCTTCTTGCACTGAGCGTGCAGCAGTCTGCTGCTGAAGGATCTGCTCAGGGAACTCACAGTGTAGGGGGTGAGAGGTGTGAAGCTGTCTGATCCAAGTGTTCCTATCTAATAACGATGTAGCATGTAGTTGTTGTGATTTCACAACTATACTACCGGTGTATATAGGTAAAAAGTGCCGCTACAGTGCCGTAACAGTTATTCCCCGGTTGCAATGAGGATGCAGAGACTCCAAGAGCGCACATTTGGAAGATCAGGAAACACTGACCAATCAGAGTAGACTGGGCTTTTTCCCAAGGGGGCTTAAAGAGACAGAGAGCCCTATTTTAACGATCTGAAACGCAAGTATCCAACGTTAAACGCAAGTAGCTTTTTGGGCGGATCTTGGGCGCTGTTGCTATTATAACGGCGGGATAAATGACTCTTGCGCCCGAAGCAAATCTAAAATGGGTTGGTCTGAAGTAGCTAGGTGTGGTTTGGGCGAAACGTGCAATAAACCAATCAGAGCGTCAAAGTAATAAATGCCCGTCTTGGCCGGGTGGCGATGTTGCTGCGGCCTCTCGGGCGCATCTCCTCAAGTCTGGAGAGGATTGCTGCAGCCATGGAGCGTGGGCCTCGGAACGCACCACCTGCTCCTGTTGTGCCCCTTCCTCCACTCCCCACTCCATCTCCGTCCACCCGCTCCACCAGGAGTGCATCGCGCATTGCCACTCCCGGACCAGATTCCGCCGGAGTGTCCAATCCCGCCGTAGTTCAACATCACGTCTCCTTAACCACGTCCTCTAATATTTCTTCATTTATGTCATCAACACATCCATGATTCATGGAAATGTTGTGTAAAACACAACAAGGAATGTGTTGTCATTCTTTGTGACAACACAAAGAATGGTTGTCACAAATGCCACTGACTTTAGACTAGGTTTTTCCTGGTCAGTGGCGGAATTGTTTTCTGAAACTGCAAAATAGCACCAGGTAACGTTTGCGCCGGAACACGCCTCCTCTTTTTGCTGAACCGCCCCCGGGAGCGCAAATACATTCTCTAGTTTACCGACGTGCGTCTGTGGAGGGAAAAGTCTGCTGTGCGTCGGGTGTAAAATAGGAATGATACATGCGTTGGTGTACAAAGGCAATTGCGCTGAGTGCAAGATAGGGCCCAGAGCGTTTCAGACAGAGGGTGAATACAGGTACATTCAGACAGACAGTATGAGAAAGATTATGCTTTTTTAACATTAAAGCATATATATATGTTCTGGAAACCCCAAATACAAGTATGAACCTAAAAATTTGCATACTAGGGGACCTTTAAACGTTCTTAATTGCATTGTATACACATATAGAATTTGCATTACAGCATTAGTTTAGATTATGAAGAAAGGTTTATGGTGTACAAAAGTTTTGATTTTGTCCTTTGTTTTAATCATTCTAAATGAAGACTCAGTGGTTTGATTAGCAAAGGTCAGGGAGTTAAATATCGGATTCGGAGAGGACAGACTAATTATGATAGTGCGTAATGGTGGACTAATGCAAATTTGGACCTTTTTCAGAAAATTGTCTCTGACTTCAAAAGAGCATATGATCTTGCCTTTTCCTGAGCTCAATTTGTCAAACAAAGCAAATAAGAGTGAAAAAGTCAAGGTGGATTACATATGAAAAAGTTGAGATGCAATTAACCTCTGACAGTGACATTGGTCTGACTTTATGGAAATTATAAGCATAACAGTTTGTTTAAAAATGGGCCTTTTCAGACAGGCAACTCAACAAATGATGTCAAAAGAAAAGAGAAACAGGCCTAAATACATTGGAGATGCAAGCTAAACCAGTTTTGTGAAATTATTTGGGGAAGGCAAAGAAATACACTCAAGTATGCAGTTCAATAATTGTGTCATGATGTCAACCATTTTGTGTTAAGTGTAGTTTCCTGGTTGTTGAGCAGATTTAGTTGTACCTTGAATTGGTCTTTGCAGGAGTTTCCGTGAAATGTCTCTAATTTTTGTGCTTTGAGTGCAAATTCTACAATGGCTTGGTAATTTTCTTTCTAATTCCCTCTGTCCTCAGGCAAAGAATGTTTGTACGTGCATAACCCTCTCTCTCACTCTTCCTCTCTCTGGCTCTCTCTCTCCCTCCAAAAACTCTCTCCTTCCTCTCCCTCTCTCTGCACATATCCAGCTAATTAAACAAAGCACACGATTTGATTAAACGAGTAAATTGTGCTAGTCTGTGTTTGCGATAATTAGGATAACCTAGACTTTCCTTAAGAACATTAACTGTGATGGATGTTTCATCCCCAGCTTAGAATAGCTGTGCCTCGACGACACAAGAGGATAAGAGCTGCTTTTGTGACAAAAAGAGAGAGAACCAAGGAGGAATCTGTTTAATAATCTTGGACACAGATGGCCCAGTGATGCCATTTGGTGGAGATCAGGATTCTAAACAATGTATGTGTACAATATGTATGTGCTTTGGGTTGGGATGGCCTTCTTCAGGACTTAACATTGAGATAATGGGATAGTCTTACCCTGCTTTGCAATGTTGTGACATGCAAGTGAGTGGTTGTATTTACACATTGTGAGAACGATAAACAGTGTTGGAAGAAGAATTCATATTTTATTAATTTCACTTACGTAGAGCTAGTATAAGCAACAAAATATACTTAAAGGCATGATGAGTTGAATTTTCCTGAAATTTTTTTTTTATAGACTAATACAAAAGAATCCCTCCCAATCATCACTTATGACCCACTTGTGTGTGGCAGTGTCTGTATCAGCAGAGATCCTGAGCCTCTGCCTGTATTTTCTTATTTTGTTGTGTTCAGGACATTTCTGGATGTCAACCTACTATAAAAATGTAGCAACCAGGTGCCAGATCGTAGTTACGCATCCATGAGGCAGTTATGAAAATGGCAAACACAGCGCCAAAAACCGCAAATATAGCAAGGCAAAATGCCAAGCAGACAAAGCTGGTCCCAAAACGGGAGTGAATCTGGGGTTGGCTTTTACCCACTGACTAGCACCGTAACCCTCATTGAGCTGGGAAGGAGGGTCCAACTAGAGCATGAAATAGAAATACTCAAGTGCATGTATTTGCAACGTACACAAGTAGGCCTAATGTATATTTTAATGTAATTTCCATCACTGCCCATGAGCAGAAATTAAATTCACATTCAGATTCTCCAAACCTGCGTATTGGTTAATTTTCACAGAGGGTGATAATGTTGAGATATGAAGGGAAAAGTAGGTGATGACTCATAAGTTTTATGAGAACAGCATAATGAGTTAGAAGTGGCTCTGTTGTCCCAAAGACCCTGAACCTGATAAGCGTTTGGAGGGTGAATAAATGGAAAGATGAAAGGCTAATCATTTGTAAGATATTTCTTTGTTGTATTATAACTGCAGCAAAAAAAATCAAGGACTTTACCAACAACTTTATTTACTTTCTTTTCAGAAACTTCTGAAGCATTTTCTCCCATTTATCTGTGGGGGTGGAAAATTAAAGGACCTTTACTATTGGACATCATTACTAAAAAAAAACCATTTCTGTTCAGAACCATTTGATTTTTAAATGATGAGAACAAACAAACAGAAAATGTAGTTGCAGAGTGCGAGGTAAAAACAAAAGTAGAGAGAGTATTTTCAAGCAGGCAACTCAATTATTTTAAAGTAAAGACGTTTCTAACCCCTTGAGTTTTGTTGATGTCGGCTTCACTTCCTCATTGTTTGGGGTTTGACAGATCCTACTGCTGTATCTGTTGAAAATAATAATAGCGGCAATAAATACCTTCAAATATATTCCAAATATGTAGAACAGTATTAACCCTTTCACACAGAGATTTGATGAAGGTGATTAAATACAGAAATGAGCATACCCCATTGATATTACTGTAGCAAGCATGTTTCCAAGCAATTTTCATAAATAAATAAGGAAATTGTCATGATTATAAAACAATGGTTTTGTTTTGTTTAGGAACACAAAAACAACATCAGGATAAAAGTACAGGTGTGCTTTGTCAGGGTTAATTAGTGGAATTATTTCCCTTATTAATAAAAAAAGCAAAGGGTGGCTACTTTGACGAATCTAAAATATAAGACATGTTTTCAGTTATTTCACACTTTTTTGTTAAGTACATAATTCCATATGTGTTCATTCATAGTTTTGATGCCTTCAGTGAGAATCTACAATGTAAATAGTCATGAAAATAAAAAGGAAACGCATTGAATGAGAAGGTGTGTCCAAACTTTTGGCCTGTATATATATATATATACATACATATTTTGCTATCAAGGGGTAAAATAATTAAAGGACAGTACAAACCTGATAGCGTAGTTGCAACATTTTCTATGGGTAAGAACAAAGAAACAGATCTCACATGTTCAGAACTCTGTGCTGTTTGGAACCAGCTCACACAATTGATATCATGTTTCTTTTTTTTTAATGAGTAGGGTAGTCCATAGGCTATAACGAGCTAGCCAGTCGACAGCAGCGTGGCTGAACGTGAGGAAGAGCAACCACTGGCCTTTTTTCCTCTTATTCTTTCTTGATCATCTCACAGATTGCATGAAACTGCAATCTGCGAGAGTATGAGAAGGGGAGATAGAGGACAGAAAAGGAGGAGGAAGGAAGCTGTTGGGGGGTGGGGGTAGGGGAGGGGACAGGCAAGACCTGATTAAAGACTGTCTTTGTTATGTAATTAGCTCCAAGAGAAGAAGGCCCCACTGCTGCAGGGATGGAGAGCAGCTGGCCTGAGGTTGTCTAATTGCCTGTTCGGAAACTTTCCAGGCCTCATCCTTTGGAGCTCACACCCGTAATGGCACAGATGTTTACTGCTGGGTACCGCAGCGAAGGCTACATGGTAACCACTGTCTATTTCTACTGTTGTGACCCAGTGACACCTCTCTCTCTCTCTCTCTCTCTCTCTCTCTCTCTCTCTCTCTCTCTCCCGGGACCGTTGTTTATCCATGGTGTTTAAATGGGCTCAGCTGCTACAGCAAGGAAAAGTGGCTATTTATAGGGCTAACACTGACAGGATTGCGTGTTCATCCTTGAATCAGTGTGTTCTCATTTGAAATTGATAAATTATTCATCCGGTACTATTCCCCTATTTTGGACTCTCCTAACTTGTGACTCAGTTTTTGATTTAAATTTTGACCTCAAGTGTTATTGACTCTTGATCATGTTTGAAGTTGCACCGGTAGACTGAGGGCTGTTATTAATGTTCTCAGCAGCTCTTTGCTATCGGGGAAAGTGTTCACTGTTTTGTTTAGCAAGGGACAAACCCGTGCACCTTCTATCTTTTATTGAGGGATATTAAACTACATTACCTCAGGGCTCCTAACTATATTAAACACCACATTTTTACACTTATTTTTCCCTGTCAATGAGAGATAAAGGCTCCTGTGAATTTGTTGGCTTATATTATCTACCTATATACCCAATCACAAGGCAGTGAATTTGGTCCCAAAAAATCTATTTGCACATTACATGTTTTGCATCTAATAACTCACTGCAAATTATACTAGTTTAAACTGTGGTATAAGGATTAATTATTTAATAATAATGATAGAAAAAGAGAGTAAACCATAAAACTAAACTCTCCTGAACCTTCCCACCTGTGTACAGTGCAGTTTGTGTGCACCTATACTTAATTCAGGCTATCCTGTGTGCTTTCTGTGTTCATAGATATTTAATGACTTTGTTGATTAATATTCAGGAAACATTCTTCAGGTCCATAATGGGACAAATGCGCTCTAATTTATACGTTCAAAGGGGGGCACCAAAAAATAAAATTACCAAACGTTAGGATCCTTTTAATCTATTAGCAACTCTGGTTTTTCCTTCTACATCCTCCAGGCCACCTGCAACCAAGTATGGGTGTGTGTGTGTGTTAGTGTTTTTCTTTGTGCATCTGTGTGTGTGAAAAGCGAAAGCAAGAGGCAGATCGAGGGAGCAGGGGCATCCACATCTATCTTCTCTGTGTGTGATGGAGCTCACCAGGCTGGAGCTGTGCAGGTGTTGTTTTTTTGAGAAAGGATTCAATGCAGAAATCATTTTTAGTACCTCATCAAAATACTTCTACTCAATCTGAGTGGTGTCAGTGCTTATTTCAATATTTCGCTGGCTAGCATTACCTTTATGCCAGAGAGCGCGCACTCACACACACACACACGCACACACACACACACACACCTGCTCCACAGAAACCAGCCAAACACCTGCATGTTCCTGTCTCCCCTAGTCTGCCCACACTTCCCTGATGGCCAGTGCACCTCCTCTTCTTCCCCCTTTTCTCATTTCTATCTGACTCACAGCTTGTGGGACTCTGAACACATTTTGATGACCAATACCCACCTCCTACACACACACACACACAAACACACACACATGCACACTTCTCATTCTTTGTAGCTTTTGCTGATATTAAAAAGGGGACAGCAGCTGGGTCTATGCAGAATAATGAGGTCAAAGCCATTCTAATAAGTCTGGGGGATGAGCCCAATGCGAGCAGGGAAAGAGGAATGAGAAAAGGGGGAAGAAAAGAATAAAAGGAGAGCAGTACTCTCGGACAAATAAAGCCGTGGCTGGAAGCACCATGGCTGGCTGGCCGGTCTCTCTAGGTTGGCATTGGACACATCTTTGAAACTACTGATTCATACGTTGCAAATGTAGAATTGGATAGGGTTGGAAAAAATGAATTTGCTTTTAAATTTTATTGTATGTTTAGTGCAGTATGAAAGATGCCATCTCACCTACATGTGCTGTGTCTTGACAAACAATTAATTCACACATTGTTTAAGGTAAATGGTGTATTCTACATAATCTCAATCATCAAATCAAAGATTGCATTATAACAGTTACGATTTATATTCAGTAATTGTTTTTTAAATTTTATGGGAAGGGGACATAACGCTGCAGTACCAAGTAGTAAGATGTATTTATATACAGTGTGTGTATATATATATATATATATATATATATATATATATATATATATATATATATATATATATATATATATATATATATAGAGAGAGAGAGAGAGAGAGAGAGAGAGAGAGAGAGAGAGAGAGAGAGTTCTAATTTACCAATAAACAAATTAAGAAATTAATCAATTGTTAATGATCAGTCATGTGTTAATAATGGTTATTGTGTTTACATTCTGTCTCCTGATAATCCAATCAGCTTGAAAGCAACACTCAAGTACTTAAGTATTCTGTTGCTCACTGTTTTAAAAGCATTTCAGCAGCTTTGACGAGTTTCAAAAATGTATAGTATAATAGCATCCACCCACCAGTTGTCATCCTATTGCTGGAATAAAGTCCCCTGTCAATGCCAGACATTGAGCCAACAGCCTTTCAGTTGTTAGACAGCCTTGCTACCTATAGGCCAATCTGCCACCCAAAAGTTATACCCTCATAGGGTTGATTCCATCTGAATTGAGGGCATGATTTACCCTGTGCAATGCCTGTAAATGCTTTTGAATTCAGGAGGTAGGTAGAGGCTGTCAAATCCATCCCTGCCATGATAAATACCCATTTACTTTAGAATGGCAGCAGGATAGGGCAGATATACACGCTGAGACACTCACAATGTCTCTCTAAAAGTGTTTTCTCAGACAGCCAGCGTGGTGAAACCCAGCCTCAGACACACATGTCTTTGCTACACACTTGGCAATTGCCATAGAGTTTGACAGACTACCCTGGTCTTGGCAGGCGTGTCTGTAAATCACAATACTGTGGTGACATCTGCAGAACTTTGCACTGTATACAGTGTCAATTATACAGCACATCCAAAGAACATTGCTCTGTATGTGTTGAAACATCACACATATGTGTAAATTAAGTAATGCAAAAGATTTAACACATGTTTTCTAGGTCTAGGAGACAAGGTAGAACTTTTGAACACATAACATGGTACTTAGTGAAGGATGGGAGATGTAAATTGGCTTGTGTGTGAGAGAGAGTGAGACAGAGAGAGGGCATGGAAATTCAAATGGAAATGCTGACACTTAGTTTAGAGACACCTTATGCTTTCTCCTCATCAGAAAACAACTGCACAGTCAATAGTAAGAAATGAGCTCCACTGCAAACAGAAGAAAGAAACACTACCAAAAACAGAGCAAAATGCATTTAATTTTATCCATGTCAAGAGCTGATGGTTTAATATTACAGTTGGTTCAAAAATAATCAACAATCCAGAAAAGAATGAGATAAAGTTGTGACTCTACGTGCTATGAAAAGTTTAACTGGTGGGAGAGACAGTTGTTAAAGTGTTAATTTAAAGCCTTTTGTGCTGACACAAACACAGTTTTGTATTTACACCTGTTTGGGAATGCCATGGCTCCAGATGAACCCGCATGAGCGGTGCAGCTGAGTCTCTGTTTATGCAGATGAGGCGATGCAGTGCAGTTCTAGTTCTTCTTTTGGCATGAATTTGGTGCAAACTGCAAAAAGCAATTTTCCTGGCTAGGTTGCAAAGGCACAAACCTCCAAAATTACAAAAGCCTTTGATGTTGTTGAGTTTTGCATCTTTTATTTTGCTAAAACATTTTATCTAGTAGCCTACGGGTAGAAATTCATTTCAAAAAACAATTTGTAATGCAATTAAGGAAGAAACTGTTCAGAGTAATGTGTCATTCTTATGAACAATGTCCACAGCTGCTTGTGAGATGTATAAAGTCCTTTGCATTGATTAAATACCTGAAGCCATTACGCTACAGCTGCAAGAATGAAATGTGTGTTCCATCTGCAGTCTCTAATATGAGTAATGTGCTGCACTTAATTATGCATGGGTCAAACACCGTGTATACCTTTGTCAATTAGTTCAATCCTCCGATGCTGCATCGGGATCTAACAACATAGGTACACATCCTGCTGTGCTTTCCTCCAAACAAGTAAACTATTCCACACAGATTTCACAATGAACTAATTTGGAGAATAGCAGAATGCCAAAACCTCTACATAATACTACAGAAAGTTCTTAGTTGTGCTGCTTACATTAAGTTAGGGACTGTCCTCCCAAGATGTTTCAGCGAATGCCACCAAACAAGATACTGTATGTGTTCAAAGTGATAAAGACCTCTAGAGGTCGAAGTCCGGATGAAGTAGTGTGACATGGGAGGATGTTGGGGTGGAAGGATGAGTTAACAAAATGTGAAACTTTAAAGGGGCAAAACCGATTTTACCTTGTCATAGTTGAAAAAATGACGTCTTACCAAATTTGCAATTAGCCATACATTTTCGTAAAACAGCCCATATTTGTTTATATTGTCGATTTCTCACATAAAAAAGTCTCAGAAGTGAATTTAGTAACGAAACATTGCAGTGTCTGAAATATGAGACCTGCTGTCTAATCTCCAATGTGTTTCTATGTGGTTCGCTCAAACCAATCAGTGCACAGCTCATCTAAATATTCATGTTCATACCATATTTGGAAGAAAAGCTCTTGTTACAAATAGGGCCATATTCACAGGGTAGTTATGGGCCCATAAAATAGCATTCGGGCAATTTTCAGCCCAACCAATGTTACATACCCTATTAGGAGACCTTAAGGAACAGTGTGAAATACCCTATATAATCATTCTATCACCCCTTTAACACAGGAGGCCGCTGTTTGTTTAACTTAATGAAGTAGTAATTTTAACACAATTTAAGAACTTTACTGAACCCTAACCAAGTTGCTTTTGTGTCTAAACTTAATAATATCAGAAATCAATCAGAAAACAACATCAATATGTCGGAATAAATGCAACCTTTTACATAAGGCAAGGCAAGGCAGCTTTATTTGTATAGCACATTTCAGCAACAAGGCAATTCAAAGTGCTTTACATGAAACATTAAAAGCAGTTAGAAAACAATTAAAAACAATTTAAAAGCATTAAAAGACAAAAAATAAAACCAGACCACATAACTGTGTAAGGTCGAAAAATTTGCCTTTAACTTGTTGCTCAAGTTTGAGCTACTGTGGGCAGTAGGGGTGTCACAATTCCGAAAATTGTTCGAAATGAGCTTTCATATTTAACTTTCATATTTAACTATCAAAATCAAATGCAGGATTCCCACAGTATTTTGTTTTCTCTCCAACCCGCCTAATTACACTTTTTCGAAGAAAAAACAGTCACCTGCAGCTAAAGACACAGGGTAATGTTAGCTTACCAGTAGCCTGCAGCTGCTCTTTTGCAGACACCATGGCCACTACCGGAGTCAGAGATAACAAACAACAGAACTGGAAAATCCCTGCTTCCCTGGGCCTAGACCACTGATTTTCTCTTATGTCTGCATATGGACACTGTGTAGCAGTTCTGGTGCATAGTGGTCAAAATTTGAAATGCAGGTCACATAATGCCTTTGACTTAATGCCATTCACACTCATTACAAAACAAATGGCTGTAAAACTAAAGAAAATATCCTGAACATCAAACATGTACAAACAATACTTAGAATTATCACTCATTTAAACAATTCTGAATGCATGTACTCTACTGAGAGGGAAATACTTATAGCTAAATTTGAGCCAAGTGCATTAGTATCATTATAACATCACCGACACATTTCTGTACATTTAATTTGTACATTTGTACATTTTTTAACTAATTCTTAACAGATTCTGCTCTGGTATTATGATTTGCAGTTGTTGCCTGAAACTAGAATAAAAAATAAAACTGCTTTCATAACATTAATGAATATTACATGTTCGTACCAACATGATCATAATGTTAAATCTGGCCCACAATATATTGGATGTAATAAAGAAACCATGTGTTGCTACTTATGACCAGCACACATATCTTCCTTTTGGTTCCACAGACATGAAATTCTCAATGTTCCCTAAGCATATGAAATAATTTAACTCAGGATGTAGGAACTTATCAAATGGAATATCAAACCACATATGCTTTGGATTGCTGAGGCTGTTTCCTGGTACCTATCTTTAGCTAGTGTCCCCTGTGGTCCTGTTTTTTAATGGCGAATATGCCTACCAAATGTCTGCCGAGCCTCCTGAGAAGAGAGCAAAACATTCAGTAGACAAATAGACCGGGAGATGCACAAGCACGACACACAGCACTGCACAGTATAAAACTCAGTTTTGTGTTAGACACCTTTTTAAGACAGCTGCTTTGTGCACCATTGGAGCAGTATGGAAGAAAATACGGTGCGTAGAGAATTTTTTTCTGAGAACTGTCTTTGTGGATAAATACTTTTGCATTTTGTCTTGTTTACAATCACTCTTCTTTATTGCGACCTATATACTTGTTTGAACAAACTACCTGCCATGCATATTTCCATATCATCTATATACCAAAACAATGGTTTAGTGATGTAGTCTATCAGGTTGAATCCCAACCTGAATGAATCATCAGGGTAATGATTTTTTTATAAGTGCACAAGTGACTGGTTTGATTTCTTCAAGAATGTAACATATATTCAAATATTTTTTTATCTCAGTGTAAAGCACCTTAAGCTTTATTACTTGTGTAGAAGGGACTATATAAGTAAGTTATTAATAATATATATATGGATTCATTTATTGTTTCTCAATTAATTGATTCATTTTTGTATATGCAAAATGTGACATATTTTTTGTGTAAAATTCTTACATACTCTGCATATATTAAATCATATAAACAAAAAAATAAACAAATCCTCACATTTTTTAAAGCATATGTTTTGGCATTTTGAACAATAACTCAAAGATTAATTAATTATCAAAATATGTGCTGATTAATTTCCTGATGATACACTAATCAATTAATGGACTAATTGTTTCAGCTCCAATACTAAATTTTAACGTATTCAACAAGTATTGGCACGCACGCACACACGCATACACACACACACACACACACACACACACACACACACACAGTTGAATCCTCTGTGTGACAGGCTCGGCTCTCTTCATGAGCATCAGCCTTTATGGAGGTGGAGGTCAAAAATACACCACACGGCCAAACGTATGGGAAAGTGTAATGTCATATGGCAGCTCTGGATATATGGCCACTCTATGTCTGCTGCGCCCATATAAAGTTTACCATGAATTTCCATCCCCCTCCATCCATGGGGGAGCTGGGGAGATTCATGGACACTCCGTTGGGCTGTTAGTCTGTCTCACTAAATGCCCTTTAGAATGCCACAGGTGTACATTTTGGTGTAAATCAAGTCAATATTTATGGCAGCTCTTTTAGGAGGAAATAAGTTTTTTTCTCCTCGGGGGGAACATCGGTTATCTTCTGGCCCAGCACAGGCGGAGAGCCTGTTCATAATATATACAACTGCTACATAGTGAAGGAGGTGGAACAGAGATTTTCCGCAGCTTCACGCAGTATTTTGCAGGCATCCTAGAATTGCAAAATAGTCATTGCATAAGTCCTTTCACATTGCAATCAATCTGAATTGATATTTTTTTATATCATTATTATTATTTTTAGCCTTGCAGCGGTCCAACGCTGAGTTTGGACAGAGGGGAGTGTAATATCCAATGCACTTGTGACACATTTGAGTTTGATATTCACAAGTCTGTCCTGGTCAGCTCCAGGCCACCCGTTATGTCAATGATGGATGCCAGTGTAAGCGCCCTGTCTAGTAGTAGCTGAAATGAACAGTAAATGACTACTATTCAGATTGTAAATGGTTGTAAGTGTGTGTGTTTGTCATGGTTCCTTATCGTCACCTGCTGTGCGCCCGAGAGCAGTAAGAACATACACACATACAATCGTTCTCCCTTACACACTCACTCACACAAAAACACACGCCCACACACATTCCGAGCCAATTTGGTTCACCAATTCTTTACTAAGTTTTATGCTCTTTATTTCCGTGATTTGAGGAGATTTTAAAATACAAAATTCCATGCAATATAACTAAAAAGAAAGCTGGGGTAATTGTTTCACACACACCCACTTAGACTCCTACACACAAATCCAAGAACACAATGTTCATATCGCCTGCTTTCCTGTTATCCATAGACAGACCGACCACCTTACTTGCTTACTAACGGGTTATCTAATTACATGACACATACCACCCCTGCAATGACTATCTAGTAAGTAAAACGCTTTTATTTTTCTCATGTGCCTGTCTGCTTTAGTTGTTTGTGCGACTGTTGGGGCTGCAAAAGTTAGACTAACTTCTGTCAAGCACATTAGGATTTTTTCATATCCGCAGGTTCTGGCACGCTGGTTCTGGCCAACACAAAAGCCTGAGTCATTGCATTGCACTTGATTAATTGGGCACCTTCTGCATTCCTTTTTAATCTATCCAAAATTGTGCTGAGCAGGAACCATGGGAAAGCTAACTTAATAGCAGCTGATATTGAAGCTTCTTTTGATACTAAAAGAGCAGGATCATTTTTGTATAGAAACACCTCCAACACAGCACATGCCGTGTGGGAGGATAAATACACACGTTCACAAACACAGGTGTATGTGTGTGCCGCTGCTCAGAAGAATACACACACACACACACACACACACACACACACACACACACACACACACACACACACACACACACACACACACACACACACACACACACACACACACACACACAGTGTGCAGTTTGTTGAGAAACCTGCTTGTTAGTTTTGTTAGCTTTTACTTCTCCAACATTCTGTCAAAACAGACGAAGAGATTTGCACCAGACATGGTGTGTGTTCCATCTTTGGAAGAAAAAGTGTTTGATGATGATATTAACTAGACAGCTGAGCAAGGCTGGCACTGCAAAACCCACATAATACAACTTCCACTGCAGTAAAAGTTTAATTCAAAATACTTTACCTCTTAGGATAGAAGGTGGCTACTAAATGCATTATTTTTACTTTCATCCTGTAATTCAGAGCAAACCCAGAGCCTTGAATCATGTTTTGTGTTTTTCTGCTGCCCCTGAATGAGATATTGATTTTAAAGAGGGCTCCTTTCATTACAGAATGCCTGCAACATTACATCTAGACAACAGTCTATTTTCTGAATCACGCAAGTGTTGTAAAAATCACATGCTCAACAGTCCTTGGCCACGGAGAGGATGATCGTCCTTTATTAGGAAATGCCTTTGTGTTAAACACACAGCTTGTGATGCAGGATGTCTTGAGGTATTATTGCATAACAACGCATGTATCGCTATATTCAGGTAATTGCATACATCCTGGCTCCGCCTCCTCCAGTGCTGCGATTTCATTTACTTCAGTGACCTCATAATACCTCTAAGCTGTGTCGAGGTTCAGCGACAGTGACAGAGATGGACTGAGCTGGTAATCTGCCTCACCCATCTCCTCAGACACACTCACTCTGTCACCGATACCCTAAAGCAGCAGCCGTCTCTTTTCCCCCTTTCCTTCATGAACACTGACAGGTGAAAGGACTGAATAAGTCTTATATCTCTTCAGATCAGTCACCATGAGAGTGCTACTGTATCTGAGTCTGTCAAGGTCACTTTTAGCATTGTTTAATATGAACACTGATGGCGTTGTTCCCTTAACAAAAAGCAAGGCTTCATCAAGGCCTTAACTGCATAGGTGGGGATGTAAAACATTTGGTGAAATATTCAATACAGTGAAACCTCTGAGTGAATCATAGAAAATTAAAAGTAAAAAAACATTTGTGTAAAATGTTGCAACATTATGGGCTACTTTCAAGTGAAAATCATTGAGCTTTTGCTCATAGTTGATCTTAATTTAATCTACTTGACTCACAAAAAATAGTAGAGGGACGAAGAGGGGGGGGAGGGAAGTAAATCTGAATTATGAAGGTGATATTAAAAAATAAATAAATAAATTAAGCCAAATGAACAAATGACTTAGATAAAAAACTCTGAAAAAAAGAAAGAAAGTTGAAGACAATTTGTTTATGATGGAATAAATACTTGGTTGGATTTCAAAAAACAAGGTCTCTTTGAGCATAATGGCATCCATTAAGACACAGAGACAGCCGATGAAGGAAAAGGAATAACAGCTAAACACTGATTAGATTCACTACCTTTTCAGTCCATTAATGAAGCACTTTAATTTAGCTGCCAGGGAACTTTGTCTGCGACCTTCTCCGGTGACCTCGTCCAATATATTGAGCAGTGTTTGAGGAGAGAGGGCGAGAACACCTCTTCACGGGAAATTAATATTCACAGAGGATGCTGTCCAACGCTGCACTAATCTGCATGAGATCTGACTTCCTTTCATTAATCAAGACGAGTATGCCCCGGTGCATCAATGTTGTTTACCTTCGGAGTTTGTTGTTTTCCCAGCCTGTTGACTCGAGGCAAACAGCATAAATCACACAACAATACAAGACTTAACCGGCTGCCGTGTGGTGTCGTATAGATGTGAAATATTCTTTAGGTTTTAGGGAAGATGCATGAGGGCTGGGGCTGTGATTAATACATGATTAATATATGCATATACCAATTTATTATTAATATATTAATAATTCCAAAGAGAGTCATCTTAATCTTGATTATAGGTTCAACAGCGACTTAGCTGGTTAGGCCCCACTGTAACTACAGAAATAGCATTATTGCCTTTATACAAAGGTTATAAATGCATGTGTATGAAGTATGTATGATTAGTATGAAATCTTCGCCCTGAGTCATATATGCATAACAACATTAGGAGAAATCAAAATCAATAGTGAAGTCCAGCTGTGATTTGTGTGAATTATCAATGTGGTTAGAATGACATTCACTTACTAATAGGTGACTGATGTGTGACACTACCTGTTATACAGGTATGGGTGGTGATGGTGCAGTGGATATGTCACATGCCTTTGGTGTGGGAGACCTGGGTTCAAATCCCACTGCGATACATCAACCAATGTGTCTCTGAGCAAGGCACTTAACTCCTAGTTGCTCCAGAAGTGTGTTACCTCTGACATATATTGCAATTGTAACTTGCTTTGGTTAAAAGCGTCAGCTAAAAGACATGTAATTACACAAGTATTGAATGACTATGTTTAAATAAGTGCGCAGACATGTCCTTATGCACCACACATTGAAAATAAAGCAATTTAATATAGCTGTGAATCCTATTTAAACTGAATAATTCCAGTTGTTTCCAGGCATTTTGTTAGGATTATTTTGTACTTAAATCTCTTAAAGCTCAGTGACTATCCATTATTTCATGACACAAGCAGCTATGAAATAAATCTTGACAAAAGAAAAGGCATTGTAGTGTTTGCAAGTTAATTATTTTATTGTTTTTTGAAGAAAAAGAAAATCTTAAAACAGTACCATTTTTAAAGATGTATTTTTTTGCAACATGTTCAAGCACAGCTGTCTTTTTACAGTTTGCTATGTGAAAATGCTAAAACTTAGTTTTATGCTTATCAAGACATTACCACACACTGAGAAAATGCAGTATTCCTGTTTTGAATAATGTCAGAAATATGCATTTGTGCCGTCTTTACCTGCAGATGACTGAATAAAATTATACGGTAATGAACAACACAGAAGACCTGCTCCTGTCTTTAACAGTATAAGCAGCAGAGCAACACAGCTTACGTGTTTCGCGCTGAGTTGTTTCAACGCTACAGGGTCAGAGGCAGAAGTATTAAACTGCACTTGAATAAAACCCTCTAAAAGCTTGATTGATCTGCATGTACATTCTTTATAGGAACATGTATTTTTCCTTTATAGGCGCAGTACATTTAGGGTCAGTGAAATCCATTCAAAACCCATTAGACCCCATGCGCACTGTTATTCTGATGATCAGACTGCTATGCTGACTTTCTGAAGATACAAGGTTTCCACATGACATAAGTTCATTTGTCACTCAGCACTCAGCAAAGCAGTTTTTCTTCACTGTCTGATGTAAACCCATTTTGCACTTCACTTGCTTTTGTAGCAATCAAGGTCAAATACGCGAAATTGCCGGATTGAGAAGGTAGAATCAAAGATGTAAGAGCGTGTCGGCAGAGATGATTTAACCCCCGGCAATAAGCCCTCCCACACAGGGTCACACACTGACACATGTAATAAGAATAATACAAAAAAATTACTGCTTAGAGTGAACTCAGAGTGGCACCTTTTTACATTTTCTCTGAACTATTGAATTTCATATAATGCTCTGACTTTCAGCTATGTGCTGAAAGTCATCGCTTTAGAGTATGTTTCTGATTACCTTTTTCAAAAACACCACACTTTTGATGTTTCATGTATTTTCCAAGTAAAAATTAAATAATATACAGTAAATAGGTTGAGACAATTTTGTATTAATTAATACATGTATATGTAGGCATTGTTACATTTAACTGATGAAGCGTATATAGGACTTCTAGCCGTATAATTTGCAGACCATGCCCCTGTTTAGGCTTTTAAGAAATATGACACAGCAGGCATAGAAAACTAACAATAAAAAAGGCAAACAACCACTACAAACTGTAATTGAAACTGATGAAATTAAATTAACATTAAGCACTTTTGCACAAGTTCAGTTTGACAACAAGTTAAACTGCCAGTAATTAACGGCTTCAGATGATGTGGTTTGCGGTTGCAAAAACCATATGACATGTGGACTTTTATATAGGTTCCCAGGACTGGCTCCATTTAATGTGAAAAGTGTGTCCCAGAGACAGAGACAGAGAAGCTACAGCCCATTATAGTCGTCTTATTAATCCATTACATCACTCAACCCCTGTGGGAAGTCCGCTTTTAAGGTTAATAATTTCAGAAATATGGGCAAAACAGACCCGGATGGAAGGATCCTTGAAACACAACACAAAGAGGAGAGAAAAAGTCCTAGGTTTAGTTTCATCTTTAATAAACTAATAAATTAAGGGCCCCCTCGTTTTATTACTTCAGAAATGGAATTAAAGTATAAATTCCTCCCTTTTACCTTTTGATATGTTCTCTCATTAAGAAGGGGCTGAAATTGCACCTCCTGCAGCTTGTTGCTCTCTGAGCAATTGTTCTTTTACAGTGTTGTGCTTTCAAGGCAAGAGTGTAATCAAAATCCTGAGCATTGCAATTAGATACAATGGCTTTCCCTATCCCTGTGTGGGCATCTGCCGAACAGAGCACAAAGGGAAAAGGCAGAGTGAATATATTGTGTCTGCACTGAAGGAGGGTGAGTAATCTGGTATGTATTGTGAGTGCACACTCCACAGACCATTGGCTGTGAATAGCCTTTGTTTTGTGAACTGGCTTTAAAGTTCTCAAAGTAATTTGCAATAGTGCTTGAATATTAATATATTGCTGGATTTCTAGCCTTCAAAGAAAGAGAAGAGCGCGAGAAAAAAGTACTTTGATTGACACGTGAAGCCAATGAATATCAGATAAGAGACAAAACAATAACACCAGCCTCAATTTAGAAGATTGTATCTATAGGCTTTGGGAAATATCTCACATGGTTTAAATCTAATGCCCACATTCACTGACAGACACCCATTGTATTATCTTACAGTTTATTACATAATACTGTACATTATATTAGGCCTTGTATGCATCCTTTGTATGCTATGTTGTGTATTGATTGGATTTTTTCTTTATGTGGTGCAATACTGATGAATACAGAATGTCTTAGCAAACTGGTAAGTGATAGAAATGAAGCAAAGAAAGATTTCACTGTAGTACTTTCATTGTCAGGAAAGAAATCAAGCTCCAGTAGTTGTTTTGCTTTTTTTTCGTTCCTGACCTTTGACTGCTCCTTATTTCCTGTGGTTGAGGTCTGTTATGAGATGAGACATTTTTGGAAAGGGACACGTAGTTGGACTTGACTTTTCCTTTCCACTTGTCTTACCAAGCGAGAGGGATAATCAAACACACATGTGAACAACGTGGAGAGAGAGAGAGAGGACGGAGGTGGGTGTTGGATTTCAACACAGTAGACCCCACTTAAAGGAGAATATTCAGCAGGCACAAAATATTTGAAACTGACATAATTAACCCAGGGAGCAGACGGGAAACCACAGCAGTTTGTGAGCTAAACAACCTGGGATTTTGTCCGCCACTGTTGGGTCTTGAGATGTTACGTTAGTAACGCAGACAATAGCCTGGTTTTTTTTATATAATTTTAAAGGTTTTACTGCATTTTAAAAGTGTGGGGGAATAGAGTAGTTTTATTAGTTTAAAGAATAAAAGGCACTTTAAAATATTCCACCATAATCACAATATATTAAACAATATTTTACAGTTATGCTTAGGAGGTAATTAAGTTGGGTCATTATTAATGTATTGATTTAAAAATATTTAATTAAAATCAGGTTTATTCATTAATATACATGTTAATGTAGCAAAATGTGTGTGGTTTCTTTCAGTGCTTGTTCTTAACTTTTAGCGTACACACAAATGTGGCTACACATTGAGTTTGAAAGACTTAATGGGCAGGCTACTGATGTCTGATGCATGAAGTCATGCAGAGCGAGGCTAACCGAGTCTATGTTGTGTTACCAATTATTGTCAGAAGAGGACTGATGTAGTAACGAATCGGTCCTATAAAGTCAGGAAGTCACTAATGAACCAATAATGAACATTCAAATTAAGAGAACTAGTGCACACAGGAGACTGACTTTACACAAATCCAGATCAAATTGTTCTGGCTGGCCTGGCTTATACACTGGAAATAATTTGAAATCAATTCAGCAGTATTTAGGCTAATGCCTAAGCTTTCACTGTGATCTCTCTTTCCCTTTTCTTTTTTCTTTTTTTTTTTTTTTTTTACAGTTTTATGTGATCCTTTTATGCACCAAAAAGCTTGAGAAAATAAGCATCTCTTTGAGTGTTAAGAATCGGTCGTGTAGAAGTAGAAGTGTTGTGCCGGTGTTAAGAATTCTGTTTCAACAATGATGGTGAACACAAATATTTTTTATCTTATTCTCACACTGGTATTTCTGCATCTAGAATTGGTGGTGGGGGGGCTAACACTACCTTGGCCAGGGCTCTCTTTGTCAGCTTATTACAGAGAGAGTAAAGTTTGTAGTTTTTTTTCTTCATATTGCGAAAACAGGTCCCACATGCGCAGTGACACACACCATGGTAACAAAGACAGAGAGAGTTGCCCTTTGTTTTCATTTTTGAGTCTTTTACAAGAAGCATGCTTTCAGTCTATTTTTCTCCAATATTCAAGGCCCCAGCATATTATGTGTTAGACGCTGGGAGTGCATCTCATCTTGGAGAAAAACGCCTCTTTTGAATCTCACTTTAGAAGATCCTTTTTTTTATCTGCAGCTTTCTTGTTTCTCAGGCTGCCACACATTTCATTTTCAACAAATGTATGCCAAATGTGAAAAGCACCAATCAAGCATTGCCGTCACTGTGAAGGTAAAATGTGGCACCTATAGAATGTGAGGCTTTTCATGAGCGTGATCCAATGAAGGTAAACACGGAATTGACTGGTTTGTTATAAACCTTTTTGTTAACTGTTGTACAAATTAGTTAATGTGTTTCATTGACCAACAAAGGCATTCAACCACACATTTTAAGATTCAATCTAAGCTAAGCACCTATTCTTATTTTTTTAATCTTTAGATTTTTTTGTGTGCATAAATAATGCATTATCAGCAGGTGACATATGGCCAAGTGGTTGTCTAATATGGAATAATATGCTTTATCAGATGACATTAGATTTTGCAGTCAGTCCTGATTTGCCATCTGCATCCCTGCACAAACACCATGTACAGGATTTCCAAGGTTTGTAATACAAGAGGGATGTGGAACCAATTCCACCAGACAGTGCCAGTTACTGTGAGCAGGGACACACTGAGGTGGTCAGATCAGGCCGATGTGAATCAGAAAGAATTAAGCTACGATGAGGTGAACCGTGATTGAGTGTTGATCTAAAGCAGCTGGGCGCCTTGGACTGAGTCCACACTTAACCAAGAAAGACAGATTGTAGAACAGTCGCAGACACATATACCCATGAACAGGCCACACACACTGGATCACACAAATACACACCTCACTTGCAAGCATACAAGTAATGAAAATATAAACACAGATGCACATACAAACACACACATTCAATTTTGTGCATGCAGACATACACATTTAATTACACACTCAAACAAAAGTATATGACACCCTTGTACACATTCTGAAATGGACACGTGTGCATGTGTACCTGCATGTGTGAAAGTACAATCATTGAGACGCTTCAGATTTGTTGTCGGGGGTCTGACGCTGCGGACAGAATTGGTTGCAGATGCTGTATCTCTTCCATGAATGCTGTGCGGCATGTTGTTTGGCCTCCCACAGAAACCCCTTTTTCCATTCATGCTCTCAGTAACATCACTTCTCTTTAGGATACAGAGCATAATAGGAGGACATCATGCTCCGAAATGTTTTCCACATCCCTGTCGCATCTTCATTCAGGTGTGTGAATGGAGTCGGGGGAGCGACTGAGCACGGGGGCCTTCTGTGCATTTTGTCTTTTGAAGAACTCTCAGTATCTGAAAGGCATCTTGACTCAAAAAAAAGAGGAGCGCATGGAGACAGCTTCTCAGCCCAGCTGAAAAATGTAAAACAACAAGGCAAAGAAATGACAATTACAAACACTGATAAGGTTAATTAAACACTGTGTCTAAGACCAGTGCAATGTCCCGGCTACTGAAGTCCTTTCAGTTAATGAGAAGTACAACATGATTATGGAGAAGGAGTCTTCTGATCACTTGTCAGTGGCAGTGGTATTTACGCACACACTCCAGCGTTGTCATCAGCATTTTATATCCCCGTGGTGGTTGTTAACACTGATGCCAGTATTGAGATTTATGGGAGCCAGGAGTGTCTACGGTTTCCCTTTTAGCTTATCGACATGATCAGATTATTATTAGAGAATGATGCAGTAGTTGTGCAACTGCTGCAGCTTTACACCGCTGGCGCCTCTGCAGAACACAAAAGTCATTGTTTAGGCTTTTATGCGAACTGTAAATTCCCGTGACTTTCTACATCTTAACTGGTTGGACAAATGGAAGATGGTAATCAGCTGTGCCTTTTTTCCTACAGCCCAAAATAGTATTTTGTAGAAATTATTTATAGGGGTCTTATTAATGTCAAGGGTCTGACAAGGATCAGAGGTTATTGAGAGTTGTTAAAACATCATCTGACCAATTACCTTCTAAAAATAATAGAAACAAATTGCCATTCCAAGTAAGTAATGGTAAACAAATAACAAAAGGGGACTAAATCATTTAATACTTGCACATCTCAAAGGGCCACATTATATTGTAGCCAGACAATGTCCTGAACCCATCGCTGGGTCCTGAAAATGTTATATTAACAAATGAGAGCAATTTTTTATGGTTCCATAATGAGCGTATGTTTCAGCAGAGTACTTCAAGCTGAGGAGGGGAAGTCAGCTGTCATCCTTTGTGGACTCTAACTATGGAGGTAAGCAATACAAATGGGCTTTCTCTTATAATGAGATGTTAGCCCAAGTATCACATAGAGCTTTTAATCGTCCGTAACATGCTCTGTGGGAAGATAAAGTGAGATAACAAGCTAAGTGTTGGAGTTCAAAGGAAGTCTTGCCGAGACAATCACACTATGATGTCGGGTGTATATGCGTTGGCCCCTGTAGAATTAATCTGTAATGTTTATGATGTAAACAGGCAGAGACTAAGCTCTTTAAAATATCAGGATGATGGATACATTTTCACTAACTTTCTTTTAGAAATTACATTTTCAGTTCATGTAGCCATAAATATAATTTTTTTGCAGTTAAATACATTTTTTAATGTGTACTCAGTTGTCACTCTTTCAACACCAGCAGCAATTTCCCCTGTGACAAAAAAAAAGACCTGCTCCTTCACTATCTCTACAGAAAAAATCTGCTGTTTTCTCACTCGGAAACACGACACATGGGCTTCATAAACATACAAGTTCGCTTCACTTCAAAATAGGCTGCCAGTCTTGGAACAAAATCAAATATTGATATTCTTCGAGGTATTGTATCAAAGTTAGAAATGCCAGTACCGTGACAACATTTTGAGTACACCTTAAGGGGAGTTCCGCTTCCTACGCTGTTTCCGCCCCATGTATCGACAATAAATTAATGGACTTCTGTAGCACTCAGCACTCAGCCAGTGAGTGGCATCCCATTGATTTCAAGGTGTACTCTTGCCCATATATGGCTTTCTGAATAACCCTTTAAGGTGCAGGAAGAGTGCTCAGACAGTCCACCGCAAGGATGAAGCTCTGTCTGGATAAATATTTCAACACTTGGACTTTGCTTATTGATTGGGGCAGTAATTTCCACACATGCCACCCCGGGGAGACAGGCACTAATGATGCTGGTTCCACCATGTCCAGCCAAGGCTTTCCCACAAAGACATACTCCCAAGTCCCAGGCCTGTGAATTATGGGATAAAACATTAACAGCTTTAGAAAGTGTTGCATATGTTTCTTTTTTCCCAGCCACGAACAAAGTCTGGTGTCTCTCATCAGCGGGCCTCAAAGAGGGTAATGGCATCCTTGGTTTGAAGCCAAACTGAAAGATGTACGAAGAAAAAAAGTTTTCAACACTTTCTGACTTTGAAAATAATTTCACCACACTTCCTGATGTGTAAATTTGTGATTTGTTAGATTCAAAAACTACAACTGTTACAATGATGGTCATTTAAAGCATTAAAGACCACAGCAGGTCTAATAAACATTGTAGTGGAATATATCGCTCTTCCTCTGTCTGCTATGGCCAACTTCAACCATGCACCATCTCACATTGGGTAAATTCCTTCATTTCCTATTGTCTATGAGCCCCTAGCACTGCCAGTGCTGATGCATTTGCCCAGAGCGCTCCAATGGCATGTCACTTTACCTGCCTCTGGCAGAGGAACCACTCTAAATCCCAGTTGTTTGTATGCATGTCTTCGCCTGTGCCCCTCTAAAAGGGAGCTGTATTGGATTTGTGTGTCCCCCAAGGGCTCCATAAAGAGTAAAATATCTCATGAAGACACTAGCCGCATGCTGCGAGGATAGCGGTTTAATATATGATTGCTGTGTCTCACATCCTCTGGGGTGATGAGGTGATGAGAGCTAGTTTCCCACCTGTGGGGCGACAGTAACAATTTGTGCTAACGCTAAGGCAAGTCAGCCCAGCCTCAGCAGCAGGAGAGCAGAGAGGGGGAGCATTGCTGTTACTCAGACGTGCTAATTACCTCTCCGGTAAAGTGTACAGTGACTTCCCCCCCTCTCCCCTTGGCCTGGCGCCTCACGCCATCAACATAATGAGAACATAACTTTTTATTCTGAATACCTAAATATCTCCTTAAGTGATCGATAATGTGCATCATCATAAATCACGTCTGGGATTGCCTGAAATTATTCCAGAAGTCAATACTGTGCGCCGCAGAAGACTTTTGAGAGCAACTAATGGTGAGATATAGCTGCCTTTGGGGAGATATGAGAGATATTCATGCATATGTATAGCGCAAAGTTTCTCACCCTGGAGCAGGAGTTAGACCGGGGTTGGCACTCGAAAGGCACTTCTGGGCCCGCTGTGTGGCATTGGGCCCAGCAGGAAGAGCAGTGTAACTGGTGTCTGGTGGTGAGCTTGGCCGTGAAAATGCACCATTAATTCTTAACGCAATTAAGCCGGCGTCGAGAAGAGAAATTAAGAGAGCTCCTTATTTAGCAGACAGAGAAGTCTTTTTAAAAAGGGCACTAATACTGTGATTACTCAAATTTGAGGGAGATTATTCACAAAGGGGCCACATGGGAAGAAAGGGAACTATGTTCATGCTTAGCTTGCATTTCCGAAAAGTTTGTTAACCCTTGTTTTGTTTTTATCTCACTTTGATAAGTTCCAGATAGTGAAGGTTGAATACACTTTTTTGTTGTTGCTATTATCTCCAGCATCCTGCGTGAATGGGCAAGAGAGTTTTGTGTGGCTAATCAAGTAATAAATAGCCCCTACTCTGTGATGGTTTTTAAAGGCTCCTGGAGCATAGAGCTTCTGCTCTCCAGTGGCTCCACATGCGATCAGCTGCAATCATTACTTGTTCCTTGGAGTTGAACAGGGATTACCCCAAAGCAACTCCTGGGCTGTGGGTTTGAATTATAAAAAGATTCTAAACAGCAACAGCTTGCTGTAGATGTGATTACCCAAATGAGGGTAAATGTTGACACTTTGAAAAGTGTGTGTGTGTGTGTGTGTGTGTGTGTGTGTGTGTGTGTGTGTGTGTGTGTGTGTGTGTGTGTGTGTGTGTGTGTGTGTGTGTGCGTGTGTGTGCGCGTGTGTGTGTGTATGCTCGTACAGTACACTGAGTGTGAGAGATGAAAATCACAAAAATGTGAAATGAAGTGTGATTTTTTTTCAAGGGGGACAAAAAAATCAGTTACACAGAATGATCTCAACCAAAATGAATCTAGACCTTTCAGTAAATTCATTTTTAAAGATTTCCTATGATAATTATAATAGTTTTCCTACTTAATAATAACAATAGAAATTCATTATCATTTGTTGTTTTTTTAATCCTCGAAAATAATCATTTACATTGTGGTAAGAGAATGTGAAACATAGGTTTTAAATAGACCTGCGAGAGTGAAGAGTGACCTTTAAATACTACTATATTTGTGTGACTTTGGCTTGCTATCATGCCATTTGTTACAATTATGAAACAGCACTCTTTCTGACAAATGTTTTTTTTTATTACACATCTTAAATGTTCCCAATTAATCAGCATTTAACTACAGCGCCTATCCTTTCATAAAGCTTAAATGAATGCAGTCTAATCTTTTGGACCTTTTATTGAATTTATATTATTGTTTTGTGAGTACAGTTTACTTTAGGTTGTTTTATTCATGATCGTATTCATATACATTTCATATTTCTGCTGTTCAAATCTGAAAAATCCCCCAAATTGTCAGGACAAGACAGCAGGCTGAGCAATCTCTGCTCCTTAGTATGCACATAGTATTGTGATGGACTTGGGAATACAGCTGTGGAGGCACCTGCAGGTTCATTTGCAAGCTAGCATTCAAAATCTCTAAGGAATCATTTCAAACTCCTGATTGGACACCTGTCAGCTCTTCCTATTCACCAGACATTATTAAATTGTAACTAATGATTGGTAAATTTCAGCCAATCACATGGATTGACAAGAGGACTCCATAAAGAGAGGAATTTGTGTCAGCGCTGCTGCAGAAAAGGCGAAAGCTCAGTAAATTAGTGTCTGCATGGATAATACATTTGATCCTGATTAGTGCATGCAAAATGTCAGCATATTTTTGAAAAATGCTGACAACAAGCAGTTGGCTCTAAAAGCAGTCAAAAGTTTTTGTATGTGCAAGTATTTTGTGGGCATAGGAAAAAATATTTGTGTGTCAGAGAGAGAGACAAAGTGTGTGGGTGTGTGTTGTGCACGGCCTTTGTGAAAGCATGTTCTGTGAGTGTGCACGTCTGAGTGTGTGTGTGTGTGTGTGTGTGTGTGTGTTTTTTCTCCTGTCCCAGAGGGAGGGTGCTGAATAACAGGCCCTTTTTGACAGGCTGGGACGCTGAGAGCTGTCAGCCCCCTCGCCAGGACCGGGATGAGTAGTGAGAGAGAGAGGGAGAGGAAGTGATAGAGAGAGAGAGGAATAGGAAGAGAGAAAGAGGGAGAGAGAGAGACAGGGGATTGGGGGGCTCCATGTGTTTAGACTAATAGGAGGCCAGCGTTCAGCTTCTCCTCCAGCAAGAACAGACAGTTGAAATCTCTGGGCAGTTAGCACAGCGCTGCCTCTCAAAGATTTCCTGTCAGATCATGTCTATAAGAGGGGAAGAAGTTCTCAATAGCAAAGGGAGGAAAAAAGGGATGAAGGAGAAAAAAAAACAGCACCTGGAAAAATTGTCTGCCTTCATGAGAATTGAGCAGCCTGAATGGAGTTCTAAAGTTCGGCTTGACAAGGCGCATGTGCAATCCCTCAATTTTTGACAAATTTAAATCAAAAAAGGCAGATAGAAGCTGAGGATGCCAAAGCAAATAATAACAAGAGCATTAGGATATTTGGGATTAACGAGATACGATGCAACTGTTGGTGTGTTTAACCTTGTGGCCATTGGCACAAGTTGAATGAAATGTAACTGAATGGAATAATTTCCACAGCTCTCACATCTTGATCATGCACAAAATCTGATGGAAATTATAAACAGAATTACTGAAGGCAGAAATGTTGTCAACCAGAGTTAAAGTGATATGTAAAATATGCCGCCACTGTATGCATTTTCATTCCTTTACAGAAGGCCAAGTGATTAACCTAATTTTGTAATATAATATTTCCAACTATTAAGTTCCACGAAATGGTGCATGTCAGTGTATGAAGTTTGAGTGGTAAATGCACATACACAGGTGGTTTGGGTTGGTTAAAATATTATCACAATGTTAGATTATCAGCTAGAGTGATTTCTTTATTATATAAAGTGACATACACAACATGTTTGCAGTTTCAAAATGAAAGACGCTGTTAGTCATCTGGAAGATGTGGCAATGCATTCTAAGAGAGATTTTACTGCTGTCTAAAAATATCAACACAATGAGAGGGTGCTTTTAACTGATGCACACACGGGGAGTAGCAATTGAGGCTGACTGTTTTGTAGGCCAATAAAGTGTCTACCCCCTGCTTATAACCAAGCTTCACTTCTCCACATACAGAGTCTGTTTATTTGCACATATCGAAACAAATATTATCTTCAGTTTGATTATTTTTCCTACTACACTGGTCCCTGCAATAAAACATGTTTACAAAATGCTCTCATTTGGTTGCTTTGAGATGCTGAACACTGACCCTAAGCCCACTATGATGCGCTTTTCTGATTTCTAAATATTTAATTGCATTCTGTTGTGTAAATGATGCAAGACACAAATATCAATTATGGCACACATTGTGTACAACAGTGTTGACGTTCTGTGGTAAGTATCAGTTTTTATCTTTGGATAATTTAGGTATTATGAAGCCAAGAAAGAGTTTAGAAAGCTAACACATCACAGAATAACATTACTTAATGCAAGAGTAAAATGTCAACATTACCATACATTGCTAATTGGATGCTTTATCTCCAGTTTTTAAATCTGTTTTTTTTTTTTATATAATGAATGGTTTGCAAGCAATTGCTGTCCAGAGGCATGATATTAAATGCAAGGGATATTGAATGCAATATCAACAAAAAAAGTTTTTGTAGATGTCAGAATTGGAAAAGGAGTGTGGCGGTGACATCAGGCTGAATGACTTTTAAATAGATGCAGTCTACTTAATTTGTAGTCGTTCAGCCTAGGCTACACAGACAAATGCATTTCATCTAATTAGCTATGCCTTCTACAGAACATGTCACTCGGTATGTGAATAGACAGGAAGACAACGTGTACACTGCATCAGATAGCTTAAACATACGTACTGCTGGCAGGAGACGTGACTTGCAGATCATAAAATACTTAAGATTAATTTGAGCCGAAGTTAATCTGATCTGGAGATTATAGTAAGCCAAAAATAATGGCGTCCGCATCCTGACAGTGTCCTTCACTCCTGACCCATCAGATTTCTTCCTAAAGTATGAGTCATGCAGTTAGACTTCACTGAGCAACAGTATACTTCAGATTATGTAGACTTTGATTTAAAAGGTTTCATCTGACAAGCTGGCTTCTAATTACTTTTTGGAATAATAAAGGTTGACAGTAGAAACAGGATTTTTAATTGGAATTTTGAGCGGATATTAACAGTTATAAAATAGAAAATTAGATTAATAAAATAAAAATAAAGTTTACGTTAGTTCTAACAAATAAGTTGTGTTAGTTTTGTGGAAACTGTGTGGCTTAATGCCTGAAACATACTCTTAATACAGATGGAAACCATCATTCCAGGTTCATCATTATTCCAAGGGGAAGAACTCCTATACAGTATTGGCACATTGTCAAAATAATGTGACTTATAATGACCAGTGACAATCATTTACTTCAATTTTTTTCTCTTTAAAAAAATGCTGCATGATGACTGCAGCAGAAGACGCCATGAAAGATAAACGTCCTAAAACAGAAAACAATTAACACACTGACCCATAACATTGACAGCCTTCCCAGCTTGGCACCGGCATGCTCTGTGGGCTGTCAAATCCTTAGCTTTCTGTTAGGATGTGTAGGAATGCGTTTCTGCTTATTGAATTGTTGAGGGGGGACCCTTGCCTGGGGGTTAATACAACAATTTACTCTGGACTGCCTGTGGATGTGTTGCCATGATTTGTTTGGTGAGCGTTGTCAGCCTGCAGGGTTTGGCGTGCTCTTGCCTCCCTGTTAAGTGGGAAGATGTAGTGAGTTCCAGGGGAGCTCCATCATTTTCCTACCACCGTAACTCTGTTTAATAAGTCAATGGAAATGAAAGATGACTCAATGCATCATGAATTTGTTTCTACACATCACCCATACTCAGTTTTAATTTAAGTCAGGTTTTTTTTTCATGCATGGCCAAATCCAATTTCTGGAGCTTCCTAAATATCCAATGTCAAGTCCACTTAGTCCTAAATAAGCAGAGTAAAGTGCTGCATCAGAGGAGTCATCTTTTTACCCTCCAAAAACGTAATTTTACTTTGTTAAATATATTCTATATTATTGTATACATTGTAATAACTATTAAAATGAACAATTACAATCCTAACAATGCCTATAAAAACTTTAATATTTCAGTGTAAAAACAGTAAATTGACTATGGCCGTAATACAATTAAATATTTCTGTAAATATACTGCATTATGTTTTGCAAGAGAAAAAAAAGCTGTCAGGCTCAGACTGTCATCTTGTGGGAATACAGCGTGTAGTTTGATTTACAGCGTGCTGTTGATACTATCACATTCATTCATGACACGTTTTTGTTCCGTTGCAACCTCCGTCTCTGCACCTCTGCCATTTCTTTATGCCTCAAGTGTCAATGAAACTACGATGGCATGGACTATAATGAGGTCTATATTTAGCTGTTTTCTGTGTACTATCTTGCCTAAAGTTTGAGTGCAAGCTACAATCTGTCAAAACAAAGAAAGTCCTATTTTTCAAATACACCCGCTCAATACAAATTATTCTCTCCTGTAGGATTTTGGGTTTTGGCAGTGTCAGGGAGATCATCAACATTCAGCAGTTTTTGGCCGGCCTATCCCCGTGCAATAATGACCAATCACAGAGCCAGGAGACTTCTATTGCGGATTGTGTTTTACTGAAAAAAATATCAGCAGCTTACATTCAAAATAGACCAAATCAATGCCGCATTTCTTTATTTTGGAATTCAAAATAATGTCTGGATGTCCAAAATCTACTGGAGTTGTATCAAGTGTCCTTATCCTCAGTGACGGCATCAGAAAAAGATCAGGTTGGAGAAACACAATATGCCACTGATCCTAAAAAGCCATGAAGCAACTTTTTGCCAAATAGAGGTGGAATCATCTTCTAGGTGGGTAGCTTCCCCTTCAATTTAAGCTTTCCCTTTCATCAGGATAACCACAGTTTCACCATTGTCCCCTTGAACAGAAGCTGAAAAAGACCTGGGAAAGGAATGTCTGCTGGAAGGTATGATCGTACTGAAACAATGTTATCATCCGGACACAGTTTTGTCGAACATTTGGAGAAAATCATTTTGCTCGATCTCTGACTGTCTGCTGGGCTGTGAGGCAGCTGTTGGGAGACTCACCACCTGGTGAGCAGCTTTGAAGTACACTTTGAGGATTAAATTATTCATTCAGGATGGCGACATGTATCCAGCTTGCCTGAGACTGTGGAAAAGATTTTACCTCCTGCAGCTCAGCTTTACCGGACAGCCTTTCAGCACACCGAGCTTCATGAAAATTCAGAGTTTTCACAAAAGTTCAAATTCTTTGTCGACAAGACTTAGTAATAAAATGGAACACAGTCTCCCATAGTCAAAATGGAGATTATGGTTATTAGCATAATAAAATAATATTGGACATGAAATGTTTTATGATCTGTGTCCTTTTCAGCATGTCTGCAGGATGTCTCAGATTTGAAAATGATTGTGTCCACCAGGAGGCTTTGACTTTAAAAGAAATCCTGCTTCAATGAAAATGAAGCAGGGTATCCAAATCTAAAACATATTCCAACTATTATTTTGCAGCTACAGCACTTTGGAGATAAATCCTTGTGTATTCACAAAGGTTTTAGGCTACAAATAGAAAAAGCAATTTAGATGTATTAATAATGTGGGTGATTGATAGGAAATTAAAATACTGGACTGGGCCTGGACCGTGACAAGGAGACCCCGGAAAAAAAAAAGAATATGTTTGCTTATTTGATGGTCTGACTATTACTGAATGTTAATTTCTTTTTCAGAAATACTTTGTATGTCTGGTTTGCTTCTACTTATCACTATCCACTATCACAGAAAAGGTATAGCTTACTGTTGTCATTCAAAATAACTGTTTGTCCAAACAGTGCATCCCAGGGGACACAGCTTCAACTCAATCAGCAAATGACAAACTATTTTTTACTCTGGCTTGGTTTGATTGCAGAAATCTGAAATATATTTTAATGGTATATTATATTCTATCAGATGGAGGGATATCAGGCAATAAACATCTACAACAAGTGCACGAGCGCAGACCTTTCAGGCATAGGAATAGTATTATATTCAGTGACTTAAAATATTGTATTTTATCCTATGACTTGTTTCTATGAGAGTATGCAAAACTGAAAAGAAATATTAAAATCATATAAATGAATAATATAAAATATAAAAAAATCCACTAAAAATTGGAAGAAAAGTTCTGCTGGTGAAATGCCTTTTTTCTAATACAATAATGAATGCTGCAAACACCTTATTAACTAATTATGACAGCATGGTGCATGCTCCTTTGATGAAGTGAATCAAATAAGGATAAACAGAAGGCACAGAATTGAATGTAAATAAGCCCTAATTGTTTCTCAGTGATGGAGCAGCTCTACATCTAACCAGGAAGAAGAGAGAGTTGTTTGAGGAAGATATGCATAGTTTCACAATTCTGTCCTACACACTATGATGTCTCTGAAAATGAGCAGCCTTCCCTCATTCTGTCAAGATATACAATGTAACCTGTCAGCAGATTTGCCACGGTTGATGTGCTGTACGATTTACATCATGATTTTTTGTGAGGAATTCCTGTGTTGCAGAGACAGTTTCCCTCTGTAATGTTAACTGGTAGACACTACCAGGAAGAATGCAATGAGCATGCAGTGAGATACTGTATGATTTTATCTTTACTGACACAGGGGAGCAAATTATGAGAAGGCCCTCCAGGCCTGCATGCAACAGAGAAGTGAACCCTGTGGTTATGTAATAATTTTCTAGCCTGACTCAATACACCACATTCTTTAACATTATGTGATAATATTACTTGACCAGCAGAACAAAGCATCTCCACCTTGTCGGCCATGGCCGTTTCTGAAACTGGGTTTAGTGCCTGCTGACTTCCTCATGGGATATATTAGGCTGTGTATGGTAACGTCTATTATGTAATTTTCCTTTTTGCCCAACTTCTGATACTGCCTCCTGAAACAAAGACACAAGACTTACTTTGATTAATGTTTGAAGCTAGACTGAGATGGTGTCAACTTGTTCTTCCATATGTCTCGTCACATTAATAATCATACTGTGCATCGCAGATGTAAGACTAAAACAGGCCCAGTGTAACATGATACCTGACAATGTTACTGCTTTTAAAATTGCACTGAGACTGACCAATATTACTGCCATCATATTCACAATGTCCTAGTTCTCTCGTAGATGCTATACTCTCTCAGGTATACGTAGCTTGAGGGGTACTTCCATGTGGCACAGATTTAATCATGTGCCATATTTAGACGTGCTTTAAACTGATTTGAGGGACGAAAAGAAATGATGGAGTCCCAATATCCCAAGATGAAGCACAGCGGCAGTCAGAAAAGCAGATAATCTGGTTGAGTAAGCCACTATCTCTGTGACTCTTGACAGTCCCAGACAGGTCTCCACGTTTAGTAATTGAGGGAGTCATAGTTTGCTGCCAACTTTTTTGTTGATTGGAGATGAATGGGAGGACACTTAAGTCACAAAAGGAGTCATACAGGATCTCCTGGCTGATATTCCTGAATTCAGGGACTATGTCCGTCCTCCAATAACATTTATAGTCTGAGATGAAGGCGTAAGGCACCATATGTTTCAAGATTCCTGTAAAGCTTCCTGGTAAGGGTGGAATAATTCAACTTGTCACATCTGCTCACAGACCAGTCCAGAAGGATTTATCACTAATTCAAGTGGTTTCTAAACTGTTTGAATTACAACCATGGAGGCTGTACTTTCCACCATAATCTTCTTACGTGTTGCCATCTGCACCACAGAAGACTTAATGTTGTTCCAAAAAGAAAGGGGCCAGCAGGACCCATGATCGTTGTTAATGGGAAGTGGGGGCCATTTCCCATTAACAACGATCATGGGCGTTCACCACCGCCCTCAGCCATCCTTAAGTGAATTTAGCCAGGGTCAGAGAGGATGGCTGAGGGCGGTGGTTATCCTGCAGATTGAGATAATGAATTATTCCATGGAAAGTGGATTCTTTTGGATTCTTTGATACAGTACATATAGATACACCAAAAGTAGCATATTTTAAAAAGTCAGTCAGTTATTTTCAGTAGCCTATTTTAGAATGTTTTTTTTTTTCAGGTAAAATAATACCAGCAAACAAACAACTATTACAATTCAAGAGCAAGTGCAAGAATGCATCCAGCAGTATCCCAAAACCCTAAAAGTGGAGTATAGCCTACATGTTGAGTGTTTTCCAGAAGAATTAAGAATATAATAATATTAATGGTAAAACGTGTGCTTGTGTTTTTTGTTTTGTTTAGTTTTTTTACTTGTCTTCACAGTTTACTCTTTGTTCATTTTATTGACAATGGAAACTTTATCAAATTTAAAATATTGCTGGAGGGGTCTGGCTGCAGACCTCCAGTGTCAAACTTATACTGTATACACACTTTTGGAAGAAACCGCTTTGTTGTTGATTTATTCTTAATTAATTTAAAATTAATCAACACTAACACGAAAAACATGAATTTATAAGTTGCATTATAAGTCTACCAGCATTATTATCGCATTAGCCTACATCAAGTGTCAAAATAAACGCCATTCATATATAGTCATAGTCTCTGCTATAGTTTAGCGACATTAGTCCATGTAAAAACGTTGAGCTTAATGGAATATGCATTTCCTAATGGAAAATGTATTTATTGACACAAGTTAATGTCCGATCAGAGGGTTATACAGACTGAAGTAATCTCAGCTATTATGCCCCAAGCCACAGAGTAAACCCGAGACACCGGTTTGTACGTTTTCAACAGATGGTTTATTTACAAATAATGAAAATAAAATGACAAATTGGCACTGCAATCTTCTTTAGAGAAATTCAAAATATCAAAAACAACACCTGCAGAAATGGGTGTAGAACTAGAAACATGGTGATATCACAATACATAAAAACTAGAGGTAATCTTTGAACTTACAGCTGGTTTTGGACACTAACAGGCACATCAAGTTTACATGCTGTCTTAGCTAGCGGTTAGCCGAATTAGCTGTTAGCTAAACTAACGTTAGCTTAACTGTGGAGGCTAACGGCAGACCGCTACAATCAGCTAGCGGTTAGCCAAATTAACCGTTAGCTAAACTAACGTTAGCTTCCCGGTGGAGGCTAACGGCAGACCGCTATAATCACCTAGCGGTCCGCCGAATTAGCTATTAGCTAAACTAACGTTAGCTGGAGGCTAGCGTGGGAACAGATTGAGCCAGACTCATTCAAGACTCGCACAAAAAGTTTGTTATTTCCGGTCCTGACACTGGGGGCAGCCTGAGAGTGGAGCCTGACTCCGAGCGGCACTTCAGATTGATCAACTAGGGAATTAACTAAAGGTGACAGGAAGTTGAAGTGGATCCACCGCGCCTAATTGAGTTAGCGATCAGTTAGCTAAAATTGACATTAGAAAATAGTTAGGTGTACATTTTCATTACATTTACAAGTCGGACTCGAAGTATACACCAACAGAAATGAAGCCACCACCCGAAGAGACAGCTGGAGCCGAGGTGAGCGCAACAAGTGAGGAAAATAAACGGCTATGGCCGCGTATCAGGTGCCAGGTATGCTAACACCTGAGCGGCTAGCATGGACTCGGTGCAGCCTGGCTAGCCCTTCTCCGGCCTCTGCTTCTCTGCTAGGGTCATTGCCACTGACGACGCAAAGTTACCCGGTCAGTTTCTTACAAATTGTGAGTTCGCGATATAACGTTAAGGACGGACTGGTTGGATGTTATTTGAATGGATTAAGTGATTGAAAAGCATTTACACTGAACTTTGAAAAGCCATGCTTCACACACTGAATGCCCAGTTTGGGCAGCTGGCTCTCAGAGACCTTACCTGCAAGTGCACCAGTAATGACAAGAACCATACTCGACGCCTGCAGCTGTTTTAATGGTGAGTAAATCTTTCTTTTATTTTTTTTTATTTTACTTGAATGTTAAAGTTACCCCTGGCAATGTTGTGCTTCTGTTGTGTTGGAGATAAATTAGCTCATCAAACACATCTGCATCTGTCTTGTTTTCCCACATTTTGTCATGATTGTCGTTGCACGTTGTGTTGAATATTTGATTTAATAAGGCAGCAATGCGTTGGATATACTGTACAAGGTACTTGTCTTTTGCTTTATAAATGTGATGTGTTGATGCTTGATTTCATTGTGCATTCAATGTAGTTGGTTCTGGTTTGGTCTTAGTTCCTTGCTCAATGCTCATTCAGCAGCCTATTCCTTCCTTTTTAACCGTCTTGAAGCCTACAGAATCTATAAACCCTTGTGTTTGTGTGGACATTTCATGTCAGCTTTGAGTGTTATATTAACATGGGATCTGATTTGTTGCACCAACCTGCAAAATGCTTTGATTATAAACTTTTGGTGTTTTTTTAACAAAGCACTGCCACCAAAGTTAAGCAGGACATGGTTTTGTTGTTGGTAGATTACTAACTTTTACTGAGTCAATTAATTCTATAAAAGTACCACAGAGTTTGGCGAGACTTTAATTTCACCAGACACTCTGCTGAGTTGAAAATCCTTATTTACTCCATTTTCTGTGCAGTTATCCCTCGGCTGCTCTTATTCTAGTTTGTAAGCTGGCACAGATTAGTTGACTTATTCATTACAGAGGGTGTCTGTTGTCGATTGCAGAGCTTATCCAGTGTGATTAATGTTGGGTTTGTGTTACTACCAAAGCAAACACAGACTGGTCTTTTAAAGGGTCTCCTCCACCAAGGGATGCATTGGAAAGATATACTTACAATATGTCACACACTGTGCGTTGTTTAGAGTTGTTCTGTTAATTTCTGTCTTGAACAGATGAAGCTGCTGAGGTCCCAATTTTTTATTAGGCCTACATGCTTTTGTTACTGCAGCTGCACCATCCCAAGAGAAACTGAATAATTCAAATTTCTTTTTACAGCTATTAGTCATTACAAGAAATTGTCCAAACAAGTAGTTTTGTTAAGATGTCTAAATGTGATAGTCCTGAGAAACATTAACAGGAATCATCTGCATCAGCCTGCATGATTAATGCATAAAGGATGAATTTTACATTGTCCGTCACTCCATATGCACATATAATACAAATGGTTTTTGCTCCATGGAGATTTTTGCCTCTGGTTGGTTCCTTTCTGCCAATACTGGTTTGATTTATTCATTGTTGATACACAATGTTATGCAGGTGAGGTCTGCAGATTCTCTGGTATGTTTAAATTTGTAGTAAAACTGAGATTTACCACTGTTAAAATCCTCTTTTCTCTGACATGGATATATCACTTGTAATTCTCTTCTACATTGTGTGTGTGTGTGTGTGTGTGTGTCTGTCTACATGTACAGTCTCGCTGGGGTGCGTACATTCATGAATACGCACATATGTATGCACATGAAGCCTCAACACTGTTTCAGCTCAGTTTTAGTATTGGACATGGGCAATTCCCCGAGGCAAGGATCCGCTCTCCACCCAAACAATGAGGTGCAGCTTTTGCTCTCTCGGTGAACGAGGGGAAGCAAGCCCGTTCAGGAGGTCAGCTCCGAGCTGTTGACATTGCTCCCTGGTTGCCTGCAGTTCTGGGCAGAGCCTCATTATCACAGGGTCGGCTTGGAAGAGAGTGGGCTTCGTTAGGAAGCAGCTGTCAGTGCTGAGGGGGCGAAGGCAAAGAGCAGAGAAAGTAGAGCCTCCTCTGCGGTCCATTCGCAGTGGTGCTCAAGGGCCAGTTGGCTGCAGTATCATAGTCTGCCTTTGTGTGTGTGTATGTGTGTGTGCGCGTGTGATTTTGGCCTGTGTGTGTTCGTGCAAGCCAGTGCCATGTTAATCCTGCAACAAGTCCTGCAGTAGGAACTTCTTACAAGTCTTTTGGCTAGTATTTTGTTTCTGTCATGGACCCGCTGTACGTTGGAATTTAAGCTGTTTTTTTTCTGGCATGCCATGTCATCTTTTTCAATTTTATGTTGGTCTTTAAAAAAAAAAATTACTATATGTAAATGTTTATAAAATTCATAATTTATATAATGCATATAAATACAAGAGGCCCTAAAGATATATTAAGCATGACAGAAAAACATGCAGCACATGAGTTAGGCGCACTTTGATCTTAAAGGAAAAAGGATTAGGTCAGAATAAACGTACTCTTTTGATTCCAGTGTGGCTTATGTCTGCAGTATTGTGGCATAATTGCTTGACTCGAAACTTTCTCATCTGTGCGGGATTTCAAAACATCTCTTCCAATGAGAAAAAAAAGTTATTGAAAGATGCTACAGAATGCAAGTGGAAAAGAATAACAATAAAAAGACATATCTGAGGCAAGGGCCAAGACAAATAATTACAAATGCAGAAAGACATTTTTCAAGCATTATGGGAAACCAGATGAAATGTATAGTGGAGGTCTGCAGCATGTGTCAGGTTTCATGTCTGTCACCCTCGATCAGTGACCGGAGCTAATGAGATGCTACATGCTGCCTGGGACTCGAGCTGGAAAACTGCTGTTCTGGTGCACATTAGAATCTGGGGAATTCCAAAAATCGAGCATCTGGTGAAAAACAGAGCAACCCTCTGTGGCACAGCGGTCATTAACTTCTGGGATTTACTGAGATACAATACCCTGTTGAGAAAAAGTTTCCACACTGATGAGAACAGTTATTCCAACTTCACCAATTTTCTGCCCAGCGGAAGCAACGCAAGTCAGGAAAAGAAGCTGGCAGTGCTTTTCTATTAGGAAATGTAATGGATATTAAATGATGACATACAGATGTAGTCAGAAAAGTATGTGTGCCACAGTGGAGTGGATTAAGGCACAGATCAGCAAGTTGTAGAAATAGTAGAAGGATTGATATGGTGTTGCTTGAGGAACGTTTAGGCAAGACATACCCACATTCTAGGTTTTAACAGTTTAAGTGGTTATGTCCCACGTAAAAGAATGATTTTAAAAAAAAAAAAAAAAAAAAAAAAACTGCATGCGTAGACAACACATTTCAGATGCTTTGCTTGTATTTTATTCAGATGTCTGTTTAATTTGGTTGTGCATTATACAAAACTTTCCATAAATAAAAAAAACCGAGCCTTTTATTTAACATATTTTGAGGGCATTTACTAGGGGTGTGACGAGACGCTTACTCCACGAGACGAGACACATCACAAGATTGGGTTCACGAGAACGAGACGAGACGAGATTTTAAAATTTTTTTTAAAGAAATCCTCAATGATGAAATATATGAATGGAAAATAGTTTTTTTTATTCAACTGAAAAATCACAAAATGCAAAACAATTTAGGTGCCTTTTGAAATCAACTATTAATGATGAATGTTATTTAACTTTTTTTTTACTATTTTAATGAATCATATGCAGTAAAGGACATGCAAACACTGCAAAATGTTTTGTATAAAATCTACCAACTGGCTTCTGCCCTGTGAAATCTAACTCCTTTCCACAAATCGAACATAAAAAAATAAACAGTATAAATAAAATAAATGTGTAAACAACAGAAAATGTTTAAATGCAAACAGTAAGTGTATCAATAACCAAAGTACTGCTCTCTCAAAACTACCAGTGCAAACAGAAACTATTTTTTTCTATAAGATAAACTACACAGAACATCCTAAGATATGGTCATGTTATTTTTCAAGAATATAAGCATGTCGACTATTTCTGGCAGCAGTTGAGACCTTTGGGCAGTAACTATGTCTCCTGCAGTAGAAAAAAACACACTCACTTGGAACTGAGGTAGCAGGGATGGAAAGGTATGCTTTGGCAAGTGGAGACAGCAAAGGATATTTAGGAGTTGCCGAATCCGACATTTTCCACCACAGAAAATGGCCTCATATCAGCTGCAATGAAAACGCCTATGTCCCTCGTTATTGCCGTGGCTCTTGCACTTACCGGTGGCAGAGATGCAAAGGCTTTTAGAGTTGTTTGGCCTTTTTAATGTTTTCGTTGCGGGTGCTGTAGTTGGTAGAGAGCTGTGATGGTGCTGTAAGTGTTTTTGCATAGTGATCGTGTTAGCCGCGGTATACGGCATTTTTTTCTTACAATATTTACATATTGTGTTCGTCTTGTCTGTCACTCTTTCGCCGTTTATTATTTCCGCAGGAAAACCAAAATGTTGCCACACAAATGATTTAAAAGTGGCAGGGGGATCTTCAATAGTAATTTCACGCTCCATCACGCTGACATCACATCGCCTCACGAGACAACTTTTCACCTCGACGAGAAGTCTCGTCACGTTTTAATCTCGCGAGATCTCGTCACACCCTTAGCATTTACCCTAGAGCGCTAAAAGTACCAAGAATTAATGCACTTTTTTTTCTTTGCATGAGTGGTACCGCTGGGAGTCAGACCCCTACGTCGAGCACTGTATGCAATGTACTCTGCCTCCTGATGTATGCAGAACCACACTGACATGAATAGGGTTGGGTACCGAAACTCTATGCCAATAGGGAACCGGTGCCGACGTAAACGGTAGTAACGAGACCGAATAAGAACGAAAGTTTCGGTGCCTCATTTTGGTGCTCGACTATACGCTACACCTGACAGCATGTAACGTTAGCCTACCTTTAGCTAGCAGCTGGATTAATCACGGTTAAAATGCTGACAGCTAACGTTAAACAATGTAAAGTGTGACTGTATTTCACTGTGGAGGACTTCAACAGCGGGATGTAACAGTCTACACTGCAGCGCAGCAGCTGCCGTTGTCGCAATTCATAGATATACAGTATGTTTATATGGTCGGAATTAAACAACACAGACGGTGCGTTCACTCGCAGCTGCCGTTGTCGGAATTAAACAACACAGACGGTACGTTCACTTGCAGCTGCCATTGTCGGAATTAAACAACACAGATTCACTTAAAACAGGTAGCCTTGTGGTGCATTCACAGTAATTGTAAAATACCCTTTTCCCATCTGGGGTTCAACAGCAATTTACTGGTGAAATAAGTTATTGTTATAGTTATTACATTATTATTAAATCTTTAATTTTGACCATGGCCTTAGCAATAAACAAGTCACTGACTGTTGTTTACTACACTTATTTTTTTCTTCTTTTTTTTTTTAACTTTATTGAAAAGTACCGGTTCAGGCACCGTTTAGGCACCGGCACCATTTTAAAAGTATCGATTTAGCACCGGAATCGGAAAAAAACCAAACGATACCCAACCCTAGACATGAACAATATTATATTTGAGTCATGATTGACAACTGTCATTGGATATACTGCTGAAAGGAAGAATCCGAGATCTCTACTTTCAGAGACTACATCACGGACAATTTATTTATCAATATTTCAAAACAGAAAACCTTACACTTCATAATGTTTTGTATTCATAATACTATTGTGTTATTGTACAAATTAGCAACAGTAATTACACGCAGTAATAGCAGTTACCTTATGTAAATCACTCCTACATTTTTCAACTGAGGAGAAAAACATGCTCCTGACTTTGCTGTCAAGTCTAGTCAGATGCGAAAACCCCCTTCCCTTACTGCATTATACCATTAAATACAGTTTTTTTTAAATTTGTTTCCTGCAGAATTTTGTATAAAAATATTTATGCAATTAATATAAGAAGTCTGCACCTCTTTCCGCGCGTGCCCCCCGGTTCAGCTACCACCACGAGTAGAAACTAATTCTGTGGGAAACACAGAATTTATAATCACTGACATCAGTAATTTAAAAATGTAAAATTAGATTTGAAACAATAAGTCTGTCCACAAATTTTTTTTATCTTTGACTATTTTGGTGATCGATTTATTAATTTTTCCAGCCAAATATTCAGAATTGTTTTTGATCCAATGCTTTTCTTTGTCATATACTGTGGGATATTTAACCACACTGTTTGACGTCACCTTTCACCTCCGGGAAATTGTGATGGCCATTTTTTTAATTTGAACTATCAGTATTTGCTACTTTTGTACTGCAACTGCTGCTTATCAATTTCCCTCTGGATTAGTAAAGTTCTATCTTATCTTAATTTATGAATCTAGGAGGTATTGAGTGGATTAATCGACCATGAAAATAATCGTTAGTTTTAGTCCTAAATAAATACATTTCTTTTTTTTGGGTGAAATAATTAATTTGATTGTCAACTATATATATATATATATATATATATATATATATATATATATATATTTTTTTTTTTTTAATATCAACTGCCGCAATATAAACATCGCGAAATGCACAATGTTTTTTGTGTTAAAAGAAAAAATCTGATACAAATCACATGATACAAGCCTTCCGTGATCGCGCACCCCCCCTCACGCAGTTGCTTGTGGCCAAGGAGGACACGGAGGATTAAAAAACATGATGGCTCTCCAGAAGAGGTAATTATCTTAACTTGAGTTTCTGCGCGTGAAAGTCGCCGGACGACACTAGTTTCTGAACATATCTATACTAAGAAATCCAGAGAGAGTTGTGTGGAACTGAAAGTCTTAATTAGCTTTGTAGCATCTCATTTGGCAATGGCTTGAATGTAACGGACGTTCGTTAATATCAAAAGTTACGCACTAAAGCTTTAAATTCAACAAACAATTTGTTGTATATTAGAACAATACTGAAAGCAGCAGAAATGCAGAACTTAATACACTTTAATATCTGTTTATTTATTGCAAGTAATATTGTTATTGCGATATTCAACAAAGTTATCGCATATTTTCCTTTTTATATCGTGCAGCCCTAATGTCAATGACATTTAGGCTAGACATTTTCTTAAAGTGATTTGTCAAATGTAAACCTATCCTGCTGTGAGAGACAACACAAACCTAAAAGGCAAATGGCGAATACAAAGAGACATTTTCTTAACCTTATTTAAGTAAAGTAAGTTTCTTCTTAAGTTGTTTCCTTTTGACTAACAGTTTTTAAATTGTTGTGATCACACCATTTTACTTGTGTGGTTGTGACTCCGATGCAGGTAGATTACAGTTCACCTAGGCCTAGGAATGGGTATCAAGAACCGGTACTAAATTGGTACCGGTTCCTGACTGGTCAGTACTGAAATATTGATAAGTGCCTAGATAAATGATGCAGCTATCGATATTTATGTAACATTAGTTTATGTAACAATTAGTTTTAAGATCAGGGTTTCGGCCAGTGTATTGCTGGGCTTTGCTGAGCTAAACTTAGTGTGAGCTGTCCTTTCAACCAGAGATAACTAGTTGTTAGACCTGACATTGGAAGCAATTGCTCACAGGAAAACAGGAAACTTGGGTAACAATTTAACTTTTTTCTGCAAAAAAGTAAAACAATAAATACCTGTTTAATCTTCTCACATCTCTTCATGCCTTTATTTTTTGCACTAAATTATGGAGAGAACTATCGTTAAGAGTATCGGTATCAATAAAATCCTAACAATACCCATCCCTACCCAGGGCCCCACCCAGTGATCAAAAATACAGTTCTGGCCTAATTACATTTCTAATCAAGGTAACCCCTCAGTAGATAACTGGCCCAGAAAGCATCATTGTTGGAGTTCTGAAAGACCAGTCGCTCAGTCACTAAACTACTGCTGCCGAATCAATGGGGATCATTAATAGCAATTTCCAGGCACCCTAATGCTACTGATTTCAGTTAACAAACCTTTCACTTTGATCATCATGACCCCAACCTTGCATCACCATTCCTAGGGCTTCTCTTCGTGAGAAGCTTACAATTGGTCTTGAAATGGCAATATAGTGATGGCTGGCCATCAACAACTAAGAGAGAAATGGAATTGTATTTCAGGAAATGAAGTACACAAACAAGTTAACATTAAAAAATTAAATGTAGTGTCTGTGACTACTCCTTTTTTTTTTTTTTTCTTTTAACCTGTTTCTAGAATTCATCTCCTTATCCTACTGCATTTAAAAATGTGTTGCTTGAGCCTTCCCCTTTACATTCCTAAAATGGCTCATTAGTTTCCTATGCACCCGTTGGTTAGCCTTATTGTTCAGCAAACTAATATTATATGATGAGTGGAAGAACACAAAAGGAACTCTCGAGACTAATTAGAAGTCCTCAAACTTAAAAAATCTGTTCAAAGTGTTGTTGTTGCCAACACACAGAGGCAGTGACCCGGGGTCTCATTTAATGTTTCTAAGTATCTATTAATGTTCCTTGGGTTATGTTTAGAGCTAGGGGACGCACAAGAGCAGGAGCTGATGGATGAGAAACATTAGATGCCCGGCAGGCACTGAACTAAAATGCAGTCATGTGTCTATTTTTTTCTTTGGTGTACTTCATTTCATTTCTCTTTGGTAGAATATGTTTCTGTTTAAATAATTTATTGTTCTCTTTCTTCCTGGTTTCTCTCAAAAATCAATCGGGGGCTGTCTTCCCAGAGATGAGCATACCATATTAATGTTAGATCTTTATCGTGCCAGGAGGACCACCAGCACTGCTGCTGAGTCCGCTGATAATTGACATTTTCTCTAGATGAGGGTATTTATCATTGTATCGTTGTCCATGGGAGGCTCCGCAGCTGACCATACCCATACAATTTTCTGAGAAAGAAGCTGGGATTTTGTACTCTGCGTCCAGTATGTCATGCAGTATTCATGTTTCCTCATGAGAGGAAAAAGTTAGTTTCTTAAGGGAAAAAGGAAGGATTTCCATTGCAAAGCAAAGCATTGAGCAGAATAATACAAGGTGAATGTGAGCTTTTGAAAAGGTGATATGCACAAAGTGACCTTTAAATCTCACTCCTTTTTGAATGACTTGGGAAGTGCCATTCAGTACACAGAGCTATGCGACCAATATCCCTCCTCCAGAGGACACTGGATATTGGAAGCATCCACTGCAGCTGACAGTGATAAAAGTATACGTTTAACACTGCCGGAGCAATGTCACTTTAACCATAAGAATTTGCATTTATATTACATAATTGGAAGATTAGGGACTTGAATTACATTATTCTTACCAGATTATTCTGTGCGTCTCAAAAATAATGTGCCTTGTAATCAAAGGTTTGTTTGTATAGCTTAATACTTGCTTTCAGCACTGACTGAAAGCCATAGTTGGCTTTCATTTTAAGTACGCATAATAACTTTGATTTGAGTATGATGAGAGCAAATTGTTAGGACATAAGGCCTCCTTAGACAAATTGGCTTAATAATAGAGTCACCATTGTCATTATTGTACAGACCAAGCAGGGATGGCCCTCAGACAGGACAAAGTGCAGCATTTGAGAAAAGAAGCACTCTAATGTTGTTGCTAATCAAATTCAAGACATATGCCAGCCCTGTCATTAATTTTACTGTTTGGCTGCCATTGTCAATTGCACATTATATTAACACAACCAAATGAAAAGCTAAGGAGTAAGATGTGATATATTACTGAAATAAGTCCTATCGGAGAAATGCATTTTGAATGAGATCACTGTAACTGCATTTGACACACTTCATTTCATCCTCATCTGTCAAGTTTAGCGTCAAATGATGGTAGATGTGCAGGGCTTAATGGCGGGGACTACGCAATTTATAAAGTTAGAATGCTGTCTGATTCCAGGTCACTTCTGTCTTTTCAGGGTGGAACACCGCAGTGTTTCACTCCCTTTGTGGTCACTGCATTGGGAAAGTTAAACAAACTAAAACAATGTCATTAAATTAGGGCTGTCAAAATTAATGCGTTAATTTTTGCGTTAATTTTTTAATATTTAACTCTTTAAAAAAAATTAACGAAATTAACGCAGCTGTGTTTGTTTACTTCATGTGGCGGCTGAGAAATGTAATACGTCTCCATAACACCAGGCGGCGCTACTCTGTATTGTTGCCCAAGTAATGAAAACCGGCAGCTGATTGGACGAACGCGTCACATGGGTTTGTTTTCTCCGGATATTGAGAGCCAGACTGTCATGGCGGCCGTTCAGAATACGATCTCATATTGTACTAAGATAGTTCACTGAAACATGTTTCTGAAAACATTTTAAGCGAGAAATAGGCCGTGCAGTTGCTGAATCTGTCTTCATTTCAGCTCAACAAAGGTCAGTTTAGAAGATTTTCGTCAGATTTTGAGACTAGTCGCCTCACTCCCCTCGCCATTTCCGGGTGAGTCCCGACTGCCCTGCCGCCGACTGAACATAGGCTCGTTGGAGATGAACTGAACATAGGCTCGTTGGAGATGAACTGAACATAGGCTCGTTGGAGATGAACTGAACATAGGCTCGTTGGAGATGAACTGAACATAGGCTCGTTGGAGATGAACTGAACTCTCGGCTCGTTGGAGATGAACTGCGCCTCGCCTGTAAAGTAGACGAGAGCAGGCGACAGCAGCCGGGGACGGTGACAAAAATCTGCCCTCAAGTCAGACCGTTTCTAGCCGTTTCCAGCAGCCTTCAGCAGGACTAAATAAACCAAATTGTTGCTGCTGTTGTTCTGAAAGATATTAAACATTCTGAACTTAGCAGAACCTTTCCTTGTTCATTTTTTTCTTCATATTTGCAAAGTTAAATGATTTAGCATTTAAATATCCATTGTTATAAGCTTCAGTCTCAATTTAAAAAAGCGATTAATTGCGATTAATTACACCAAATTGTGCGATTAATTAGTTAATTTTTTTTAATCAATTGACAGCCCTACATTAAATTGAACTCACTTTAGATAGCGTATTATAACCTCTCTCTCTCTCTGCAATCAAGATTAGGAGTGGGTGATGTGGATAAAAATCTTTTACGTTGTATAATTTTGTATAATTATATACTCTGCATTAAGGGTGCAAGATATATCGACTCAATATCGTGTTACGACCGGATGGCTAGGGGTTATGCGGATTCAACATAACAGGTAGAAGTCAGACTGCAGAAAGTAAATGTGGGAATAATTAGTATTGAGTGCCTCGCGCACATTTTTTCACTCCATATCATCCACCTTACCATGAAGATTAAATCCAGCAGTGTTATTTGTGCTTGTACGGAGTGATAATTGTTCCATTAACATCTTGTAAAATCCAACTCAAATCTTTAATAAAAATTTGTTATTAATGTTTAATCGGCACTGTCTCACCGTCACATTGTCCGCCTCGGAGCACAGGAGGAGGAGATGGCCCGACTGCATGGAATACAGGATAGTATCAAATACCCTACCATTAGATAACTGCAGAACACAGTGTAAATAACTAAATATCTGTCTTTAATACTCTGCATATATCATCAAATGTCAAAGTCTGGATATACAGCCGTTAAGCTCTCGCACAATTGTTACCCTTAATGTCCTCGTTATCAGTCCAACTTTAATACCGTTTGTGACAAAACCTGCAAGAAGAAAAGTGCGTTTGCCTATTAGACTTTCGTCTTCAAATTGTATCTCAGGGTGGGGGATACCACTAGTTGATGCTGTGATTTTGGCAAGGTGTTAACAATCACAAATTGTTGTAAACATATAAATACTGAGGTGAACCCGTGCGTAATGCTGCATGATGGCACTGCTGGCCCTGCAGGAGGACTACGCTAATGGAAGAATTGGGAGAAAAAGGGGCTTCAGGGACCTTGATGACGACTGGCTAATATGCCGATTTAAATTCCCTAAAGATGTGCTCTTGGATCTATGTACTCAATTGGGTCCACTAGAGAAGGCAACGCGCCGAAACCGTGCCATCCCGGTCTAAATACTGGTCCTCGCAACTCTGGGGCAAGCAGCTGTTTCCGGAGGGAAATATCAAACAGCTAAGTGTTTTATATAAATATTATATATAATCTTCAACTTTATCGCTTAGACTTGTTTGGATATAATATATAGTTCTGTTAAATCTAGGTCTGGTATATCGAAGCTGTCCCTGTTTTTTGCTTTTTCCTCGCCAGTCATGACTCGGCATGATTTGGCATAATGAAAGAACAACTGCCAGTGTCATTAACATACTGATCAGCATTCATGAGGTGCTTTTATATTGACTATTTATGGTTAAAAATGGGCTTGTAGAGGGCGGGATAAGAGGCCATTTTTGACTTTTGGGTGTACGTACACTTTTAGTAAGTATCCTACGCACAGTTTTATAAATGAGACCCCTGTTCTGTAGACCTGGTCGTTATTTATTTATTCATGTTGTACCAGTCCAATATGACCGTCCCTTGAAATAACCCTTGTGTTGTAAGAAAACTTGTTGAATTTGTTATGAATCTATTTTGATGCGTTTTGTCGCTGGCGCAGATGAACTAACACTACACTCCTTACCGTAATTAACCTACAATAAACCCTCCATGATTTAAAAGTCAATACTTATCAATACCCACCTACCTCTTCTACAGGCAGAAACATGTAGACACCGATATTTCAGTCTGCTCTGGCTGCGCTGTCCACTCTTGTCCACCGTGCTGTGCAAACACAGCTCTACTCTGCAAATAGCGACTTTTTACAAACAAGCTGAAATGAAAGATGTCAGTTTGTAGTCTGTTTATCTTAGTTTGCAACGAATCTTTAATTTTGGACAAACTGTTGTAAACTTAGCTGCTGTCTAAACGAACCATCCTCCCCGCTGGAGCGGTAAACCTGTAGATATATATCACCAAAACAGATACATGTGGCTACTTAATATGCACGTGAATGACACCTCACCGGGTTTTCAATTTACTAAGTGACAACTGTACATGTAGTAACAGGTAGGCTATGTTATGAAAAATAGAGTATCCATCGCTACTGTAAAGAAAAAAAAATCCTACCTATCCCTTGCTGCCACGGGAAAAAAAAAAAATAAATAAAATAAATTCCCTATCGACCCATTACCTCAACTGACAACCAACCAGAACCAAAAATCTTTTTTTTTTTTTATGCCTTGATATCGCAATATCACATTTTGTCAATATCGTGCAACCCTACTCTTTATGATAGATAATTTTTTGGAAAAAGTATTGGTAAACCGTGTATTGATAGAATTACTTGAAATGCCTAATCCAACATATGAAATACCAGAAAATCAAGGTACTCATATTAAAGCAAAAGTCATATAAAAATCCAGTAATTTCATAAATGCAGTCGTGCTTATTGATTTCCAGAACTGCAGAAGATGACTGTTGCAATTCATACAATGGCCTCATAGTAACGTAGATCTTAAAGGTATAGCAAAATCTTTGATGCATGACAAATTTATTTTACCTCATGGTTAGGGGTACTGAATTCTAAATTATCGAGTATCGAAAAATGCCTTGTCATTACATACTCAATTTCAATACGGTTAACGTTACACGTCGTAGAGACAGGCAGGAAAAACTCTACGTTATACAGAGATGAGCTCACGTAGTAGCAGTAGGAGCAGAAAAATAAATAAAAAGATTTGTGCCGTTTTTGTTTTAGGTTTTTGATCAATCCCCAGCCCTACTCATGGTATATATTGTCATATTGTGCAATTACTGTATAACTGAACTTAAAAATGTAATCCTAAAACATGGCATATAATATTTCAGGAACAAATTCCACTGCAAAAGATTTAGGCTTGAAGATTGCTCTCATTTGTCAAAATCTATCAGAGATTGTCTAAATAAAATCTGAATTACAAACTGAGCTACTCAATAAATTGAGTATATGCGTTGATTGTATATTGGAGATATTTCATTGTGGTCCTAAAGGTATCCTGACTTTTAATACTGCTTACCCTACAATGAGAGCTAACACTAAAACGAGCAAAAATGAAAACTATTTTGGATTCTCCTTAAGTAGCTAACTGTTCTCTTTTTAACAGAGATATGGCTCTTCACTTGGAGTGCTGTGGTACGTGGAACTACTGTGCTTCAACACTGCTATGGGTTCTCTGAACATAGTAATTTGATGTGATGAAAAAAGTCTGATTGAATAATCCATATCACCTTACCCTGCAGCTATGAACATCCTCATGACACTGCATGTGTTTTTCTCTCTCTGACATTCAAAATCAGATTATTGGCCCTTGATATAAGACTTCATTTGCACTGCACTCATTTAACCCTGAATACACAGCTCTGCAGTGAGTCAACAAAGCGAGTGAATTTGTTTGTAGCTGTCTGCTATATCACTCATCAAGGCTCTGCAATTCATGGCAGCAGTAAAACTTTATTATATAGTATTAATGGATTATAATAAAAAGCTAGACCCAGCTATCTGCCTACATACGCTCAACATCTGGCCATCATTGGCCTAATTATTGCAAGTAATGAGATGCTAATTTCAACACTCATACTGCATGCATGAGCGGCCAGATTCATGTGAAACAGAACTTTATGACAAAACTAATAAATAAAACATCTTACTGGTGGTAAACATTAAGCAACTGAGGGAAAGAAAACAAAATGGGGAGGAACATGGGACCCGATGATTAACAGTGCTTTGACATAATCATGCCTGTGGCTGAAGGATGGTTTCTTTTGCCCCATTGTTAACTGGTTTATGAGGAGAGTGATGGGCCATTTCATTACCTCTGCAGTAATTAATGTACAAAATTAAGCAGCCTTTGATCCATTGTAGGAACCAGTGTTGTGAGAGATTTCAGTATTTAACTACTAAATCTGCTCTGAAGTACTGAAACATTCATGCTAAAAAGTTAGCATTGTCAGCATATTATCATAAGGTACAGTAGAATGAGTACCCATATCAGATTTTGGTTAATGCTGCCGTTGTCTGGCTACTGTGTCACACTAATAGGAAAAAGTACAATTGTTAAGTCTGAGAGCTGCGTCTTGGGAAATAAACTAGCTCAGCGCAATGTAAAAATTGGCTCTTGCATCTCTTCCAGTAAGGCCCGAGTTGCCCCAGCCTGCATAAAGAATAGATCTCTGGGGGCAATTCCTCACAGAAAATGAATTAGTTAACCAGAAAATGCTCATATTAATGCTATAGCTTTGCTTGGTTCACCTACCTACCTGTTGATAAGGCACTGGTAGCCACAGATTATTTGTAATGGCTGCCAACTGTAATGACATTTGTATTATAGATATAAAAGAATGAATGGTAATAAAGATTAATGTGATCAAACACAAAGACCAAGACCTTCTTAGACTAATCTCAGATGGCTTAATGAGCAACACCGTCCTGTAAGCATCTGTAGTTGTCTTTATTTGTACAAGGTATAAAGTTTGACATTTGTTTTCCGACACACTTGCCAAATCACTTTTTTTAACTATTCATTTATGTTACCTGAGGGTTTGACTAATACCTGGAACAATCATTCCCATCCCATAATGTTTTTATGCAAACGTTGTTCACTGCTCCAGTAAATAGGACTGCCCTGACTGGAGATATTTATAGTCCGCTCAGCTTGTACCCTTCAGCTCAGTCAGCTACGAGTCAGGAGGCTAACGCTATGCTAGCGAGATTCAAAGTCAATAACATTGTGTACAGTTGGCAATCAGTAAATATAATTTGACAGTATGTTTAACAAGACAAGCTAGCTATCAGCCATGTCATTGTCCCCAAAACAATTTAAAGATTTTCATGATTTTCACAAATTCTTCTTTTTTTATTTATTTAACCTTTATTTAACCAGGTAGGCCGTCGAGAACAGGTTCTCATTTGCAACGGCGACCTGGCCAAGAAAAGCATAAGCATGCAGGACAACCTACAGTTTCACATTCAATACAATATAAGAAAACAGAATACAATAGGCTACATAAAGTGCAGATTGAGTAGGCATTACAAAGCCGGCGCAAAGTGAGGTGTAAGTAAGTCGATGGATATGCAAAAGTGATATGGTAATAACACAATATACATGAATAGACAGTCTATCACTGCTGAGATGTTGTAAAGAGTCAAAAAACAGTTAGTGCAAATTATCCGCCATGTGTAACGTTATTGTCGGTTACAGCCTGAAGTAGCAACCTGAACAGTGAAAGGGATGTGAGATAACGTTATTCGCTGTGAAACAAAGTAAGTTCCGAGGGGCAGTGTAACTTACGTAGGCTGTATATAAAAGTACTTACTTCTTGCAGCTTGTGTGTTAGCGCCATACTGTGGTGTTCACAGGACAAGGCACTGAAGGACTACACAATGTTGGAAATAACATATTCACATTTTCTTTTTCTTTTTGTAGGATTCTCGTAGGGTACAGATTTGATCATTGGCAAATTATCAAAGATGTTTTATCAATATTAATAAAGTTATGAATATGGTTATTAATAACTTTATCAAATCGACAAACCATCAAAAACGGGGCACCACCCTGCAAGTCAGGGACCAATAATCAAACTGTGGAACAGTCTCATTTCTGTGAATATCCTTTAAAAGGAAATAAAGGAAGGGGTGAATCCAAGCAACGGACCTGATTGACCAGCAATTATTACAACAAGTACACAAATAATCACAAGCAACTGCTAATTAAGCATAATAAGATTTATTAACGTCACAATTATTGGTGGCTAATCAATAATCCTTCACTAATAAACTCATATACCTTTTTACAATATCACAACCAAAAACAAAGCAAAACAAAGCAGCATGTGTCATGGACACGTCTGTGGGTGTGTGTGTGTGAGAGAGGAGGGGCATGTTGACATGTATTTCTAACACAAAACAACTCAAAAAATGGCTACTCCTGTGAGCTGCACAAAACTATTTGGCCTCAAGAGGGCGGTAGTGGTGCTGCGTGCACGAGGAGGGGCTGAAGAAGCCGGGGGTTGCTAGGCAACGCGCACGCTTAGTCGGTATGGTAGCTAGTTCCTATGTTAGCTCTGTCCGAACGTAAGCAGATTCAACGTGTGAAGCTAGCCTGCAGCGTTAGCTCGGGAGCTACGCGGCTAGCCTGTGGGGGTGTGTGTGTGTCTGTGTGTGTGTTAGAGAGAGAAGAAAGAGAAGAAGAATAAAGAAAAAAAAAAAACTCTGATCTTTAGTTATCGATAATGACCCAGTTCCCCTCAGCCCCTCAGGTCTGGGCTAACGTGTGGTTTAGGACAGACTGAGACTTTGTTTTGCTGAGGAGAACGTCACTATAACTAATTCAGTGACTAACAGCTGATTTTCGCGATTCTATCGCAGACAGTAACTAAACTCCTGAAAGGAGTGATTTAAGCAGGTAGCGATTACGGTTATACCCAGCTACTTAACACAACATAAATCAACGAGTATAGTGATCAATTTATACATTCACAGCACAGATTAATAATCACATATGGACCAGTACATGATTAAATCAGATCAAATTAATGGCAACAATGGTAGCGAACCCTTTGCTCATTAATAACAAAACAAAACGCACTAGTTCTAATATCTGCCCAGAACTGTGTAAGCCTCTTACTGTGTGCGTTGTTTGTCAGTTAAAACTCTTGCCAGAGTTTAACGATCCGTTTAATCCCCGAAGCAGAGGGGACAAGACGTAATCCAGGTCGACCAAACAAGAAACAGGGGCGCCGTCCTTTTCTTGAATCCAGGCTGATTAAACCCGCTGCAGATGAGGGAATACTTGCCAGTATTTCCTCGGATCCCCTTTATATCAGACCGATATAAAGTTGTCCCAGCTCAAATCTCGACCAGCGAGGTGATGCTGGCTAACTAATCCGGACCAGTGCCTCCTTTCAGCAACCGGGGGTTACCGTGAAAAGCAAAGAAACACAAACGCGACAGCTTTTATCCTTCCTCCGCCTCCCTAGTGGCGGGGGTGGTGCATTCAAGGACCCGACGACCAATGGGAAAACTGCAAGCTGGTCACAGGTGTGAAGCAGTTCTTTGTCTCACCACCAGTCTGCCTTGCCGTCCTCGTGTTTGAATGCACTTTCTCCATCTTGTGAAGTGGCGGCTTGTAGGAGTTTGGTGAAACTGGCTTTGGGATTCACATGTAGGCCAAGATCCTTTGTCTTGCCTCCCCTGTGTCTCACCAGTCAACTCAATCTGAGCCAAATCACTGTTTAACCAGCTTCTTGGTCCCCAACATTTTAATGTAGCGCATTAAAGTGGCTATATGTATCAGTTTGTGTTGATTCTAGCGGCCGCTTTGGACAAAAGCGGTTAGGGTTGTGCCGATGGACGATATCATCGTCCATTGTGATGGCTGGCTGACATCACGATGGAGAGCCACCATCGTGATGCCACGCCCCCCACCCTGTCAAACATACTAATCCTAGTCGCGGCCGCTGGACGGGAAATTGACAAGTGCGTCGGTCTTAAACCAGCAAAGACGCACGCTTCGGGCTTTGCGCTGCGCATGGTGCAAGTTAGTGCCCCTTAAGTGGAAGCTACTTTTTCCCCCCTTACGTGCAACCTATTTGTGAATCATCGAACCATCCCTTTGAGCAGACTGGATTGTCTGTAGTGATACATTCTCTCTCTCTCCCTTTCAGTTGTAGCTCGCTCTACCTTCTAGTAACGTTGGACACAGCGGTCTCGAGCGAGAGAGAAAAAAGCGTTAACGTGGAACGCTGTCACACTTCCTTCTCCCCTCATTGGACCAAGTTTGTGGACACTACTCTGTGCGTGCATCAATAAGGAAGTCTGAGGTCCTGTAGGTACGGGACGATGTTATGCAGGATTTATGAATGTACGTTAGCAACAGTAGGCTAATTCACGAGGGTGCTATTTTATGTGTGAGCTAATATTGTGCATCTGTTCATGTGCGCTGCAAGAGTTATGTTTCTGTTTATTGAATGCGTTATTCAGTGCAAACATAACTGAGAATGTAGTTTAATCTCAGTAATGATGGTATATTAGGTTATTACTGTCGCTCTGTTGAAGGCAAACGTCCCACTGTACTGTCGTTACGCAGATCACGGACATCGGATTGATTTTACTGCACCGTACTTAAGTGAAAGTAGGTCAAGTTGTAAAACCTACCAGCAGGGCACCATTTACAGAGGACATTTAAATGTATGTCTGATCGTTTCTATGTTAACTGTTGGCCCATAGTAGTAGAAAAAAATATTTATGTAAAGAGATTTGAGCTTTTTTAACTAGATTTAAGTTTATGGTGCTTTATTGCCCACTGTTTAGTACTGAGTTAGCGTTACCGGGAGGTCATATAATTGCGATGAATAGAAAATCATTAATTTACAATAAGAGACTACGTCTAGCGTTTCAGGTATTGGCATACGGTAACTTAGCCTACTCTGGATGTATCGTAAGCTAAAGCGGGTATCGCTGTCGCTGTGTAACGAGCCAAAGCATTAAGAGTTTCTTGTAGCAACCAATGTAATAATAATAACTTAAATTAATGTAACACATTTCACAAAACCCAAGGATGCTTTATACAAGTACAGGGGGACAAAAAAGAAAATAGTCGGCCAACACAAACAAAAATAAATGTAGACGTAGCCTAATTTAATTTAGGCTACTGATGTACAACCACCTCTTGCATTGTTAAATTTCAGTTTGCTAATCATATCAAGTTACAAAGTGTACAGCAATTATACAGAACCCAGCAAACATTTTTCCAACAACAAACATTATTCTCCCCCCTATCACCCCACCCACCCTCTGAATACAAACCTAGAAATCACATACTGTATATGCCACATATGTAATACAGCATACAAAAATGAAATAAGAAGAAAAAGTAATAATACAAATAATGAAATATAAAATATGAAAAAATAATTAAATGGAATAAATAGAATATAAATTAATAATAAAATTAAAATTAAGGTAAAGAGTGCTTCTTCATTATTAACATTATGCCTTAAGAAGTACATAAAAGGTCTCCAAATATCATCAAAAATGTCTAAGAATATAAGTTATCTTTTCCATTGACACGTTTGACACCATTCCTTTGATCCACATCCCGAGTCTTGGCCCATCCGCTTTTTTCCAAGTAAGAGCAATTGTACGTTTTGCTTGTAAAATACACATGTCTATCAATCTAAACTCCTTACTTTGTAAGTGTATGTTGGTAGGATATATACCCAGAATGAAGAGTTTAGGATCTAGTGGTAGTTTTTTTGTTAACATTAGGTCTATCATATTAATAATATCTTGCCAAAAGGGTTGTTTCCGTGCAGTCCCATATACAATGGTAGAGTGTGCCTCTTGCCTCATTGCACTTGATGCAAGTATCAGGAATGCTATCGTCAAACTTATGTAATTTAACTGGGGTTATGTATACTCGCATCAACCATTTATACTGTAAAAGTTTCAGGCTGCTGTTGACTGTTTGTTTCTGAGCCTTCTTACACGCCTCATTCCAGACTTCTAATGATACTTCATCATCTATGTCTGCCTTCCATTGTCTTAGCTTGGGGTCGGAGGATTCGTTGGACCCAGACACAAATAAGTCATACAAATATGAAATTAAACCTTTATCATAACAGTTTCCTATAACTGCAGACTCTAATGAGGAAATTACAGGTATATCTAATGAATAGTTTTGAGACAAGGCTATGAAGCTTCTAATTTGAAGATATTTGAAGAAGTGACTCTTTGGGATGTCGTATTTGGTTGATATTTCTGCAAAGGACATAAGTACTCCATCTTCTCTGTACATATCCTGCACTTTCCTTAACCCCTTTTCAGCCCGTACCCGAAAACCTGGATCACGTTTTCCGGGTTTAAAATTGACATTGCCCCAAATAGGACTAAAGCATGACCAGGAAGGGTTGATATTCAAGTATTTGCAACTGTCAAACCAAACATTAATCATATTTAGTACAATAGGATTATCTTTATGTGTCCTCAGGTATTTGCGATCTGCTGAGTACAAATACAAGTGCAATGGCAGGCTCGGCGTAACGGCACAGGATTCTAGATCCACCCAAGCTGGAGGACTGTCGGCCAAAAAATAAAACATGATAGATCTTAGTTGAGTAGCCCAATAATACCATTGGATCATTGGGCATTTAAGGCCTCCTCTGTCATATGGTAGATATAATAAAGATAGACGCTGTCTAGGACGTTTATTTTGCCAAATAAAGTTGGTAAACAATTTCTTAATTCTAGTAAACCAAGACGAGGGAGGGGGCAGGGGGATATTCTGGAATAGATAGAGAAATTTAGGAAGTATGTTCGTTTTAAGGATATTTATCCTGCCAATCATTGAGACAGGTAGAGATGTCCACCTCTATATTGATGCGGTAGTGGTTTCCATAGTCGGGTCATAATTAATCTGAGCGATCTTGTTCACCTCAGGAACAATTTTTATACCCAAATATGTAAAATTGTCCGTTGGTTTGAAGGTAGAGGCATAAACATTGCTATTTTCTCTCTCTGATTCGTTAAGTAGCATTATGGATGATTTTGAATACTTGATTTTATATCCAGATATTTTCCCAAATGCTTCAGTAAGGTCTAAGAGTGCAGGGATAGAACTGGTTAGATTTTTCAGGATTAAAATTATATCATCGGCAAAAAGTGCTATTTTATGATGTAAATGACCTTCTTGAACTCCATATATGCCAGCGTGTCCCCTCACCGCTATAGCAAGTGGTTCTATTGCAAGAATAAATAGTAATGGTACCTCTTGCATTGTTGAACCAAAATCTGTGACCCATCAGAATGTGTGCTCTGTAGCGCCGAAAATTTCAATACTATCGAATAGCAATACTTCTAGAATCACAATAAATAAAAATCGCAATACAAATGGAATCAGCTCCCATGTAACATGAAATAATCGAATCGGGAAAAAAGCATATTGTCCCAGCCATATCAACGCTAACTTTTTAAAGTGGTTGCTGGCTTGGCAACCGGGCATTAGCTTTTGGTTGCCGAAATTGACAATATGGTTTTAAACTGCCTATATTTGGAGCAATTCATTTCTTATGTAACGAACGTTATACCACACATTTTAATAATCAAACGATGAGATAATGGCTTGCAATATAATGCAATATAATTCCCCATCCCTCCCAAATAGGGGTGCAACAGATCACAAAACTCACGGATTGGATCATGGTTTTGAGTCACGGACCGGATACATTTTCGGATCAGCACAAAAAAGGGGGGAATTTAAATGATTATTAAAAATGAAATAACAACTATTAACAATAATTACTTATAATTACTTATTTCACCAGTACATTGCTGTTAAAAGACAAAAAACGATGAGAAAAGGGTATTTTACAATAACTTTGAATGCACCACGAGGTTTACCAGTTTACCAGTAAACGCAACATTTAGTCCCGTCTGTGTTGTTTTTCCGAAAACAGCGGTGACCACCAGCGCAGCAGTGCTAGTTTGTGTCTGTTAGCTCATAACTTTAGCAGCAGACGGTTGTACGTCCCGCTGTTGGAATCCTCTACAGTGAAATACAGTCACACTTTTACACCGTTTAGCTGTCAGCATTTTAACCGTGTTGAATCCAGTTACTACTGTAGCTAACGGTAGGCTAACGTTACCTGCTGCCAAGTGTAATGTGTTATTAGTGTTTACTAGTGTGACATGCAGTGATGCTTCTGTTGCCTTTAACGTCTGTTTCGGAGCATCAGAGAGCAGCGCAGACATTAAGGTGGCACCGAAATCAGTGTTGCTATTCCGTCCGGTACATACCGGACACCGGTGCCATATTAGCACCGGATTGTAACATCCGCTGCTCTTTGCTCTTTACTCTTTACTTATTTATTTTTTTAATTTTTATTTCTATCCATATTTTTAATTTAATACATACTTTGTACATATACTTATACTTATATTGTTTATACCTATTTATATTGTTTAGTATTCCATTTAGAGACTGTGTGATGTGCACCAACAACACCAAAACAAATTCCTTGTATGTGTTAAAAAACGTACTTGGCAATAAAACCCTTTCTGATTCTGATAACGTGAACAGAAAGTTGCGTTGTTTGTTTTTTAACAGCAAACGCGCGTGTAGAAATAGGTCAGCTGAAATGTTGTGTTGCGCACAAACGTAGTGTTTAAACTTTATGGAGACAACCAAATGAAATATTTACTTTTTAAATAACATTTCACAGTTTTGTAAGTTTTGATTTGTTTTTATATTTAAAAAAAAACACACACATTGAATAGGTGGTTGCCAAAATGGGCAACCAGAGGCTACAAAATGGTTGCCAATTCAATCTGTTGCCAAGGGCAACTGTTACTTTTGAGCCCTAGTACAGTTCATGCATACTCCCTTCTGCTTCAGGTGTGGAAAACCAACTGTACCAAAACAAGGAAGTTTACTTTTTTTTGCGTGAATACAAGGAGTTTTTAACCGGTTATGAAAAAGACGGGAGCGCAGCCTGCCGCTGACAGACCCAGATCCAGCGGGAGGCTGAGAGATCTGCGCCCGACAGCAGTGGCTCCTCCGGCCTTAAATTTGCTGCGTGGCCCGTTTATGGGATAGTCCGGTACAGTAAAAGTCTTCTCCTTCTCCTCCTCTTCCGCTTCCTCTTAATTCTACATTTTACATTGACTGAGCTGAAACCAAAACTATCTGCATGGCTTGAAACCATTGGCGATGCAAGAGAAAACATTTTTTTTTTTTTTTTTTTGTAAATTCAACCCTTTTCCCTTCGTATGTATGAAAACAGAATTTACTCTGTTTGCAAAATGTGACATTATTTTCAACAAGTCACTATTTCACATGAGCAGCTGTAAAGCATTAAAAGAAAAATCAAAGCAGTCTTTGAGTCATGAATTATTTCCCTCAGTTACTGAAGTCTTTGGCACTTGGTCTCCAACTCTGTCGAGAGAAGGGATTTGAATTGATGTGACTAATGTAAAACAAGGCCAACTGTCAGATGTAAGCCAGTCACTGCTAGTGCACTTTTGCACCCTCCATTTCCAAGGCATAATGATGCATGGCCATCACACTTAAGCCCAGTCTAGTGCCTACATATGGAAAAGGTGTCAGTTGCAGCGGAGGAAATTATGCAGTCCACTAGTTCCCTGTCTAGCGTGGCATCTTGACTGCAAGCCGCTTTCCCTGAAGAAGAGATGACATGTTTATGAGTTATTCCCCTGATGGGGCCTACACCTAGGAATAGACTTGTCCTTTACCTCTCACTGGCCCACTGAGAGACATCTATTGTGAATAGATGAATAAAAAGGTTTATGAAATGTTCTCTTCACCAAACCGACTATTTAAGAACCTAGCTGCATAATAGTTATGCAGAAAGTATAATTTGACACTGAAGAACTGTGATCACCCCAGTCATAATTCATATCATGGAATTAACCTTGACCATTTGAACCCTTCCTGTTGTATGAGTTGTAGAGTAATGGCAGACGGATGCAATATATTAGAAATTATTTTAGAAGCAGATGTGCAGTATCAATGTTAAGTGTTTTGAAAGCTTCCAGACATGGAGTGTGAAAAGAACAGACCCCTAGGGCTGTAACCAACTATTGCACTTTATAAAGCTCCCTTTTTCAACATGATCCGGTTGCATTCCTAAGTAGCTACCAGTTGAACACTTGAAAACTTAAGAACTCTGCTCACAAAGTAGATATTAGGCGGATGTAATCATGTGGAAATACTGAGCAATGAACGTGGGCTAACAATGTGTTATCCATAAACTGACATAAAGCATCTTGGAATGAAAGCCTTTTGTATATTCTACAGTATCACATGAATAACCATGGCTTTTGAAAAGAAGAGGAAAATAACCTGTAATAATTTGTCCCTCCAGTTGCGTGGAGAGATACTGCTGTGGTGTTCATCTATTTGTCACTGTCAGCCTCCAGACTGAGGATATGAGAAGGCGGCAGAAAGAATGGGGGTGGTGGTGAGAGGAAAGAGAGTGTGAAGAAAACGCTGAAGTATGTGATTAAGAATAATGAGTAAAAAATTGCATAAAGCCTTCTCCCAAATCACATATCAACTCCACGCCTGGCATTATCCCTGAAGCATCTCATCAGTCCTGGACCGAGTCCCCATCGTTCTGCGATGTAAGTACACACACACACACACACACACACACACACACACACACACACACACACACACACACACACACACACACACACACACACACACAGCAGTCCATTAGCAACTAACACATGAGCCAACATCTCTCTCTTTCTCTTCCTCTCTCACTGTAGCTATCTTTCTCTCAGTGGATCTACATTGTGTTGGATAGTAAAAAGCAATGGCAGGAAAAAGACCTGTCAAGGTTCATATCAATACGGTGACCTTCCGTCCCTTGCTGCTGTTCCACCACTCCAGCAAACACAGCCAGGCCTGCCCGTTATCTCCAAACTACTGTTTGGAGAGGCATCTCTATCAGAACAGTGGGAAAACATCCAATGAATATCAATTGGAAGACTTTGATTTTTATTTGTTCTGCATTTGCTCTGTCTTGCTATGGTACACAGACATGACAGCAGGGTCCACTGTATAAACTCTCAAACCACTTGATTCTTGTTGGACTTTGGTGGAGAAATTCAATCTGTAAATGTTAAACATACAAGTCATTTCTCATTTTGCCTCCCTCTTTCACCTTTGTTACACAATATATTAGATCTGACACTGAAGGTTGAAAAAGATTTTTTGGAGGGAATAGTTTAACATATGTTAAGCAAGCTTTAGTCTGTTCAAAATGCAAAACACCACATGAACCTGCTGTAACTTGATAGTAAATTGGCTTATCAAGTTCTGTTTGCCTACGTACACATCCAGCAGACAAAAGGCAACATGGGCATCCCATTGACAGTAAATCTTTTTTTCTCACCACCTGTCCAATGTTCACTGCTGTTTTTATCTCTGCATAGTTTTCAATTTCTGAGAAAAATATCCTGTTATTTTTATATTTGGGCTTTTTTTTTTAACCAGTTACTCATTTTATTTGTACAGTACAGGCCAAAAGTTTGGACACACCTTCTCATTCAATGTGTTTCCTTTATTTTCAACAAAAAAGTGTGAAATAACTGAAAACATGTCTTATATTCTAGTTTCTTCAAAGTAGCCACCCTTTGCTCTGATTACTGCTTTGCACACTCTTGGCATTCTCTTGATGAGCTTCAAGAGGTAGTCACCTGAAATGGTTTTCCAACAGTCTTGAAGGAGTTCCCAGAGATGCTTAGCACTTGTTGGTCCTTTTGCTTTCACTCTGCGGTCCAGCTCACCCCAAACCATCTCGATTGGGTTTAGGTCCGGTGACTGTGGAGGCCAGGTCATCTGGCGCAGCACTCCATCACTCTCCTTCTTGGTCAAATAGCCCTTACACAGCCTGGAGGTGTGTTTGGGGTCATTGTCCTGTTGAAAAATAAATGATGGTCCAACTAAACGCAAACCGGATGGGATGGCAGGATGCTGTGGTAGCCATGCTGGTTCAGTATGCCTTCAATTTTGAATAAATCCCCAACACTGTCACCAGCAAAGCACCCTCACACCATCACACCTCCTACTCCATGCTTCACGGTGGGAACCAGGCATGTAGAATCCATCCGTTCACCTTTTCTGCGTTGCACAAAGACACAGATCTCAAATTTGGACTCCTCAGACCAAAGCACAGATTTCCACTGGTCTAATGTCCATTCCTTGTGTTTCTTGGCCCAAACAAATCTCTTCTGCTTGTTGCCTCTCCTTAGCAGTGGTTTCCTAGCAGCTATTTAACCATGAAGGCCTGATTTCCTCTTAACAGTTGTAAGAGATGTGTCTGCTGCTAGAACTCTGTGTGGCATTCATCTGGTCTCTAATCTGAGCTGCTGTTAACTTACGATTTCTGAGGCTGGTGACTCTGAACTTATCCTCAGCAGCAGAGGTGACTCTTGGACTTCCTTTCCTGGGGCGGTCCTCATGTAAGCCGGTTTGGTTGTAGCGCTTGATGGTTTTTGCGACTGCACTTGGGAACACATTCAAAGTTTTCGCAATTTTCCGGACTGACTGACCTTCATTTGTTAAAGTAATGATGGCCACTCGTTTCTCTTTACTTCGCTGATTGGTTCTTGCCATAATATGAATTCTAACAGTTGTCCAATAGGGCTGTCGGCTGTGTATCAACCTGATTTCTGCACAACACAACTGATGGTCCCAACCCCATTAATAAGGGAAAAAAATCCACTAATTAACCCTGACAAGGCACACCTGTGAAGTGAAAACCATTTCAGGTGACTACCTCATGAAGCTCATTGAGAGAACACCAAGGGTTTGCAGCACTATCAAAAAAGCAAAGGGTGGCTACTTTGAGGAATCTAAAATATAAGACATGCTTTCAGTTATTTCACACTTTTTTGTTAAGTACATAATTCCATATGTGTTCATTCATAGTTTTGATGCCTTAAGTGAGAATCTACAATGTAATTAGTCATGAAAATAAAGGAAACGCATTGAATGAGAAGGTGTGTCCAAACTTGACTGACCTTCAGTCAAGTTTAATAGACAAACTTGACTATTAATTTGTGTCAAAGGAAGTCCTTCCTTCCTTTGACACACTGAGCTGCTCTCTCCTCTCCCTTTCTATTACTATTACTATTTGTTTGTATCCCGTCCCAGAAATGCTTGTTACTAATCCTAGCTTCTGGGGAGTTTACTCCCCGGAGTCCTTATGTTTTTTCCCCCAGCGTATTTCCTTGGAGAACGTTGGCACCAAGATCCTGGTTCCAGCTGTCGCCGTGGTCCTGCTGCACTCCCTCACGAGCTCAGCGGTGCCCTGCAATGTCATGCTGCTTCCTGCTGAACCCTGCAGCTTCCCGCTACATCCAGTCACTGTTCCATTATTAATGTGACTACTATTGCCACTGTTCATCACACCCCCAACCGGCCCGTCAGACACCGCCTACCAAGAGCCTGGGTCTGTCCAAGGTTTCTTCCCAAGAGGGAGTTTTTCCTCGCCACTGTCGCACTGCTTGCTCTTGAGGGAATTACTGTAATTGTTAGAATTGTTGAGGCTTTGTAAATTATAGTGTGGTCTAGACCTACTCTATCTGTAAAGTGTCTCGAGATAACCTATGTTATGATTTGATACTATAAATAAAAATAAAAAATTTAATTGAATTGAAACTTTTGGCCTGTACTGTATATCTGCTATTTAATGCAGAAAGGGTAGCATACAACTGGCTTGTGGGAGTTTGAGGAGTGGAAGCAACTCCTCATGCTATTTATTGTAGGTATAGCTGAAAGGATAAGTCAATTAGTCTATTGACATAAAATGATTTTTAATTTAGAGTTTTTGGACTGATAAAACAAGAAGTTACAATATGTCACATGGGAAATTATTTTATATTCTTCACTACTTTTTGACATTTTATTGACAAAATGACCATATCCAGTTAATCAAAAGATAATCAACAGATTAATCGATAATAATTGTAAATCGCAGCCCTAATTATCTGTATAGCACATGAAAGGTACCTTAATCACATCACATCACTGTATGATGACACTAGGGCTGCACCATTTGGAGAAAAAGTAATATTGCGATTTACAATGCTGTGATTACGACTGCAATATAATGGTATCATGAGTTTACTTGATAATCAAGGGAAATGCAGAAAATAAGCTACTACAATTTTGAAATGTGTATTTTTTAACTTGAACATACAAAGTTAAACGAGCATAAGAAGAAATACATAAACAAAAATGTGCAATACTTTTTTAAATAACTTAATATTTTAGAAAATTAAATAACTATATATATATATATATATATATATATATATATATATATATATATATATATATATATATATATATATATAATATAAAATACAAATTCTTATTAAATTAATAAATTGTGTATGCCCTTATTAACAATGACATTCAAGATTAGTGTAATATAATAACTAGTGATTAAGTTACAAACTATACTTTGTACAACCTCTTCTTAAAGTCTGCATGCTCTGAACCCCTCTACACGTCTGATACTCACATGACCATGCACGACACACGCTACTACCTAAACAGACTGACTGGTCACTGGTCATCTTTTGTGGACATTGTTACGAGGGGCACGCTTAAAACATCCATGGTGAAGTATAATTCAGAGTGCAGATTCATTGTAGATTCAACACCGAACCATAATTCGGGCATTAGTCAGAGCGAGAATGGCAGGCGAGTGAGTGAGGTCAGTATTTGAGTGGTGAAGTCGCTGAGCGGTGTTGCACTTAGCGTAGCGGCTGTGTGAGGGAAAAGTGACCGTGAAAAAACAGCAAAGACAATGTAAAGTGACTTAACAGAGAACACCAAGCTTCTTAAAGGTCCCATGGCATCAAAATTTCAGTTTATGAGGTTTTTTTAATATTAATATGAGTTCCTCCAGCCTGCCTATGGTCCCCCAGTGGCTAGAAATGGTGATGGGTGTAAACCGAGCCCTGGGTATCCTGCTCTGCCTTTGAGAAAATGAAAGCTCAGATGGGCCGATCTGGAGGAGCAAGGTTACTTCCCCTTTCTCTGCTTTGCCCGCCCAGAGAATTTGTGGAGATGTGGAGTACACACAGAGTGGCATCCACACAGCACCCCTTTTTTGTTTACTCAAAAAGCACAAATTTTGTATTTATTTATTTTTTCTTGATTCACTGTACTAAACATTCAGTAGAAACCGTTAATCTTGCTACTAGCAGAGACCCAGAAATGTGTCCTCCTACTTTCAAAAGCAATTTAAATGCTAACAGTTTGAATGTACAGTAACTACTTAAAAATAGAAATGGAGCAAACTCGTGAGATATACGTTAAAGTGATTGTCCCATTTTGAACGCTGAGATCTGAAAATCCTTCACTGCAAGTCAATATGTAGTAAATGAAATGCAATCATTTTGTAGATGAGGGGACAAACTGCAGTTTCATTTAAATGTGACTGACTGACGGACTTGATGAATGAAGCCTTAATGGCGTTTTTCCATTACATGGTACTTGCTTGACTCGCTTTGACTCAACTCACCTTTTTTGGTTTTCCATTGCGAAAAAAAGTCCCTGGTACCTGCTAACAGGTACTTTTTTTTTTTTTTAAACAAAAGTTGACGTGAACACCTGCAGACTACTGATTGGTCGGAGAGAATCGTCACTAATCACTGCGTCATCATTGGTAGTGACAGACGGGGGTGTCCTGAACAAACTATTTTTAAATAGTTTAGCCAGCTGTGTGTGTTTTTTTTTTTTTTTTTTTTTGGGCTGCGGCAACATGCCGAGAGTCAAAATCAACACACTTTCGACATTCTGTGTGTGTGTGTCGCGTTAGGTAATGGCAGTTTCCTGCGGCGTCGCTATGACGACCAGCCACACTCACCTCAGGCATGAGGCGGCGCTAAATCTGAAAATCTGAAAATCTGCGGGGCACCGCGGCCAAGTAGAGTAGAGCCGAGCAGGTACCATGTAATGGAAAAACGCCATAAGTGAGTTGTGTGCTTGAACGAAAATCTTTGTTTTACAGTATATTGTGTCATTGAATTTGAAAATCTACGGCTCATGACAAATAGAGATGTACCCATACAAGTATCGGTATCGGCTCCGATACTGCCTAAAACGCTGGTATCGGGAGGTACTGGAGTTTATGCACCGATCCGATACCACGTGATAAAGCCCTAAAGAAAATCTACATTAAAGTAGTTTATTTATGTTCTTTTTCCGTTATAACTGACTGTCAAACTGGAGAATAAAAGAAAGTTCTGTGGCATTCATTGTTTCTGTTTGTTCATGTTTCACAAATAGTTTAACCTGAGCCAGACAGACAACAGAGATGGGAAACCATATCACATCCATACAGGGATAGTAGTATACAGCTGTTAAAACATAATAAAATATATGACACACTGGTATCGGATCAGTACTCAGTATCGGCCGATACGCAAGTTCAGGTATCGGAATCGGTATCGGGAAGCAAAAAAGTGGTATCGGGCCATCTCTAATGACAAACAAACTTGTCATGAGATTTCTGCCCTGTTATTTCAATGAATATTACGTGATAATACATTAATATGATTCCAAACACCTGCTGTCAGTGAACAATTACACCAGGTGGGGGATGAAAGCCATCTGTTAATAGATGGGTCATATTGACTGCCTCTTGATAAAGGAGCGAGCTATTTGCTCCCTATGACACAGATGAAGGTGCCTTATGAAGAGCCTCATGGCACAAAAAGGCCCTGATATTTTAATTAAACTGCTGTCACTCTGCCCCTTCAGCGCCAGTCAACTTCTTGTCACTCTGTCATACATACATAAGGTTCAATAAGTGAGTGAAGGGATACAAGGAAGTTTTAAAATGATGTGGGGAGTTGGCAGTAGATGAGTGCCAACATGCTCTGTGAATTAAAGTCATGTCTGAAAGTCATTATTGGGATACTGACACTTTGGGCAATGGATAATAAAAGGTCTGGGTTAGGGTATGGTATGCCCTGCTGAGAACATTTTCCCACTGGTTAATAAACTTGTGACAACATCAATGTTACTGATTACACAGGACATTTTACAATAAAATATATTCTTTGATGATGCTCAATATTTGTAGTGCGCTTACCGATCTCTGGCCTCTCCGGTCGAGCTCTCACTGCGGAGCCGGGGTTCTGTGGCGCAGCTGCACTGCGTTCCTGCTCGAGTTTACACATGGCCTCTTCAACACTACATGGTTCCCCATTAGCATTGTTTTTAAATCTGAAATATTGCCAAATAGGCGCTTTTGTTTTGCGCTTTGACACAAAATCCTTCGCCATCGTCTTCTCTGTAAACTCTCACTCCTGCTTCTCTGTGCTGCGACTGTACTGCTGTACGGAACAGACACTCTGTTTATTGTTGTGTCCGCTGTCAGACTAAATACTGATAACATGTATTTTACAAATTAGTTTTTTTTTTATTTGATCAGTGTGGGCACTGATACGCAAAAATGAACTAAATGGGTATTATTTCTATAAAAACAATGTGACGTAATATGATGTGTGTATGTGCGCTGTATGCTCGACCACTACAGTATGTAACACCAGAAACACCACAATATTTCCTGTATGTTGATAAAATTTCTGCCGCCACGGTATCAGAAACAGGGCAGACGCACAACAGAGTCTCCGCTATGTACATCGCGCACCGCCACTCCTTCAACTGTTTATGAAAAGTCATAAAGTCGTAAATACACAACTCTGCAGAGCCGTGTGCTCTACTGAACTCAAGCAACCTGTCATCCGCTCTCTCTCCCCTTTTAGGGTGAGCAACTTTAGGATTTATTTTAGCAGTGGGGGAAACTGAATATCAGGACGATGAGCTGACAGAACTGACAAGTTGAATGTTGTCAGAACGGACCCACCGCAGTGACGTTTTTGGTGGAGCTGTTTAATAGTCGACATGGAAGAAAGTGAACGTTTTGACAATAAACTACATTAACACAGCACAGTATATGGAGTTCAACTGGACGGGCCCAATAACCTCTGAATAGTTCTACTTGTTGTTAAATTGCAATGTGAGCGGCAGCCAACGGGGTGCATGATGTTGGCAGGATAATTTAAAAGGCAACTGCGACTACATTGTGCGTCTGCTCTATTTCTGATACCGTGGTGGCAGAAATTTTTCCATGGCGGGCCGCCACTACAAAATCAACATAGAGGAAACACTGCGTCATCACTCGCGAAGTCATGGCAACCAAATAAACAGGGCGAGTACTACTTGTCACTCAATCTTAGGCAAAGTGACAAACGGCGACGAACTTGCAACATGAAATCCGCACTCACGCGGGTCCCGTGAAATATGACAGCTACAGTTTATTGGAAAATAGCATCTTGGACACTGAATTTGATGAATTTACTGTTTATCAGACCCCAGATGAGACAAGAAGCTAAGGTTAGCGAACACCGCTGCTGCTGAAAAAAATTCTATAGGAAACATGTCCTGCACACATTTCTGTTATGAAATTTTCCCGTTTTATATCCATCCATCTCTCCTGTGCCAAACCAATCACCTGGGGAGAACATTACATTTTGAGTGTGAGATGACAACATAATATCTGTCAACTTCATCCTCTCTTTCACTTGCTGTCAGTGAACACTGCATCCCCTCAACAGCTCTTTTAAAGGCCCTTCACCTTCTTTCAGTGGGATTTTCACACCCTAGGAAATGACAGAAATGTTCTTGTTTGTATACTCTGCTGGCCATTGTGGTTCTCTACCCTTGGCATACAACACTACTACTACTAGCCAATGCCTATAAATGTTGGTCAACCCAAATAGTTTTGTAGCACCTTTTTCTATCAACAGTTCTCTCTCCTACAGGTATGTGAAAATACTACTCAAGAAGAGAAAGAAATTGTCTTGAGAAAGAATGACCATGGACTTGCTTGTTTTCCAGTGGTTCGGTCTGACAGAGCTGATGTCCTTCTATTTTTTAATCAGTACAGCTGTCTACACAGGCCCTGTAACAGATGTCCACTATTTCACTTGCACTAAACACGTGAAACTAGGGGTGGGAATCACAGGGTACTTCACAATACGATACATGGCTCACAATACCGATAATATCACGATATTTGACAGCACGTACTCTAAAGGCCGTTTTATGGTTGTGTGTAGAATCGACGGCGTACCCCCGCAGACCCCTCTGCGTCTACGCCGGACCCTACGCCCTAGCCTGACTTGCACCTCTCGAAAAATTGAACTACACGTCGGAGGGGCGCACGCCGCTCGGCCGTGGCTTGGTAGCGTTGCATTTCCCCCGACTCATTTCCTGGTTCTCCTTCTCCATAAACAACATGAAATCAAGGAGAGGGTTAACTTTTCCTGCTAAAGATTTCCCACCGGGGTCAGAAAACACAGGGGAGACACTTTGTTTCTCTCACTATGACTCTAGAGTCGCTACTCGCTCCAAAGCTAATCGCCGTCACTCTCTCACTTCTCCCTCGCTCTATCACCCACTCCCCACACACACACACACACACACATGGTACCTCGACGCACACACCAGCGCACAAGTGTAAACTTCAGGACACTTACTTAGGCTACGGCGAAAGCTCTGTGTGGAGCCTCCGCAGAATTGTAAAACAGGCTTTAGGTCTACTATGTTAAATTTACTAACTGTTCCCGGCACCCGGTTTAGGACCCGTGGTGACCCAAGCCTTCGAGTCGGTAGCACCGAGACTTTGGAATGCTCTGCCTCCTCCAATACGATCTACTGTTTCTGTTGACTCTTTTAAAAATCTGTTAAAGACCTACTTTTTAAACGCCGTTTGGTTGACCTTTATTTACTTTATTTTAGTTTTTTATGTATTACTTTCTTTGAGTTGTGCACTGTGTTTTAATATATCATACTGTATGTTTTATGTAAAGCACTTTGTGATTTTTATCTGAATGCGCTATATAAATACATTTTACTTACTTACAATACAGCAATTATGCGATAATTGCTAGACGATCCTATACTGTCTAGTTTTTCAGTCTTTAATTTGAAATTACAGAACTATAGAGTAATTATGGATATATAATTAAAATATTGATATTTGGCGCCAGCATATCAATTATTGTATTGCACAACAACGGACAACAATATATCTGCCTATTGATATTTTGTCCCACCCCTATGTAAAACGATGTGACTCTAATGTTGATGCCTCAAGTCTATTTTCTTCTGTTTTACACTACAATGACTGTATAGTGATTGTGTATTTGGCTCTGAGCGCTGCCTACACAGGTGACCTACAGTCAACCCTGTGCTTGAATGCATCCTGTGTAGACACAGAGGACTGAAGCTGCTACCGCACCTCTGCTAATGGGCTGCTTTCGCTGTGTAGACATTGCTATGTTAGATATTTGTGGGTGGTTAGAGAATTGTTTTAAAAAGGACAAAGACATTTTCCTTCTAAAAAAGGGAATTGTGACACATTCCTATAGTTGTGTCATGGCTTATTAGTATAAGATTATTCACAGAATGCCTTTATTAATTCAGAATCTTATCTAATTTCACTTGCTTGTTGCACAGAATACATGTTAAACATTACCGGCAGGATCTATGGTGACCGTATAATGGTCTGCCAACAGTAAGCCCATAATTATAAATCTAATCAGATAAATTTGATATTTGAAAAACATTATTGATCCCCATGAAGAAACGGGGACTTTCTAGCAGGAAGTGTAATGAGACACAGAACAAGATTCCTACAAAACATTGTAGGAATCTACCAAACATTTAAACATGTTGAGATAATTGCACAATTAGATGAGTTGTCCATTGAAAAGCAGTAGAACTGGCATAGTCGGTAAGGTTTGTGTAACTTTATGTAATTATGTCGGTTTTATTCCATTCCAAACGAGATATGGGATGAGACAATTCCGTTTATATCAATATGGCTTGGTGTTGTGTTGCGTAATCCATTTCTTCCGTAAAGTCGCGCTAGTGAGTCTTTCTCACACACTCCACGTAACCCCATTACAACGGGCCAGTAAATAGTCAATAGTAACTGAAGGAGCATTCTCAGAGATAGGCCTGTTTTATTTAAATATAGGCTATTTATTTTAGATAATTTTTTCATTTACATGTTTTGCAGCTGTATTTTTTTTTTTTTCCTGTCTTTACAGTTTATTTGATTCCAGTCTGTTTTAACAAAACTGCTTGGGAAATCTCACATGTGGCACATGTGTGAGTTAATTATACTTTCTGGGGAACTATCGTGTCTAATGGGCAGATCCTCTGAAACCAGTGTCAAAACTGCATTATTTTTATTTAACAGCACCGGCGTGTCAACTTAAACAATGAGAATGAGTCCTTTTTTTCTTCGTTGTTGACTTGGATTTGTGTCACTCTGGTCATTCTTGGTAATTAACACTATAAATGCAATAATGAAGGCTTTCTCGCAATGGCCGATGGCTTCTGTGGGTCCAGCTAAGTTTAAAAAAATAAATAAATAAATAAAAAAATAGAAATAAGGTGTAGAAAAAGACACAGAGGGACATTTTTAACACAATTAAATAATTTATCATCAAAGTAGCCATTGTAATGTTGTGACCTTCAGCAGACCAATAACCATAAGGGACTTACTTCAGGACATCGTCTGGGTTCCAAAGCCCATCCTTTTCAACAGTTTGTTGAATTTATAGTTGTAGTTGACACTGACAGTTGTTGGAAGTTATAAATTATACTACAATTCTTGCAAAGGTAAAGTAGAAAGTGTAAGTTTAGCATGTTGATATTGACATACTAACCCATGTTAATAATAATAATAATAATAATAATAATAACAACCATATGTCATTACAGTGCAAAAACCAAAACAAATAAATGAAATGTAAACATGAGGCAACTTGGTCACTTGACCATCGATCATGAATGAGAGATATGTGGCGTCCTTAATCCTCTCATGGCTCTTCTGTTTGAGTTAATCTGCAAAAGTGCCAATGAATTGCACACATGCTGTGTCGTTACTGTATGTAGGATACACTTTTACGCTGTTCTTTTTCAACATTTTAATGTGACCCTTTAATATGGTTGAGAGAAAATCCCGCACACTGACCTTTACGCAAGGAATAATTTATTTAGAAAAATACGTTTCGGTCCCAGACCTTCATCAGGTAAATTTTCTCTCAACAATTTTTGATCTGTTACCTTTGATCATATCCTACGCACCTGCCCGACCAAAGAGGTGTGCAAAAGATTTTTCTCAAGTTGCACCCTTTAATATGGGGAATGGTAGTTCCTGCTTAGCTATGAAATAGGCTGTGTTGAATTTCTTGCTACTTTAAAGTATCTATCCACTACACACAGCACTTAAAGAAAACTTACTTTTAAATTATGACTGGTGTTAATCCAAACAAGTTCATTTAGCCTACTATTTAAATTTGTAAGTGATTTTTTTTCTTATACGACAGGCTTAAAGTTTTTTTTGTCATACCTTGACAGTTTTGACTGCTGAATTAATCAGAGCACAATCTGAGCACACAAAACGAAATTGCCTCCTAAATTACCGTATAACCGGTTGACCGTATACCGTATAACCGGACACTAGGACTGGGCGGTATATCGATATTTTACCTTATATATATTTTTAAACAATATATGGGATTAGACAATACCGTTTATATTGATATAGTTTAATGTTGCGTTATATGACCCATTTCTTCTGTAAAGGCTCCGTGCCTGTGTTTGTATCTCTCCTTTTACTCTCCGCGCAGCCCCGGCGTAGGTCGCGTTTGGCCGAACAGCCAGTCCATCTGATTGGCTGTTGAGCTTGAAAGCGGTAGTGAGGAAAGTAAACAAACGACGGACAGCGCTCCTTTCATTTTTATAGCTCCTCTGATCAACCCAATACACATTGGAGCTGTCAAAACTGGTCAAAAATGACGTTCAAATGTTCGTCCACATTATGTCCATAAGATGTCAAACGTACAATGAGATATACATGTGAAGGTTTATTTTAAAAATGACATGTCTTTTAAAAGATCTTTACAGTATACCTACCTACACATTACAAAATAAACTAATGTTAATAAACTAATACCCTATACCATGAAATTTAATATAAAGACTGTAATAGACCTCCCTCTCTCTGCACCCTCTGCACCGCTAAACAGTTAGCCCCCTAGCAAGCAAGCTAGCTTACTATCCAGCAATCCGGCCTCTAAATTAGTAAAATGTAACAACTTAATGTTTCATTCACACACTCTTGTAACATCCTAAAAAAAGCACATTGCTATCGCCACAAGTGACAACTTTGTTTGGCTAATTTTCTGTAACCAGTGTACGACGAAGGCATGTTGGGGTGGGTGGAATTAGCAAAACTAGCGCTGGCTAAAGAGCCAGCAGGTTGCCGTTCGGGCTCGGTCCCTCCACTCCCACTGTAAGGAGAATTATTTTCCGAGAGAACTGCATAGCAGCGTTTGTATTTGGTTTTCCTTTTTGAATGAATGAATAGATTACCGCCGCATGCATCAGAGAGCAGTGCAGGCATTTAGGTGGCACCAAGATAAGGCACCGAAATCCACATTGCTATTCCGTCTAGTAGGCACGCGCGCGGACGGAGCAAACTACGTCGTCTCTGGAGTTTTGTTGAAGTCGCAGAGAGTCACGGCAATGCTGATTTAAAGTGGTTTCAAGTGTGGTTACAGTTTTTCAAAACTTCACGCAGACCCCTTTCACTGTGATATGATATTAATGGCGAGCCAAAAGCAGTTGCGGTGCTGTTGACTTCCTGTGAGACAAGCAGGCGCAACAGTGGTTTCGGTGCCCTGGGGACTGACTGACAGGCTGAGGTTGTAAGGCAAGGCAACTTTATTTCTACAGCACCTTTCAGCAACAAGGCAATTCAAAGTGCTTTACATGAAACATTAAAGAGCAGTTAAAAACGGTCATGATGAAAATAAAACAGGCTAACAAAGAATATATACAAATACAAGAATAAAAGTTGAATAATTATTCAATTTAATAGGTTGTAGGGACAGGTTTGGGAGGAGAGAGGGAGGGATTTTATTTAAAGGTCCCATGGCATGAACATTTCACTTTATGAGGTTTTTTAACATTAATATGAGTTCCCCCAGCCTGCCTATGGTCCCCCAGTGGCTAGAAATGGGGATAGGTGTAAACCGAGCCCTGGGTATCCTGCTCTGCCTTTGAGAAAAGGAAAGCTCAGATGAGCCGTTTTGGTATCTGCTTGTTATGAGGTCATAACAAGCAAGGTTACCTCCCCTTTCTCTGCTTTGCCCGCCCAAAGAATTTGGCCAACCCATGAGAGAGAGACATCATGGCTTTCAAACGAGAAAAGTGGCAGTTGGTCAAGGCCACACCCCCACCCTCCACCTTGCCCCTCCCACTCTCCTCCTCAATAGCTACAGACACAGAAATGGCACATCCTAAGGAAAGCTCATTGTGGGACTGGCTCTAGAGGCTGTAATTCTGCACCAAAGCTGAATTTCGGGAAAGAGACTTCAGATACAGTATTAGGGGACCACTAAGGCCTATATTAAAGCATTCAAAGAGCACCATGTCATGGGACCTTTAATTTCTGTCAGTGTAAAATATTCTAAATAAATAACATAATGTTCTAAGTACATAGGATAAATAAGTTTAGGATTATTTTTACAACTGAAATAATTATTTTTTTTTAACCGAGGGAAAGGACCGAAAAAAGTACCATTGGGTACCGGGAACTGAATTTCAGGTATCGGTAATGATGTTGGTTCAGATGCGAAAGGTACCCTGACAGTAACAATCAGCTTCATTATCAAAGAACGTCTTTGCAGCATACACTTCAGTCCATTGCACGCTGTCTCTCTCTTGTCTATGAGCCTCTCTCTCTCTCTCTCTCTCTCTCCCTCCCTCTCTTTCAGTCTCTTTTTCTCTCTGTTATTCAGTCTGTTACAGTTGGAGCTTTCTCAGAGATTGGCCTTTTTTAATTTAACATAGGGTATTTATTTTAGATAATTTTTCATTTACATGTGTTGCAGCTGTATATTTTCAAACCGGGAAGGAACCCTGTCTTTGCATTTTATCTTGATGAGTCTGTTTTAATTAAATTAAATGAACAATGACGGCAAAACCGCATCAGCCCTCTATTTTAACCGAATATTTTCTGTCTAGCTCAGCTAAAAACCCCGGTTCTCAGCACGTTGCTGTGTTGTTCACTACCAAGCCTGTTTGTAACCGGTAGGCTACCAACAATGTGATATTTACCTGTTCTCACACACATTGGCCAACTCTGGCAAACTCACTCCCTCGTTTTTCAACATAAAATAATAATAAAAAAATTGCTGTGAAATTTGCAGGTGGCACATGTCTCAAAACATGGTTGCCAAATGCAGTCTGGAGCCCTGTGATGTCTGCATTCTTGACACAAAAAAATGTTTGTAAGAAATATATTTCTCTAAAAAAAACACAGTTTGGTATTCATGTATCAGGTATTCATTGGTTCAATTTAAGATTTTTGATTGCCATTATTATTATTAAAAATGGGAATCGATATCATCAATTTCATAAAGACAGCAACAATATGATAACCCATTTAATATGAGAATACGCTGGCTTCAAAAAATTCAGGAATGTGTAATGTTTCATCTCACCTTTTCCTTTCACCTTGACAGGAATTCCAGTACATCTATTGACTTGTCTCAGAGCTTGACAGGTCTAGCTGGTAAAAGACATTTTCTAAGACGTATAGGCTGAATATGTTTGCAGCCAGCTCAGAGACTGTTTTAATCCACCAAAAGCTGTCAAAATGGAAAGTAATATATCCTTGCTCATCGTTTTCAAGCGGTTTATTCTCTGGTTCATACTTATGAACTTTATAACAGTTGCATCTCCTCTCAAAATGAAGCAATATTTACCTTTAGGAATATAAATCAAAATTAACAACACAAAATGCTGTGAAATGAGATTAACAGAAAGCTTTGAAAATAAAATCTGAATATCATAAAATAAACTGCAAAAGAATAGAGATGTTTTTATAGTACTGGATGATGCAAATATAGATGTATGTTCACACCCTCATGTTGTATTGCATATATGTAAGGTATATTCTGTAGCTTTGTAATGGTTTTTATCAATGGGGAGTACAGAGCTACAGCACTGAATCATTAGCACCATGCATAACATGACAGTGATTGGAAAAACACTGGGACCTGTGAGTTTTGCATATGATTCTGCTTCAACCAATGCTCCTGAGTTGCACATTTCATGCTTTTGTGTCTCTGTCGGTGTGTGTGTATTTAAATATGTATGTGCATGAAGTAGCAAGGAATACATCTCAGCGTCTGAGACACTCTGGGTCCCACGAAGTGTCAAGGCGCTCACTACAGCTGGCATAATTGAGTGGAAAGATTTCATTTTTCCTGTAACATGGAGCAAGACAAGCTACTCAAACACCTTGTGGAGTCAAATGTCGCATGGACAAGTTTAGTTTACATTTTATCATGGGCCCCCCAATGAAAAACACACACACACACACGGAGTCCTTTCTGGTGCTTGGCTTCAATTGATTTTTACATCTTTGGAGAAATTGCCACAGTTCTCCACTATCTCCACTTCCTCAATGATTTTAATTTTATTTAGAGCCATAACATTTTGTACAAGATATAAGTACTCGAACTGTGAGGTAAGAAAGTCATGAGCCCATGGGAAGTCACAAAGCAGTGTTTCCATTCACTTATTTTAATGCGCATTTTGTAAAGCATTGCAAAGATGAAAACTTCGATAAAACTTCCTCAATTGCGCAAAAAGGTTTTAAAGGTACACTGTGTAGGAATTTCTCCCATCTAGCGGTGAAATTGTATTTTGCATTCAAACGAATAGTGCTCTCTAGCGCCTCGCTTGGTTTGGCATAAGTATGATCCTCCATTATGAACTAAAGTGCAGTGCAGGCTTTCAAATTTGCCGGGGCAGTGACAAGCGCCTCTCATTGATCTTCTCCGTTTCTGCTGGTTTCAGTCACATGACGCTGGCTCTGAACGAAAACGCGTTGTGGATTAGCTAGACAGATACGCTAGTGCTTTATGTCCTCAGCGCTTCTAGTTTTTCAAAATGGCGGAACGACATGGAAGCCTCCTTGGACTTGCCTGTCCAATGGAAATACAGATAAGAAATTCTTCGCTTACGAGGATAAGTCAAATCATTGGCAGAGGTAATTTTACACCAATTAGGACATATTTATGAATGAAGACATTGATTTTAGCTAATGAAATACTTAAAACACTACACAGTGTACCTTTTTAAAGCTTGCCTTTGTCGAAAAGGAGTTGATGCGCTAAATGAGATATGGAAACGCTTTTGCCAATTAAGTTCTGATGTAGCAAACTTTTAACTCACATTAGTGATCAGTAGAGCTGGGCAATATATTGATATCGTGATATGAGACTAGATATCGTCTTAGATTTTGGATATCGTAATATCGTGAATGACATAAGTGTTGTCTTTTACTGGTTTTAAAGGCTGCATTACAGTAAAGTGATGTACTTTTCTGAACTTACCAGACTGTTCTAGCTGTTCTATTATTTGCTTTTTTCCCACTTACATTATGAATTAATTACATTATATTGACATTACGGATGATTATTCATCTAAAATCAAAGTGTGAAGATATTTTGTTAAAGCCCCAATTGTCTACCCTAGAATATCGCTGCAATATTGATATCAAGGTATTTGGTCAAGAATATCGTGATATCTGATTTTCTCCATATCGCCCAGCCCTAGTGATCAGCGGATTCTGCTGTCTTTCCAATTATTTCCACAAATAATAAAGAACTTGCTCAATTGGACCAAGTTCAAAAGACCTCTCTCCATTTCTCTGTTAGATGGCCATAGCAACTTCTTTTGTTTCCAGTTAGCAACCTCTACTTCCTCTACTCTGTACGCTTAACAATTGAATTAGGGCTGTCAACGAATATTCTAAATTTGAATATATATTTGAATCGTTTTTAAAAAACGAATTTCGAAGGTGAAAATTAATATTCGAATAAAAAAAAAAAATGTGGAAAAAAAAATGCTCGCGGTAGCAGAGGCTGTCTGGCTGTCTGCTTTGCTAGCGTGCCTGAAAGCCGTTACATACTGGACGCAGCCCAGCTGGCGCATACAAATGTGACATCATGAGATCGGCGTGACTATTTATACCTGCGCTGGTGCTTGCGACACTAGCTGCAGTCTTCTCCTGAACAGCGGTGGCGCTAATGAGCAAAGGCTACCGACGTTGCTCTTTCTACGGACTAGAAGAAGAAGAAAGAGGTAAACAACGGCAGAACTGGCAGCAGCATTGCTGTTAATGCTTCGATTTGATTCACTGACCTACTTCGTCGGATCAAGCCTTTCATTCACCATAAAAGAACTCATCTTAACCCGGTAAGTTTATCAGAGAGACTTGCAGTCACTCTGAGAGTCCTGACATCCGGTTGTCGGCGAACTCATTCAGGCTCCTGTTTCCGCTTTGTCGCACGCCGCTGAAAAAAAAGAGCCGTGCGCGACCTTGGCTCGCGCGCCATAAATCGGACGCGCCGGCCGGATATTACATCATTTTGACGTCACGATGTTGTGCGCCACCTTGGATGCATGCGCAACCAGATGTTCGAATAGTTCGAATATTCTGTGTTTTTTTTTAGAGGGAATATTCGAACGTCATTTTTGAGCAATTTTGACAGCCCTAAATTGAATGAGCACAGCTATAGTGACATTGTGACCCAACATGTAGGAGCAAGGAACAATAAGAAAGTTGACAGCAGGTATTGTCAGCCCCCCTGGGGAGAAACCATTGTGAGGTGTCCCGCTATCAGAAGCTGCTGGCGAGGGAGATAGACTGTGAGGAGACATGAAAAATCTAACAACTCACAGTTGAAGAATTTTTCTGATATCCTTTTTGTTTTGAACTTCAATTTTGTCCTTTTGTAACATAACATTCTGAAAATAGCAAATGCAACTTTTAAGTATTCAAGGTTATTTTGGAAACTAATGTTTTTACATTATTTGTGAGATAGCTACTAACATATTATTTATACTGTTATATTTTTGCTGTGTGTGTGTGTGTGTGTGTGTGTTGTGGGACACAAACAGTTTAATCATGCCTGCAAACCCTAATGCAGTGTTTCAGAGCAGCAGCCCAGCACACTAAGGCCTGTCTGGGGAGCCTTGACTCCCAACTGCGTCTCACATGAGCAGTCCAGTAAAATTAGTTGATGATTGATCCCACTCTAGTGGAAGTGGAATGTTTTTTTTCTTTTTCTTACTCCTAAATAGATATTGTATTCAAATAGAACAACCACCATTGACTTTGTAATCCCTGTGCAACTGTAGCTGACGAGCAAGAAAAGTCAAGTGTTGTATTTGTCTGTGTGCCACGCTTATCTCCTCTGGTCCCCACAGGCCTGGCTTGTCAATGTCTGTAGCTTCAAGCTACGCTTAGCTGTCTCTGATATTAAAGAGCACTATCTCTGAGGTGGCCATTTGGGGAGACAGGTTTCTTTTCATTTCAACAAAGACACTTTTGGCCATATTATTGTGAGCATTTTTACCATGTCAAGCTGAATGCACCTTCACCAGAATATAACATTTGTAGTATTTTATCTCTCTTGATATGGATTTCAATCTGCCCTTTATGTAGCTTTATTAAAATATCCTTAAAATAGCAGTTTTGGAATATATTACGTTTGCAATATTTTACAGGCAAGTTAACTAAATTATCTCAATTTTGGCTGCAGTGATGTATGTAATTTTTTACACTTGGAAGAATTTTGGTTAATTGAACTGATGTCTTTATTACTAATTCTTTTATTCTTAATATTTAAACAATTAAAATACATTAAAATGTACAAGTAAAATCTTGGTCAAAACAATGAATAAACACATTCTATAATAATTCTGATTATATTTAGTGCCAGGTTGTAAAATATTTTAATGAAGGGTTCTTATCATTTTGATGAAATGCAAGTTTGTTTCAGTCTTTTGAAATCCTGCATAAAAAATCAGCTGCCCTGCATGCAGCAATTAAGCAGTAATTACAAAAGCATCTAGTTTTATCTCTACTTGTGTGAGTCCAGTGGTCTGTTATGTACTTATTAAAGTGAATTATCTCTGATAATCATTCTAATCGGGGTTCAGCTCATGTTAGCAGGCTTCCTGCTGGGTGCTAATGTCTAATTACAGTGAAGCATGTCTTGATGGGAAGGGTGCCCCGCAGCCCTCCAGCTCTGTGCTCTGCTATGTATCTCTATCCCTGTCTAATCACACACTGGACTGTCTTGCCAATCACTGATGATAAGCAGTTGATCAAAGAAACCAGAAAGAACCTGATCAAAAAGACTGAGAGATGTGAGGAGGGAGTACATTCCTGTGAGATCATATTTTCCCCCTCAAGCTGACCTTGATACCCTGAAGATGAGTCATCCATACACTTTTATAGCTCTCTGTGTGTGTGTGTGTGTGTGTGTGTGTGTGTGTGTGTGTGTGTGTGTGTGTGTGTGTGTAAATCCTATCATGTGTCTCCATGTTTGTCCATCTATGTACGTGCACACGTATGGGATGGAGAAAGGCCAAGCGTGGGTGTGTTAGGCCGGGACATGTGCGTGGGTGGACCCTCTTCACAAGCAATCAATAAACTATGCAGCCATGTTTAAAAAAAAAAAAAAAAAAAAAAAAAAAAAAAGAGACATGCAATTTGTTTGTTAAATAGTCTGATTTAGTTTAACAGCTGCTGACTGAAATAAAATGCAACTCCAGAAAAAAAAAGAAACTTCATGAAGTAATGAGCATTGCTAAAAATGCATTTTCTGTTATATTTTAGGCAATCCATCATTGCCAAGAAAGGTGGTGTGCATATAGTCTGCATATTAAAGAAGACTACAAAAAGAAAAATATGAATCTTCATATAAAGGACAGAGATTTGTATTTCACCTACTGTTGTCTTTCAAGAAAATAAATTGAGTGGAAATCCACTTCCAAGGTTGGTCATTAACAATGGTAGGTAGAGTGATTTCATGGCAGCAGATTGGAAAATTGCCCTTAGTAGCAACTCCATTTACATAGAGAAATGCTGATGGTTCACAATAACAAATGTGACATAGTCGACAGAGAGCGCTCTGCCCGTTGTCTTTCTCTGACACTTGATCGTAGTGCATGTACAATTATGCATAATGCACTAATGGCGGTTTCTCATAAATGTCAGAGAAGCCGTTGGTAAAGTGTTTCCTTTGCAGACAACTTGATGCTAGGTCTACCACCGGCACGTTTTGATTTTGCTGACGCCAGTACTCTTGACAACAAAATAGCATTGTATCAGCTGAACGTCTGCCTCGGCCATCCTTGCAAAGTTATTGAAAAAAAAAAGTTTAAAATTGCTTATTGAGAATGGAGCGTCCCACGTTTTCTGTGCTTATTTGACTGAAAAAGAATATCCCCATAGTGAGAAAATGAACACAGCTCAATATCTTGAAGTTAATGCAATTACTAAATATGTTTTTTATTTAGTGGAGGTTAAAAATCCTTTTTTGACTTACTTATGGGTTGATGTTTCTAAAACTGTGGGAAGCGAAGTAGACTACTAAAGTCTATATGCATAGACTATAAAGTATTTATGGAGATATATATTTCATGCGGACTGGTCCATAACGATTACAGCAGGACACATTAATGGGGAGAAGCAACCATTACAACAACAAGCTGATGAAAAATTGATTATATTTTCTTGCTTAACTCTGTTAACTATGTCAGAAGGTAATTAGCGACAACAGTTACAGTTTAAATTGTACTGTAATTGTTCAAAAATCACGGCAGTAATAGAAACATGAGCTCTCCTGTAGGGATAACATACACAATTTTCCTCTGCAATACAATTAAAACTTTATAAAGTCTGTAACTCAGAATGTTCATTACTTATAACTTTTTTTTGAAAGAGGCATTTAAAATGTGTCAGTAAATATGTCTAAGATCCTTAATGTACTCTAATTTCAAACCAAGTGGGAATGGAGGTATTTAAAACATTGCATTTGTTCAGTGACTCATCTTCTTCAGGGCAAAAGGAACAAAAGCTCTTACAAAGTTCCTTACAATGGTATTTAAAATTAGAGAATTTTATATACTCAGTGAAATAATCTTGGTATCATTTTTCATTCTCAAGGGGTAAAGTAGCAATTTAATGTGGATATCTGAGATTTAGATTTGTATTTCTTAGTCTTGTCTTTTTTGTATTTATTTGTCACGTTATTAGTTTTATTCTTACAAACTTAACTTCACTCATGTATTCTGTGTATCAGTATATCTGCCTAGTGTTGGTCAGATTGAAACTGTGACATCCATCCTCACTAGCGAGTTTTGCTCTGCTGAATCTGGAACTTTGGAGGCGACATTGATCTAATAGAAGACTAAAGTCGCATAGCTCCTAAAATAAAGTCAAAGGTTCAAGTTACTCTTAACTTTGAGTAAATAAAGTCCAGCTCTGGTTGCAACTTTGCCAATGTTCTTTGTACCCAATCAGAGGGAGAGAAAAAATAAAAAGCAAAAGAAGAAAAAATGTTTTGGTAAAGGAATGTATGTGGCAGTCCAAGTGTTTTAATCATTGCCAGAGGAATTTACTTGCCTCCTGAAGTCCGCTGTCACACAAAGAGCACACTGATTGGCACTGCCACAAAATCACTGAATTAGAAAAAGTAGTCCCACACACTGTGGTCCTTAGAAGAAAATGTTATTTATTTATTCTGGGCCTCCCCTCGAGTCCATCTCCAAAATCACACAGCACAACTCTTCGGGTATGATGTTTCTCAATAGTTTTCACTCCACTGTTCACAGGTCAAATGAATTTTGCTGAAGATTTATTCTTTCACAGCTAATCACTTGTTACTTGGATCGAATGAGTACTGTAAGTCACACTTGCTTGCACTAAACAGAAAAAGTTAAAATCATCGCCTGGCGTGAGGGTATTCGCTCCAAAGTGATTGTATTTCAGAGACTACCCCACCCCCCATCCCCTCCCCAAATGTATAAGCACGTCATTGCTTTTTAATTTAAGATTAACTTCACTTTTTTCTGTCACTTATAAAGACAAGGTTCAGTGTATGCTCCCTTTGTCTGCTGGCTGTCTTTTCCCCTTGCTCTCTCCCTAATATGTTTTGCTCGTTCAGTGCCATCAGTTACATGTCTGCCAAGCATCACACGTCTTCAACTTGCTCCCAATGACATCCCACTGTTCTGACCATTGATTGGCAGGTCAAGCAGCGAGCGCAAGCAGGAAATCAATAGCAGAGGACCTCTAGACAGTACAGGGGGAGTCTTCAAGGAACTGGCCCGCTGGACACTGCCAATCACAAACCACAAAATGTAAGGCCAGCCAGCCATGAACAAAAGCTATCTCCAGGCAGAAACACCAGCTTGGAACGTAGATGGATTTATGTTGAGGTAGAAGTTTCTACGATAGTCTGAGAGAAGGAAAAAAGGACAGGCAAAGTTTTCTGGAAATATATTTGCATTACTTATGCTCATTCATATGCTAAAACTCAAGTGGGATCTAGGACCGTTGGGATTTGGCATTACAAAATGTAGACTCTTTATCGTAACATGCAGTTGCACCAGGTCTGACAGTCTAAGCATGACAGAGCAAGCTTATTAGCATCTAGTCAGCCATTTCCAACCAGTGGAAGACACAGAAGATACAAGCGGAGTATACACAACTATATATTCACCCTCTAGCCTCCTTAAAATATGGCCTGAGGGACCCTTGAGGCTTATTGGAGTTGTGCTTTGTCCTCCTTGGTGATGCTTTTCCCATTTTTCTCAGACACACTTTTAGATGCTGTTGGCGCGTCACCAAAACAAACACTCAACTGACACCGGTGACAATAAATCCTGAGCAGATTCGAAAATAAAACCTGAAATGGGAAGAATGTAAATTTAGCAGTGACACTCAGGTCTACCGCCTCGTCAGAAACAGTATTGTAGCTTAGGCTCTTGGACAACCCAAAGGAATGTTTTTTCTTTTTCCCCAGACAGCACACACTTCTCTTGGAGACATATCTTCATAACCGTGCACTATTTAAGCCAAGATCACTTTTTGCTTCTTCGTCTTGTCCTTCAGGTGCTGAGTGTTAGTTATGTTCCACTACCATTGTAGTTTTATCCCACACTCCTGCCTCACAATCAATGACCTTTGAACCTGGTCATTTATCTCACTGGTCAAAATATATTGAGATGATTCATTGGGCACAGTGCTCAAGGGTGTGAACTTGATGAATCAATAAAACAAAGAACATCATATATATACAGTTTCTGCAAACGTAAAGGCAGATGTTTACAACAAACAAGATGTTTGTCAATTTTTGTAGATGCAGTTTAGATTTTTACACTTTTTTTAAGTCAAGCTTTTCTTTTCCATTTCTGTAGTTTCCAATCTGATATGGTCTTAGGAGGAGCTGCATAACTCACCAAAAAGAATGTTCTTTTCACTAGGGATCTTAATAATTACCAGTTTAAAGTTAAACGTATCGTTAATATTATTAAAACATAAATGAGAAAAAAGTAATTTAACGCCTTTCACATTGTGAAAGCAAAATATGCTGTACAATCTATTCCTTAACTGCTAGTTAACTTGCTAGTACAAAACTTTGCACTCACAAGTTGTGCTTTAAACTCTTTCTCAGCTTAATTCGTAGCACTCTGCTGGACGGTACTCACAGCGGAGAGCTACTTGATACCAGACACTATATAGATGAGGACTGGCGTGTAGAAAGTATGTCCCAGCGTCCTGGTTGGGTGAACTGGGACTCCGTTGCCTGCTTGTCGGTTAACGGTTAAGATCGGGGGACGGCTATAATGGTCAGAAGAAAAAAATCTTAATTAGCATAAGAAGCAAATTATAGCAAATGTATTTCCCAGTAAAGCACCAGACAATTAAATATGATCTCACTGCAGACATGGAATAATTGTATGTTTATACATAATTTTTTAGTTTGCAGGACTGAGAGGTGTTTTTGTTGTCGGAGGCTCACTCCTTCAGAATAAGAATAGAAATGCTATGACCTTGCTTCTGGCCCCTGGCAGTCGGTGCAACAGTTGAACAGGTTTCAACTACAGTCACCTTGTGTCCCCGCCATGCACCTGCCTTTCACAGTGCAGCTGAAAAAAATAAAAACCCCTCCGTTTCCATGGTAACCTCTGGAATTAAAAATGCATCAGAACTTCCCAGCGCGAAAAGGAGAATGACAGCAGGCAATGGCATGTTCTCCGGATGCCTGACTGAATTGTTCCACATTACGCCAATGTAGGAAACAACCTCTCCCTCACATACGTGCACCTATGCACTAACAATCCCATACACATATCGTCACCCTTACCTCACCTCTTGTGTGCACAGAACAATGTAACTGCTTTCAGTATAAATTCCACTGTGGCTGACAATGGCTTCTCCCCAGCCTCTGCCCCATCTTTTTACGATCTCTTGTGTCTACAGTACATTCCTAATGCTCTGAGCTCTTGCCTTCACACCACATTTCAAATGTGGATGTTTGTGAAATGGACCGGAATGAAATGGGGGGGGGAAGGAGCCGGTGTCTTATTTCCACCTCTCAACATCTCCTCCTCTCACTTCAGTTTCATTTACCTCTCTCACTATCTCCCTGGAGATTAATGATAAAATGTCAAGCAGTTGAAATGGTGTCTTCCCTTTGACTTAAATTACTGTCCAACACAGGGTGATAATAACAACCACTGAAATGGGTAAATTATACCAAGGACCAGTGGCAGATCTAGAACATTTTACATGGGGTGGCAAGGGGAAGACACGGGTACATGGGAGCCCCCATATGTAAACACACTGCTATGCCCCGCAACACCCTGCTACGCCCTGAACTACTACAACTATTATTTATAGTCATAGCAAGACTGCAACTAGTATCGCAACTAGTATCGCGAGCACCATGCGCAAATATAAATAGTTACGGCGCTCCTATGACGTCATACTGGCGCGTGACATGTCGGGAACGGCGAGTATACCGGGCGTCTTAGGGGGGTAGCTGGGGGGGAAAGGCCCTACAGTGGGGGGGTTCGGCTGCCCCCCACCCCCCCTGTAGATCTGCCCCTGCCAAGGACTGAGACAAAGTGGCCTGGCTTAGCCGTAGAAGCTTTTGCGCAGGCCAGTAAAAGGCTTTAAGTGGAGAAGCTGCAACCCTCAATTTCTTGGTCACCTGTTCTGGGAAACCGGAGTGTCGGTCAAACTTGATTTTGGCTGCGGATTCCTTATGCAGCATTATAATCTGGAGGAATTCTGTAATACTTTGATTATCTCTAAAGGGCAATGCACCTGGGGAGCATATGAAATATGTCAAAACAGCTGCACTTTCTGATTTCTCGTGGCATCATGACGTGTGTCATTGCAAGTTGTTGCATGTCACTGCGTCAAGATATGCTACCCTCCTATTTCCCAGCATCAACGCTCCAAAATAATAGTAATTTTATCACGTTGGCTCCCTAGATGCACACATCCTGGTTATAATGCAGCGACTATTTTTCTGTCTGCATGCCGTGTTGAGTGTGTGCTACAGGCATCTAATGACACATGGGTACGTGACACAGATGGTGTGTATTGCCCTTATGAATTGTCATACTGTGACATCACCAGTGGCTGCACACAACTCCTGCCTGTTACAGTTACACGATGGAAGGTACCATGGTGATTAGCTTTCCATATAACTGAAAAATATTCCTGCCATAAAGTATAGGTCTTTGAGGATAGTTTTATTGGCATTTAAAATTCACCTGTAGTTTTTGATTACAACTTTTAGGTGTGATGGAAGAGTGCAACCAAAAAAATCGTATTTATGTTTTGTGTGTTTGTGTTGCTGAACGCAGTAGCAGTAGTCTAATTAGAAACATTAGCTATGGCATCTACGTTTATGAATTTAGCTTTGAATAATAGCAATAGCTGTTCTAGCTCTAAAGGTGAGCTTTTGAGCTTTTCTGTAAGAGCATTTGACCCTCCCAGAACCATTTCATAAACTGTTTAGTGAGCCCAAACTCCCAAACATAGATAACATATCATATTACAACAAATTGTGAACTCTGTATTCCTCTGTTATAAAAAATGATCATGAGCGGTTGACTTTCTTTTGCTTCTTCTGCTACTTCTCTGGACACTGTCATGTGAAACAATTAAGGCATGTGTCATGAATTCCAGGTGCAGGATTTATTTGTTATGCATATGAGTATCTGTGACACAGCTTGAAATAATACGTTGCACAAAACCAGAAAACCGTATAATCAAGCTTAGAAGATTACAAATACTTTTTTTCTGTCCACATGTTTCTGGTATAAAAGATAATTGAGTTGTTACCACTGTTCAAAATGAATCAAAATAAGTACATTAATAAAATGCATACTGTAGCAATTATCCTCTGAGAATGAATCATAACAATCTCTGTTGGTAACAGATTTCACACATTGTAAAAACATTACACAGACCTGATTTGCTTAATTTACCTTTAATTGGGGTTTTTAATCCTGGGTGAAAGTGACAGCTGTGTAATCAAAACCATCTCATGCACAGAAATACTACAGTATGTTGTAAATGCAGCTTCTTTAAAAGCTGCTTTATATTACATTACGTTGTGAATGAGTGCAGATGTAGAAAACTGGAAGAAAAAGGACAGTTGTAAACACTGTACATCCTCTTTTTAGTTGTAAGGCAGCATTTCAAACATAAACAATGACATTGATTTTCTCGTTTTTGTAAGGCAAAGTTCATGCATAGAACATCTTCAAACATTCAGCAATGACAGTTGACATAATGCACAACCACCACTGTTACCCAGTACACATTTTAATGCCACAAGAACTGGAAATCCGTGAGCACATAGTAAATCTCTGAACAATGTTCTAGATGCCAAACAATGAAACAGTGTCTGTGCTCACGGCTCAGGGTTAGACGATCACCAGACAAAAAACAGTCATTCTTCATCTCCTTTTAGAAGAGGCAACATCATCGGTTCCCAAACTCCATGCTGACAAGCCAGGGACTTCTCACAGAACCGGTGTGCTGACAGGACAATGTTTGGTGCTCTGGCCTTGAGATTTCTCTTTTCTTTCTTTTCATATCAGCCTGGGAGCCACATGTCATGGGTCAAGCAGAAGAAAATACTTAACTGCTTGTTATTCCTCTTTGCTGGCACTGGAAAATGATCTGGTGAGAGACAGATGAGCCTGTCTCCCTGAATGGAAAGGCAGACGGCTTACAAAGCGCTGCTGCCTTTGCCTGTACCTGTGTGTGTTTATGGCCGCTCTTCGCCTTGGGGAGACTGCTTGAAAATATTAAGTGACCAGTTTAAAGTTACAGCTCGGGGACAAACATTCCCAGGAGTCAGACAGAATAGTGAAGAACTAACATTTCTCTTATTGTCCCCACCTCCCTGAAAGGGTTTGATCACTTTATCAACAAAACTAACAAAGTGACCGTGAAACAGAAGTTTGAGGTATCCAAATCATAAAAATAAAATGCTACCCACAATATCAGACCCACAATAAGCATGGCGAAAAAATTCCTAAGGGATTAGTGTGTGTTGGCAAATAGTTTCTGCGTCTTAATTGGCCATGTTTATTAATAAGTAAGTCAAAAAGCATTGATTTTGACAGTGGAGGGTGAGCTTCTTGCTGTGCGATAGCTAAACCTCATGCTGTTTCCTGTGAGCAAGACTCTTGCTGTGTAGCAGTGATTGCAACATATCCTTCTGATTACTGTCAGTGAATGTTATTAGGTGTTTTCTGATTGGGCTTGCATCGGCTGCAGGGTTCACTCTACAGGCTTCATGGGAATATGCAAAGTGCTCTGGCAAGTAAACCTCCATCTTAAGTACAATGCCGCCGCTACTGCTTTGCTTTTGCGGGCATAATTTGACACAGATGCTGGTTCTGTCACAAAGACAGTGGAAAACACATTAGCGATGGAAAAGCCAGCATGTCCCTTCATCCAAAGACAAAGCTGCTTGAAGATTGTGGTGTAACCACCAAAGGATGCCTCTTGATTTCTCTCAATACCATTGCCTCGTTTTCCCCAGATCTGAAAAAACCTTTGTCGTTTCTTTGAGTATTGAATCACTAGACTGAAAGCATATGTTGCTGGACACTTTCTAATAATAATGTGGCTTTTGGAGAATCATAATCATGATTTGTTTTGGAAGATGACGCCTTGGTGTTGATCCCCTTGTCAAGCTCCAGGAGGTTCCCCTACCATAAAAAGTCACGTCTAAGAAAACAAAATCCAGCCTCCCTTTTCTCTTTTCCACATCTATGAGCAATCAAGTACAACCAAATGCTCTTAACATTTGCAGCTTTTATCTTACTATATCTTTAGCAATAAGGCAAGTCAAGAAGTGAGGATATTCAGTATCCTTCTAGTGTGCCTCCATTGTTGTTCTACCTCCACAGGCAATTCTCAGAGGATTACAAACACACTGTAGTATACATGAAGCCCTCAGCAGATATTTTCCTTTTTTGAAGATGAGTCAACCATACACTTTTACAGTTCTGTGTGTGTGTGTGTGTGTGTGTGTGTGTGTGTGTGTGTGTGTGTGTGTGTGTGTGTGTGTGTGTGTGTGTGTGTGTGTGTGTGTGTGTGTGGCCTGTAACAATTATTACATAATTGTATCTCAATTCTTTAAAATAATAAAGAAGAATAGTTTTTTGTTGAACCGCAATTAGGGCCCTATTTTAACGATCTAAGCGCACAGTGTTAGGCACCTGGTGCAGGTGTGTTTAGGGCGTGTATGAATCCACTTTTGGTAGTTTAACGGTGGAAAAAAGGGTCTGTACGCCAGGCGCGTGGTTCAAAAGGGTTGTACTTAGTGTCTTCGTTAATCGTAGGTGTGTTTTGGGCGTATGAGCCTAGGCACATTTTACTGATGCGCTGTTAAAATAACAATGAAATGCTGCGTTACTGACCTTAGACCAGGTTGTTGTCTGTTAATGGCGCTATCACTTTCCGCTGCCTCAAGATAGCAATACGCCAAGAATGCACCTGAACACACCTCCCTGTAAGACCAGCCACCTTTTAATTGCAAACATTAGCAAAGGTCTTAAGGCGTATGACAGGTAATTGTTGATTTTGTTTAGATACGCCAAATGGTAATTATAGAAGTGATTATTGCTTGGACTACAGTGTTTCCTTTAGGATTTTTTTTTTAGCAGTGGGCGCAAGTCCAAACTGACACTTCGCTGCAACACAAATAAATATATTTATTCACTTCTATTCACACACACAATGAGGCATATTTTCAGTTGTGATTGAACTGTATTTTTTGAGTTACTATATAGGCCAACTTTGATCTTGACACATAGGCAGAGCATTCTGTAGCAAATAACAATAAACCCACTATTAATGACATTATCTTAATGCAGTGTAACTACTTCAGCATGTAAATAATGCACCTACAATACAAACTTTCTCCGACATGCACTCTAACAATGCAGCCCTATTTCTGATACCGTGGGTGACAGAAATGTTGCCGTGGGGGGCCGCCACGGTCAAATCAACATAGAGGAAACACTGGACTATATTTCAATAGTTAGTTGTTGGCACTTGACCCTAACATTCATAGCAACAACAATGACGAGGGGGGGGGGGTGTACAGTTAGAAAAACAGTTTTATGATAATAAAGAGGCGTTGTTTACTTCATAGGCTGTGTATTTGTGTTATTACGTTATCTGGGTCACACTGGAATTCATTCAGTATGTGCTTTTCTCTTATTATTTAAAAACTTGTACCAGTAATCCCTCTAGTTGAGTCCCAGAACCAACATTCACACATTAAAGAGCGATGGTATGATGCATGTTGGCATTTCAGTTCCTAGGAAAGAACCAGAGTTTTACCTGTATCATAGCGTGATTACATGGGTAATTGTGGCTCTGACAAAGTCAAATGCACATCTCCACTATCATCTAATCTATCCAGTTTCTTTTCTCTTCCTAGACATAATGATGGTCATTCAATGAAAGCAATTTAGACCATTAGCTTGTTGTTTAGGAGGCCAACTAAACCATATGCATCTACTCTCCAGCCTTCATACGGAACTTACGAGCAATTTGTTTGTTAATAATGCGGGTAGTTTTACTCTGTGTTGGAAACGGAGCATTTCTGACATTAATGCAAACAACAACAGGATGTATGGAGGGATTGTGCAAATGCTCATTGAGCAGGAGGAAACATTTACGGAGATCTCCACAAAGTTAATTGGCCAGGTTACATTCAAAACTGTAAGCTCTGTAATTAGTATGGTACTTATTCTGTTCAATTATTGTTTTAAGTTACTATTAACTACAGCTGGGGTGTATACAGTTACTCAAACACAGAGGTTCTTTGAAGCATCCACTCCTTGAGTATAGTTTTAAAACTTTTGAAGAGCAGCACTCTGTTATAGCGTAGTTTTTCTAAACGATGGACTAGTAGTGGTTTACAACTTTTTTGGCTTGTGATCCCTTAAAGCAACGTGTCTCTGTCGCATGGGCAATGCATGCACAGAACAGCCAATAGGAACATTCTCTCTCCCTGAAGGTGCAGAAGTGTAGTTTTCTCCCAGACCACTTGCATTACAATATGATGAAATAGTAATTTAAATAGAATATATAATAATAATAATAATAATAAACATTTCGGATCCCCATGCTTGGAACCACTGAACTAAATATCAGATTCTCTTTTCACTGATTGACAGAAGTCATTTTTGCACATTGATTGGCAAAGGTCATCAAACATAGCAACATATTAAGGCACTTATGACCATTTAAAAATCTTGTTCTCATTGTCTAACATCTGAAGTAATCATCATATACCATGTAAATTAAAAGTAAAACAACACTCAAAAAGCCAGAAAACCTTTTTGGGTAATTTGATTAAGAAAAGGGTGAAATTAACTGTCACCTCTGCTAAATAAGCATCCAGGCATTGGTATGGCCCCAGTGATTGCCGTTTGTCATTAGTGTTATCGTCTCCTCTTTCAGTTTACCTAAGAAGACACTATTATTTTTTTCATTTCATTTCACAATCAGTGAAAATCATCAAAATATTTTTGCCAACCACTGCCTGCACCACAGTCAGTGACTGTTTTAATGACTTCATGCTAGCTTAACGAAAACTGATCCCAATTATTGCACTTTTGATTTGCGACCTCCCTTACTCGAGGGTTATTAAATTGAAGTGTTTTCTGCCATTTTATCCACTTAACAGAGGCAGTGAACTAGTGTATATGGATTTGATGATCATCTCTATTAAATGTTGAGTTGTGATAAACTAGAAATAAAGACATTTTCAACTTGTCTTAAGTGACCAGATGATTGTGTTATTGTTGAACAATAATGCATTTGCATTTGAGGATGAAGATCCTGTGCATTCTTGTTTGAGGTGCCTCTGCCTGGATTTACCCGCAGAATCCAACATCAAACATGCAAACCATTTAGCCTCAATCTCCGATTATGATCTGTCTGCTCTGTTCTCCATGTGAAGACTGTTTCTGTGCTATAGACACACTCTAAGCTTTCAGGTAAAGAGTCATTAATCACTGGCCCTCTTCTGACATTAACTTTTTTGTCAATGCCACTGTCTCCAGTTTGTCTGCAGACTGAAAGATTTGAGAGGCACATTTTATTTGCACGCTTTTAACTCCGCCCAGCTGGGGTAATGGAGCTGGTTGTGTGCAAGCAATTAATGCAACCACAATGCCAAAAGTGGTGATTTGTCATACACCGGTGATACATAATCATTATATGGAATGTAACCCTCCTAAACTGCCCAGCCTTGGTTGATGTTGTGATTCTGTCTGTCCTTGGGTTTCTTATGGTCTTGCCCTGCATTCCCATTTCGACATTCACAGTCAAACACACGCAGACACAAGCAAGATATGCACGAGATGTAGCTCTGTTTCCTGTAATATGGGTTCTTTTTTTTTTTTTTTTCTTTCTTGTTTACCGTTATCTGTGTCATCTGTGGTTGCTTTTATGTAAAGCAATATGGAGCTAAAATGACCCTCCACAAACATACTTAACCTCTTTGTGTCTTTGTCAAACACTAGTTTTTCCCCTGTAACTGCATGGTATATAAAGCCTAATTAAAATGCAGCTATTGCATGTTATTGTGTAGTTCCCGACTGTCGTTTGTTTTGACTTCATAAGCAACAGTGCTGCTAATTTATTGTACCTCTAATTTTAACTCCCTGGACTCTCTACCTTCTGTCTACTCTTGCCCTTAATATGAAGGCATTTCAATTGCAATGAAGCCCCTAGGCTGACAGCCATGAGATTAGTATGAATGTATTACTCCCTTGGGTGCCATAGGCTGTAATAAGTTCCCCATTAATCGTATCCGTTGGGGAAAATTTGTTTAGGCCTTAATTACATATCATTAAAATTGGTCTTGATTCTCAGAGATTTAAGCTCAGAATTAGACTGCACATTTTCTGCTTTCTTTGCCTTTGGCCATTCTGCAAATTTATGTTACTTTGCTCCCTTCACCAGTGTGATTTCTCATGGCCTCAATGATTGCGCTAATGTTTTGCTGTTCCTTAAAACACACTTGTTTTCACTGTCATTTTAATTCATAGTTTCAAAGTTTTTGCTTTGTTTGTGTCTGGGTTTTACACAATGTTACCTAACTTTACAAAGTTTTTTGAAATGCGATTTATACATAGTTACTTACTTAGTGTGGCTAGGAAGAAACTCTGAGCAATAGGTAAATCGTTTCAAATGCAAAACTCCCATAGAAGGTTAAGGCTTGTCAAGCTCAGTTAGTCCACATAGCTACAAAACATATCTCAAATGGAGGCTTACATGTCATACTGCTTTCTGCTGGGGATCGTTCTGTTTACACTATTGGAGCTTGAAGCAGAATCATGGTTGTCTTTAAATCCTTTTCCTTGACTTGCAAAAACCCTTTGAAGTCAGCTGCCAGCAACTTTGGCTGAAATGTGCACTGGATGGACTGGTGACCTCTAAAGGTTCTGCATGGTTGCTAATCTATATCAAATGGTATCCAGAATGTTGTATATGGAAATACCTCCACTATCCAAGGGCCCTATTGTGGCTCATTACAGAGGCCTTTTATAGTTGTACTGAGACATAGCTGAGTGCAATGGGCTATATTGTGAAATAGTATAATTTTGGTTGGAAATCGATTACTTGTCCTGGTGTAACAGTAACTTGATAACAATATGGTTAATCAGTTATTCTTACTTTTTTTTAAACTTCTTTATATATACTGTATATATAATACATTTTATACACTCATGCAAACATGTTTTAAGTAAAAAAGCATTTAGACTAGGAGATACTAATATTTTGAATAAACTGTTTATAAAAGTTATTAATATGATTCAACTATGACTTTCATTATGCTTAAAATGGTCACTTAATTGCATGTAGTCTGACATTTGGAGCCGATTCATGCATGTTTTGTATTTGATTTAAAGTCCTCCAGTTAAAACATTAAAGTTAAATTTGATGCCGGTTAAACACATCACTGACTGAATTAGATAAGTTGGGTACTGTCAAGGCTGCATGTGGAAAGTGGCATATCTGGGGTTTTAAGTCTGTGAAAGTAATTGGAGCAGCAGTGCCTCTAAAAATTATGATGGTTCAGTGTTTTTTAATGACTCATAACTTATTCAAATCCCTGTCCTCCTAGAGGACGTCAAGTAAGTGACTCAAAACATAAAATATTCTTTGTTATGGGCTTTATTATTTTTTGCACATCTACTGGTTGTGTGTGTAGTTTACACATCCATTCACAAGGTGTCAAAAGTAGCCCAAGTTGGAATCAACGTTTTATGATGTTTTTGGACTTGTTATAGTTAGACATCACAAAGGTTTTTCTCAGAAAGAACTCAAGTAAGTTGTTGATTTAATCCTGCCAACTCCTACTGGGCCAGTTGTGTTTGTTTAAACAGCTACATTCATCTGTCAGTTTAAGGAGTGGCTTCCCTGAACACATGCAGGGATGGCCTCCATCACACACAGGTTACATCTGCATTGTTCTGATATCAAAGCTTCAGTGACACCGCACCAGCACACAAAATGTTAGTTTTGTCTAAGCTTTCACAAGCCCCCCTTTGACCTGGTATTCTAATCGGTTCTGAGAGATTGGATCACAGGTGGAGAGCTCTAAGTAAAGGTGAAAACGCACTCAGGATGCATTGAGGACGCATTGAGATCTGATCACTCAGACCACATTCGGCGGTGGTCTGGGCCACATATGGCCACATTCTTATAGCAGTGTGTACGGGTATGTGTCCTGGGCCACATTAAGGACCACCTACTCAACTGTGAGCGGAACTATGCACTTATTCAAAATATTTCTAATGTCATAGAAATACCACTGAGAGTGAATTGTGTGTGTTTCATACTGTTGGTGATGTATCTGTGTTTTTGTTCCGGTGCTGCCTGCTCTAATATCCCAGCTGTCTGGAGCTCTGTGCCCAGCTGTTGCCTGGAAAAGGCAGCCGCCGGTATACAATACTGTTATTTTTAGTTTCATAAAACTACTCTGAATTCACCAGTATGTAGGATATTACTACAAATATTCCTGCTCTTACCTCGCAACTTCTCGTTTTGTTATTTATTAGTCTTGCATTGCCAGACCTATCGGCTGTAAAACCGCTGTGGCTGTTTTATTTCCTATAAATTCTTCACAATCAAAGTCCCTGGTTATTTTGTTATTTAAAAGCTTTTATTGTGAAGCAACAAAATCAGGAAATGTTGGGTCTTCATCAGCAGTTCCTTAACATAACTCCTATAAGCAGATATGAAACATAATAGACCAGATATAGAAACTAAATTTCAAACCACAGAGATTCAGTCAGCAGCTATAGACCTACTGAGAGCTGAGCACATAGAGACGTTTAATAACCTCTTTCTCTTCTGCACTTAGCGTGACTCCGCCAGATGGATTGCTTCGCATTTGCTTGGCATATCCATCTGGGAACTTTCCGTTGGAGAACTTTTGGGAAGGGGCAGAAATACTGGTTAGCTGATTGGATGAACCATCTGTCTATCACCTATGTTGGTGATAGACGGGCCAAATCAACCAATCAGATCCACGAAGCGTATGAAAATACACCGCTGTTTGAAAATACTGGTTAGCTGATTGGATAAACCATCTGTCTATCACCACCTAACCCACCTCAAAACCAACGCTGATTGGCCCGGTCGTTTGGCTAACGGCTCCAAATTTTCTCTACCTCAAGATGCCAGACTGATCTGCAAGTGGAAAACTGGAGCTCGCGAGATCAGGACGGTCTCACGAGGCTAGCACAGTCTACCATCAGTAGACATCCTTATGTTGGCACACAGACAGACTGTAGGCAGCGCTTTTTCATTAGTTATCGCAAATTTCTTATGTATGATTTATGTGAGATTAACAACTGACCTTTACACATACACTCACACACACCCAGCCTATATGCAAACAGAAAAGATTTTTTGTGTTTATTTGCACATAGAGCCGGAAAGTGAGATCCGCCACTCAGGACGCATTTGGAGACGTTGGAGATTTGGAGACACGTACTTAGAGCTCAGATCAGATCACTCAGGACAAAATAAAAACAGGCCCACAGTATATTCTAAGAACAAATTGTAATGGTCCCTTAATATAAAATGGGTAAAAATGGACATTTTGTTTAGCAAAATGGTTGTTGAAAAAATGTAACACCTGAGTTTCATAAAAAAAGACAGACATATATAGATTCATATTCAAGTTAAATAATAAAATATTATCTAGTTTTTGGTTAATGAAGAACAGTGTTATATCTATACAATAGGCCTGGGATGATATGTTTTTGTCCCGATTAAATTATTTCACAATACATGGGTTCTGGTTCGATTTATAAAATGTGTCACCTTTTTCAGCTCTTCGATGTCTGACATTAGTAGTTAGTGCTGTAGTACTATAGTTATCAGTTAACTTTCTTGTGGATACGATTAGCTTTGTTACTTTTTGTTAAGGTGGTTTTCTGTGGCAGAAATTGAATTATTTTCTGGTTTTTACAGTCCTCTGGAAAGGAAGGTTCAGTATGTCACAATGTTGTCTTGTTCAAGTCTTAAAATATTTCCCTATTTATTTTAAAGTGCTCATATTATGCTCATTTTCAGGTTCATAATTGTATTTAGAGGTTGTACCTAGGGCTGCACGATTATGGCCAAAATGATAATCACGATTATTTTGATCAATATTGAGATCACATTCACGATCATTATTTGTTGATTTTAACCAAAACAAATTTTATTGTCACATAGGCTAATTATAACTGCTTTCACATCCATATTGTGCTACATCCCTCCTTTTTTGAAGGATAATATGAAGGAGTATGCCATTTCAGCTGTTGTGGGACCACTTTCCACACATGCGCATTTGTCGTGAAAAGATACAGGCAATGCAATTTTCTGTTCACGTTAACGGCCTATGTTAAAATCCGGTGCCAATATCCCGGTATCTACCGGACAAAATAGCAACGCGGATTACGGTGCCACTTAAATGTCTGTGTTGCGCTCTGATGCTCCAAAACAGACGATAGAGGCAACAGAAACATTGGTGCATGTCACGCTAGTAAACACTAATAACACGTTACACAGCAGGTAACCTTAGCCTACCATTAGCTAGCTACAGTAAACACTAATAACACGTTACACAGCAGGTAATGTCAGCCTACCATTAGCTAGCTACAGTAAACACTAACACACTACACAGCAGGTAACGTAAGCCTAACATTAGCTAGCTACTGTAAACACTAATAACACGTTACACAGCAGGTAAAGTTAGCCTTCCATTAGCTAGCTACAGTAAACAGTAATAACATGTTACACAGCAGGTAACGTTAGCCTACCATTAGCTAGCTACAGTAAATACTAACTCACTACACAGCAGGTAACATTAGCCTTCCATTAGCTAGCTACAGTAAACACTAATAACACGTTACACAGCAGGTAACGTTAGCCTACCATTATCTAGCTACAGTAAACACTAATAACACTTTATACAGCAGGTAACGTTAGCCTACCGTTAGCTACAGTAGTAACTGGATTAAACACGGCTAAAATGCTGATAGCTAAACGGTGTAGTGTGACTGTATTTCACTGGAGAGGATTCCAACAGCAGGACGTACAACAGTCTGCCGCTAAAGCTATGAGCTAACAGACACAAACTAGCACTGGTCACTGCTGTTGTCTGAAAAACAACAAAAATGTTGCGTTTACTGGTAAACTGATAAACCTTGTGACGACTTATGACCGACTGCTATCTGTTGTGGAATTTTCCTCACATTACTCTGTCCTCTTTGACTTTCTACATCTAAAAACTAAGCTGCGCGGTGCATGGAACAACTCTGATTGGCTCATGGAGGCACGTGATCAGACAATGGTTTACGGAGCTTTGGAAAAAAAAACTTTGATACAGAGCATTCTATGAACGGATTGAATCATTTTAAATATCGCTCGATCACGTGAATTTGATTGTGGGAAGCCAAAATCGTGACCGTGATTAAAATTTGATTAATTGTTCAGCCCTAGTTGTACCAGAACAGGTTTATGTGGTTTAAAAAGATATATAACACAATAAAAAGGGGAAAAGCCAAAAAGCGTAATATGAGCACTTTAAATAAAGCCAATAATAATACCTGCATTACCTGCAGCACATAATGTTTACATTTCCTTGCATGAAAGGAGCACTCAGACATTAAGATGCATAACGAGCAGTGTGTTCAGTTGTCAGCAGTAACCTTTTCACAGCTTCATTCCCCCACACAGACCACCTGTAGAGCGGTGGATGTTTTCTTGGCAATGCATTGTGCTTTATTAAAGATTCAGAGCGGAACCATCATGCCTTTTCTTTGGCTGTTTTGAGACTCCAGCAAAGAGACACAAGGTTTCAAGCTGACAACTATGTCTTACAAGGCTCAACAGAAATAATGGGGAAAAAAAATTGACCAGTACAGGATAAAGAGTTATTTACACTGGCCTGCTATATGGTCTGCCCCCCCTAGTCAGGAACCTGGGAATGGCAATTCGTTGGAGCATTCTGACTCAATATGCCGATGATTTATCAGACCACTGGGACCATTTGGGCTTGTAAAACATGAGGTGAAGCCAAGACCATTAAGCTATGTAATCAGCCATGGTGAGCCTGATACCACACTCCCTACTTCAATACATTTACGGTCCAAGGACCAAAGCACATACTTGTTGATTGTTCCTACTGCTCTTCAATGTTTTTCTTCTATTTGTTTGAGCAACTATTTCCTCTTTTCAGAATGTGTATGCCCCATTTGTGCAAATTGAGCATGTGTGGGAAACTAAAATGTTCTCCACAGAGCACTTTTTTAATGCATTTCCTCTCATTGGATTTAATGGTGTTGTTTCAATGTAGCAACACAGCACAAGAGACTTTGTATATCTAAGCAGCATTATGTTCTCCACATGTGATTGTTCCACATGCTGCTGCTTAAAAAACATTATCTTCTCCAATAACAACAGCTAAATACACCTCCTAAATTACTCCTGCAAGCTTACATCAGAGCTAAACACATGGAAATTGGTTCATAGGTTCAGACTTTTAGGTTATTATTCACATGGACTGGTTCAGCACTATAAGAGGCTGTTCCACAAAGCATTTTCCAAGGATTGTATTGACTTATTTTCCCTAATGGTGCCTCTCAGGGAGACTGTAAAAGACTGACTGTATTTGTAAGCAGCTAAAGGGTAGACACTTAACTGTAGCTGTGAGTTTTTGAAGGTTCGTTAAAGTAACATAATGGTTAAACTTTTGTGGAGAGACGTCAGGGCAATGGTAATTTATCAAATAAGTTTTTATCTTGCCATGCAAGATTAATTTCTATATCGCATAGTATTTCCCTAAAGGCTTTTCTTTTCAGTAAGCAAGCTCTAGGTCATAGAGGTATTCATCTAGACCAGAAAAAAAAAGAAAAACCAAAAGCACATACTATACCTGGATATGACATTCGAGACACCTTCCCGCTAACTTCTAAACACGGCTTGCTTTTATTCTGTTCAAAGGAAACGTATAGGAAAATGTAGGTCTTCAACTAAGTTTTACCATTTGATGCAGCTCAAGCTTCAAGGTTCAACTTTATTGTCATTATACAATGCAAGCTTGCACAATACAATGCAGTATCAAAAAGGAAAACTAAATTGCATTTCCAAGGATATACAGTTAAGTTTGTATCTATACACATACACACAATATAGGTAGACTTGTGCAATGTTTTTTGTATGTAAATAGGAGGATAAAAAATGAAGAACACCTCTCAATATAACGTAGTCCAGTACAACATCTGCACAAACTATGACCTGGATATACACATTTCTGACAATTACACCACAAACTGAACATTATTATCTTTGTAGAGATAGAATTTATGGCAGAGCTGTTTTATTGAATTGCATTATATTGCACAGGTGTGCCTAATAAAGTGGCCAATGAGTTTGTTACTGTAACTTTAAAGAAAGTTGTTTTTTTATAGCATTGTCGCAGCGGTAGTCAAATTGTGCATTGTGTACATTTATGGTTGCCTGCTCGCTGTCGTCGTGATCTCTGCCATTGTTGGTGTGTTGCTATGCTTCTATGTGCGTTACCACCGTCAAGTGTCAACCACTGTAAAATGTCAATCATATCGTGTAAAACCAGCAGAAATTTGTATTGCTCCGTCCACGTGCTGTAGGCACGTTATTTTCCGAAAGGAGATAAAGAAGAATGGTACAATTTAGTTTAAAGGGAGACTCTTATATGTGATTTGGTTTGGAAGCACAACATAACTCTTCCCTTGGTTTTCTGCTCTTTTAATATGTTTAAAGGGTCGTGGATATATGACTGACTCCACAGTTACAAATCGTCTTGATCTCTCATTGCCTCAATCCTCTCAGAAAGAGCTTACCTCAGAAGAGAGGAAGCCTAAAAATGACTATTCCATACACTACCATAAAAGAGGTGTTTTCTTTTGATGATGACGATAAGAGGAGTGAGGGATGGAGGCTGTTCGAGAAATTGGACTCACACCCCTCCCTGGAGATATAATGTATTTTAACATGACCGTATGGCAAACTCATTGTTCAACCACAAGGTCACGTGTAAACAAGAGATTTTATAAACCCCAAGGTAGAAGATTTAATGGCATGTTCCTTACATCTGTGCAATACATCACTCTTAAAGTGGAACCTAAGAAGAAAATATAAATAAAATAGAATGTAAAAAAGGTAGGTTTAATAAGCAAATGCTTCAACCTACCTCTTTTCGGAATTAAGGTGATTTTTTTTTTTTTACCATTTATGTTATTTATGTGATGTGTATCTATGTGATCGAAATATACTAAACTAAACTGTTCAAGTCAATAAGTAAGAGACACATAGTATTATAGGCAGAGAAGCCAATGTTAAATGCAATTCAGTTGAAAAAAGGCTATACATTAATAATTTCACCTGATCCTGTTTGTTGATTTAACTCATGATAATAATTAGAGAAAGGATTAGTCAATTAATCAGTTGATCAACAGAAAATCTACGATTTTGCTATTTGATCAATTTTTTTGTAATTTAATAATTAATTTTAATTTCTGGTTGATTATAGTAAACTGAATATTTTTACAATTTGGGGCTTTTAGCCAGACATAACAATGTGTTAACTTTGACTTTCACCTACTGTGAACATTTCCACCCTATCCTTTCCCAGAATTCCTCCCTGTATTTCAACCGTCTACTGGTCTTCTCATTTCACTGTGGGAGGTTGGAGAGCAGAGGAAGGAAGCCTCTTGTGTTTGTGAATGTGCATCAGCATTACCCGCCATCTTCTCTCAGAGAAACCTACAATCAGTAATACTATGTTTACCAACCAATAATACAGCACAATACATTTTATGTTATGTTTATTCATTTTGTGGAGTTCATTAGGGATAGGCCATTTTTTTGGCAGTTTGCAGATTATCTGTATCAGCGTTTTATTTGCCTGATAACCGATAAGGTTAATTAATTAAAAAGTGCGCTACTTTGGCTCTGCTACAGCTCTGTGTCTGTCCCTCTGCTTCGGTTTCACTTACCACAGAGTCTGACTTAATGTCCCCCCCCACACAACACTATCTGACTATCTTTTACTGTGTATTAAGTTGAAAGTTTCTAATTTATATTTGCTTAAAGCATTTAAAGCAAGTTTTGTGTCTGAGTTTGTAACATTCCAAAATCTTAATTTTGACTTAACGATTTTCATTTTTATTGTATATGCATATCGGTTACAAATATCGGTTATCGGTTTCATTAACTTCTAATAATTGGTATCAGGCTAGAAAAAACAGTATCAGTCGATCCCTAAAGTTCATCGACCTGAGAAATAGTGGGCCTCTGCATTTAATAATTAAACAAATGTATCACTTGTCACTGATACATTTCCTGACAAACAATTTAAGTCTCACACAGCCTCTAATTGTTGTTAACTCATCTACCTACACTAAGTGACTGTATTTGTCCAGGTATTTAATGTGATGACACTTAATTTGAGTGGGCCTGGAGCTGCAGAAGCGGTTGTCCTGCTGGGGTTTAGTGATATTAAGACATGGCTATTTCACATTGTGCAGTACAGGCCCTCTGGAAGAGACTCTCTTCTATCCGCGAGACTTTGAACTGAGGCCAGATGGCCTGCAGTAACCGAGTCGGCAGGAGGCTTCGCTGCTGTGGAAGTCGATGGCCTCGCCTGGGAGGAGAAACAAGGGAGCTAACAAGACCGAAATGGAGATCCACATACCCACTTTGAGATGATAAGTAAATGTGTCAGTCTGGAAATGTGTAAGTCCTACCCTTTTTAATGACAGAGAACAACCAAGTCTGAAGGCATGCTCTTGTCTAACATAACATATCTCTGCAGTAAGACAATATTAGTAACATAATGTATTGCAAATTATATTGATATACTGTATGTATAGCTCCTCTGATTAGTCAGTTGTAGATATACTAGACAGTTTTGTACATTTTAAAGTGAAATGCATCCATCTGGTGCACTTTAAGAGCAAAATTAACAGGCTAGATCTTTGTTGTCTTGTAAACAATTTAGCGCTCTACACGTAATATACTATATACAGGCTTTTTCCTGGCTCAGAATGGGCCTTTGGGGTGGACACATTAAGCGGGGAGGGGGGGTCTGGGGGTCATCCCCCCGAAATTTTTTTTAGCATAAAAGCATTCAATTCCTGCGTTCTGATACATTTTAGTCACCAATTTATTGTAAAAACGGCTATATTTATGGAAATCACAAAATTCTGGTGGCAAATAACAATTTAACATACAAAATGTAATGGAATATCATTATGTTATGAAGTGTAATGTTTTTCTATTATATTGATCAAAAAATGATCAGTAATGTTGAGCCTACAGTGTAACGGACCACCACAGTTCATGCATACATGTGAATGGCGGATTAATTGTGGAGTTTAATCTTCATAGTAAAAAAGTGACACTACGTGAATGGGGCACAGCGAAAGACGGCACGGAACGATGCCACTTGTTGAGGGTTTTCATGTGTACTCCCGTAGGCCTACACTTCGCATCAGGTGTTAAAACCA